>NC_090928.1:782869717-783183339 GCF_040938575.1 Ambystoma mexicanum | reverse complement strand
GGCAGTCCAATGGTATGTTAGCACTGCAAAGCCTCACAATTCTAAAGCCATACACTAAAAATCTGACATAGGATGCTATACGTCAACTACTAAGGTGATATGCCGAAATTCACATAAATATATAAACAGAATGTAATAAGCATGACACCAAAAAAGAGTAGTTTCGATAGAAGAAGAAACATCTAACTGGATTACAGATGATGTCCATCTTCATCAGGGTGTGGCATTCCCATACACATATTCTTGAGGATTCGTCTATAATTTGTTTTAGGTGACGAATACATCAATTGGTGAATGATAAAAACAACCTTTAAGCTAAAGGTAATATCACATAGATAATGGTTCTACCTGAAATAAAAAGAGAGAGAGAAAAAAACAAGCATGTAAGCAATACAAATTGTCTGTACGCATAAAGTAAGGTGATCCGGGGGTTAAACCAGGGGAACCGCTCCCATATTCATAGAGTCAGCCGTGTCAAGTAACTAAGGGGGAGAAAATCTAATTACCATAATCTCAAGCACTGGAGGGGCAAAGGCTCGGGAAGCCTGTCTAGAAAGTCCAGAAATCACAGTCCGGCCATGCCAACAATAGATCACAAATGTATTAGATCTGAAATGAAAAGATAATAATTTTGCAAAAAAATAAGAGCTAAAAGCTAAAAAATGACCACAGAAGGGTCATTAAGGTTTTCAGAATTCAAGAAATTAGTGAAAAAATAGGGGAGCACCAGAAACCAAGTCAAAATTAAACTTAAAACCAAAATACCAATCAAAATGAAGCCAAAATCAACAGAAAGGAAAACAAAAAAGAAGAAGAATAACACTAGCTCAACACAGTGATGGAAAGAAGGAAAGAAAGACGAATAATTAAAATTAAAATTAAACAGTCCACAACAAGAGACACCCGCAAAGATGTTAAGTGTGCTGAACCTAAGCAAAGTGCCTAATCAAAGTTAATGAAGCCAATGAGGCTCACCTGGAAACTGGATGAGGTGGAATGTATCCAGGTTTGCCGAAGGCAGCACAAAAGGCTGTCCTTGGTTTAAACTGTGGACTCTGGTTGGATCAAAGTTCTAAGTCTCCAAGCGACTCCCAGTGTTGAGTCCAAAATGAGTCAATAAGTCCAGACCGTGAGCTGGTAAAAACGAAATAAAAAATGCAATGTATAAGTGTGGTGTCCAGGTTGGACAAACAGACTGCCGGCAGTGAAAAGCGTCCTGCAGCTCGCTGGTTAAAGTTCTTAAGGTTAGAGAAACAACAACAGTGACTCTGGAGCAGCGCGAATCCGCCCACAAGGGCGGCTCGTGTCGGCACAAAATTAAATGTAGGCAGGTTGAACTTTTGCAGCCCACACGAGAGAGTCTCGTGTGTTCCCCAATAAGGCGCGGACTCTCTAGCAATGCATAGAGAGCCCAAGGGCAGCATGTTAAGGCTCAAGCGGCTTACCTGAGTCCACCGTCTGGAGCCAGGCTGTGAGGCGCAACTGGTCGGATGCAACCGAACGTTCGCCGTGCAAATGAGGCTCCATTTAAGTCAGCCGGGGGGCGTGACTAAGTGGAGCGTAACGTACAGTCCGAAGCCGAGAGCGTGTCTGAGCTAACGTCACGTGTTTGGAGAGTCAGCTGAAAATATAAACTAGAACAAAAAGCGCACATGAGGCGCGTGGAAAGAATGGACCAACTAAAGGAGAAAAGATACCTCAAAGTGTGACAGAAACTCTAACCCATATTACATCCATGGGCACGAGAAATTAAATGAAGAAAAGTAAGGGGGGCTAGAGTAAGACCTACTGCACCCCTAAAAAAATGATATGTGTGTGGAAAAAAGTACACACCTGTCGAAGAAATGATTGTAACGATGTTAAGGAAAGTAGACAAAGAAAACTACATAATAAAGAGAAGCAATAATAGAATAAATGCGCCAGGCAAAGAAAGCATGTTCTGTTCGCAGGAGATAGAACAACGTGGAGCAAAGGTCTCACATCTCTGATAAAAGTGTGTGTATGTATATCTATCTCACTGGTCGCTGCCAGATGGAAGGAGACGGGAATACCGGGAAAAGGAAATAATTCCTTAATGGCTAATAATTAGACGGGCTGTTTGTTGAATAGCGTGTGCCATTCTTCTTGAGCATTCAAGCCCACTATATGGCTCTGTGTATTATATATCCACCATTGTTCCCATATAGATAGTTTAGTAGCAATAGCATAATGGTCTGATCCCGTGACCCGTTCAATGCACCACCAGCGTAAATCCTCACTCCCATGTTTGCATTCAGAAAAATGCGCAACTAGGGGTGACGAAAAGTTGAGAGTCCTTATTCTGGATTTATGTTCCGTGATCCTTAGTTTAATGGGTCTGGATGTTTTCCCTATGTATGTCTTGTCGCATGGACACATGACAGCATGGATCACATTTTTAGAATTGCACATTGTGTGGTCCCTGAGCTTCCAATCTCTATGGTTAATAGTGACAATTTTAGTGGCTGTAGTAGAGTCACACTGGCAGCAGTGACCACATGGATAATTACCAATGACTCTTTCCATGCCCCACATTTCAGTGATGGTGTTGGATACTTGGGTGGACTGAAGTCGATCAGCCTTGGATAGACAACTTCTCAGGTTCCTGCCCTTTTTGAAATCATACATAGGTTGTTCCAAATTAGACATATTCAATTGTAGCAAGTGCCAATGTTTGGCAATTGCTTTTTTGATTTTGGCATGATGGGTACTGTACATCGTGGCACATACCATACGTGACTGATTTTTGTTGTCACAAGGGTTTTTGGTTAGCAGAACTTCCCGGTGTTGATGTTTCGCTCTTTCGCGAGACTGGCGCAGAATGTGCGCAGGATAGCCTCGCTGGGATAGTCTGGTCTCGATGATGTTCGACTGGAACACAAAATCTTTTTTATCGGTGCAATTTCTTCTTGCTCTTAAAAATTGTCCGTAGGGAATACTCTCCCTTAGAGATTGTGGGTGGAAACTATCGAAGTGTAAAATCGTATTACGATCTGTCGTTTTACGGAACAAGTCACCCGTGATAGCACCATCCTTGGTTTTCAATTCAAGGTCTAAAAACGCAATGGATGTGCTGTTGATAGACATAGTAAACTTGAGATGGTCATTCAGAGAGTTAATACAAGTAAAAAATAATTCAGAATCTCCCTTGGTTTTATCCCATACAATGATGATGTCATCTATGTATCTTTAATAAAAAAGGATAGATTCCAAAAAGGGATTAGAGTTGTCAAAAATCGAGGCCTTCTCAAAGGCCCACATGAAGAGGGTTGCATAATTGGGAGCGAAAGCCGCGCCCATCGCCGTGCCTTTGACTTGTAAATAGAAATTCTCTTTAAATCTGAAGTAATTCTTGGTCAAAGCACTGTCTAAGAGGTCCACAATGAATTCACTTGGAACCAGCTGTGGGCCATCCCTGAGATCCAAGAAGCACTTCATAATCGGCAGTGACTGAGATTGAGGAATATTCGAATAGAGAGATTCTACGTCAAGGGTAATAAACGAGTGAACTTCCAAGTCGAATGGTAAACCTTCCAGCTGGACAATGGCATCGGTGGTATCCGACAAATAAGTAGGTGTACTTGCTGCCAAAGGTTTAAGGAAATAGTCAATATATTTACCTATGGGTTCTAAAATGGAGCCACAGAGGGACACTATCGGTCTACCGGGGGGATTGGAGATATTCTTGTGGATTGTCAACAAAATGTAGAAAAGGGGAGCACGTGTGCCTTTACTGGTAAGAAACAAAAATTCTTTGGTACTCAGAAACTCTGCATCTTTCCTCCGGGTAGCCAAGGCTAGAATTTCTTTGTGTATTGTTTCTGTGGGATCCCCTCTAAGTTTGCAATAGAAATTCATGTTGTCTAGCTGTCTTAATACTTCCGAATCGTAAAATGAAGCATCACAGACTACCACCCCTCTGCCTTTGTCAGCCTGCTTGATGATGATCGAAGTATCTTTTTTGAGGTCTTGCAGACAATCCCATTCTTTTTTGGAGGAATTATAGCAGCGGTTGGAATTGGAGTCGGTTTGAGCTGCAAAGATGGAAAGGAAATCCCAAAGTACAGTGCGTTAAAAAGTAACCGTTTCATTGGAGACCATCTGCGACAAAGGCATGAAGGTAGATTTGGGCTTAAACGGTGTGTTGTTGTTATCTAAGTTCACATTGCTGGCTCCAAAATGATCTCTTAGCCGAATCTTTCTAAAGAAACTGCGAAGTTCCAATTTGAGTTCCATTTGGCTAGGATTACGCATAGGAATGAAGGAAAAACCTTTTTCAAGAACTAGAGTTACATTGGTAGTAAGAATCCGCTTCGAGATGTTAAATACAGCAGAAGCATTGACTAACGTTGGTAAGATCTCCTCCTTGTCTGGAACATGTTCTCTATAGGAGGGGATCCTTCATCGGCGGGGGGAAAAGGGAGGTTCGGAGGTGGAAAAGCCTGAAAAGCACCCTGTGGTACGTACATTGGCATTTGCATGTACTGCTGGTAATGCCAATTTGGCCGTTCTCTTCTACCTCTGCGTGGTCCTCTATTCCATTGGCGTCCCCTAGCACTGCATGTGTTTTGATTGGAAAAGGAACCACTCCCATCCAAAGAGCTGTCTGAAAAAGTCACTCTTTTTCTGAAAGACTGGGGGCCCCGGTTGGGGTAAAGCGGATCGTTCCATAGGCCCGGACCTGCTTAATCGGGACTCAAATAAGGATAAGCAGGCTCCTTAGAGAAAGTCGAAATATCTTTCTTGAGTTTGTCCATCTTCTTAGCAGTAGTAAGTTTGATGAACACCTTAGTATCCTTGTCAATCAAGTCAAGCTTTTCTTTGATGTTAAGGATAGTCTTGTCAAGGGGAAATACCGCTTCTGCTTAGTCATTTTCATTGCCCACGAGGATGCTTTTCTTGAGAGCCGTGTTAATAGTTAATAGCATCCAATCTCTACTGCACTTGGTACCTATCCCAGAGAAAGCTGTCTTATATTCCAAGTCGTCAACGAAAAGGCAGGGTTCATTCCTAACTAGGAGACCCTGTGGTATGATGTTCTTTTTGAGGTATTCAGTAAGTAAATGTCCATGCATTTCCGTCCTAAATTTCTTTTTTCTCATTTTGAGAATGCCTTCACTACTGACCCCAGTGTTAGATTCTTCGCCGTCAGTCTGAGTCAATGATTCAAAGAAGGAAGGTACTCGAATAGCTTCAGCTAGTTGTTCATCACTGAAAGAGAAAGTGTCAAAAGCAGCTATGGTAAGTCAACTAAGGATCTAAAATAGAGGTAGAAATAAAAGCCAAGGGACAAAAACAAGCCGCAAGTGAGAAAAACCATAAAAATCAGCAAAGTGAGAAATAAAAACAAAACCGCAGATTGTAGAAGAGCCCGAAAGAGACCCCCTATGTGACACTAAATAATACAACTGAATTCAGAAAAGAAGGGAGGGAACCTCGCAATAAAAATGGATAAAGGGCCATGCAGTGAACTCACTGCACTGACGCAACGCTAAATGGATGGGTAACCCCAACTTCGCTGGAAAGAAGGGGAAGCAACTCGCAATACTGAACAAGGTCAAGCCAGCGGATATGAAACTAAGTTCACTTAGGAAAACATGGCTCCAACAAAGACACCTAGGCCTCACGTCACCACTAGACCTCTGGCACAATGCATCCTCCACGGCCATCCAAACTCCACACAGCCGCCACACCACCTATCTGATCGGACAGCCCCTTCTCCGCCTCAGGTTCTGTAGACTTAGAACACGCACCAGGCATCTCTTCTCTCACCGCAGCACACCACCCTCCACATACCTTAGAAACCACAGACTTAGTTCCCCCACACCCACACACACACACCTTCCTCATACACACACCTCCCTTGACCACCACCATCCCACTCCCCAACACTCCGCACCCATCACACACCATCCCTTCCATCACATACACACACCTATCACCTCCCTCACCACTAATACACATACTCTGACAACAGCTAACTTAGATCTAAAATGCGCACTCATTAATGCCTGTTCGATCCCTGCCCATGCTATTGAGATCAATGACCTCATCGCCTCCCACAAATTAGACCAACTAGCCATATCCAAAACCTGGCTTCATGAAGCATCCATTCCATCCATCCACCTTGCCCTCCCTCAAGGATACTCCATCTTGAGACAGGACCGTAAAACTTCTAAAGAGGGAGGCGTAGCCCTCATCTTCAAAAACAGCCTCTCCATTAGAATGTGTAATCAACAGTGGGAAAACAATGCTGATCTTCTCACTGTCAAACTAGCTCTCTCCCCTAACTGTACCATAAACATCATAATCACCTATAGACCACCAGGATCCTCCCCGGACTTCCAAAAGCAACCCCTCCAAATCACAGGAAACAACCTTAAAAGCTCCACTAAAACCATCTTACTCGGTGACCTCAACCTTGGCTTATCTGATCCCAAGGACAAGGCAGCCGCCTCCCTAGCCAAAGAACTCTCACACATGGGATTTGAACACAAGAACACAACACCAACCCACTTCAAAGGACGGTCCATTGACTGGATTGCTGACCACAATTGTTCATCTGCCATCACCAACATCTCAGCTCTCCTCTGGAATGACCACTCCTGCATCCAGTTCTCCATTCCCACCACTCCTACTTACAAAATCTTAACTTATGCTTCGCCAGCTAAAGTCAGAAGCTCCAAAAAACTCTCTGCTACCAACTTCATGCCTCTTCTCAATATCCAAGAACTCAAACCTCCATTTAACCTTGACCCTACCTCTCTCGCCAACACCTATGATCGTGCCCTCACCCAAGCCATTGAAACAATTGCCCCTCTAGAAGATAAAAAAGAGAAAAATTCTATGCACTCCAACGCATGGTTCACAGAGGAGCTATTAGCCCTCCACACAAAGAAACAAAAAGCACTAACTAAGTGGCAATCAGCGCCCAAACAAGCATCACTCATCAAATTCAAAGAGATCTCTTTGACTTACAAAAAAGCCATATTTCTAGCCAAATCCGAATCCTATAATCAGAGAATCTCTAAAGCCAACTCCAAATCAAGAGAAATATTCTCTATATTCAAAGAACTTACAACTGCCGCTTCCAGCCCTGATGAAATCATCAAGGGTGAAGCTTGGATCACAGGCATCCAGACTGCCCTCCTCAACAAAGTTGAAACACTCCAAAACAAAATAGCATCACAGCGTAAAGCTCTCCAAACCCAAAACAGTCCTCCCGCACCCTCCACCACACCCTCCACTCACAACCCTCACCCACAAACACCCCCTTTCGCCTTCAGAGAAGTCACAGAGCTGGAAGTTTCCGACCTTCTTAAAAACATCAAACCCTCCACCTGCAAAGTGGATATCTGCCCACCTACCATTACCAAAGAATGCGCTGAATCACTGACCCCCATCATCACAGCATTTATCAATGCCTCATTCTCATCTGGAATCTTACCACAATGTCTAAAAGAAGCATGGGTTTGCCTGCTTCTATAAAAACATCCCTTGACCCCTCCTCCCCAATAACTATCGACCCATCACCACCGTCCTCTTCCTCCTCAAAATCCTAGACAAAGCCGCCCATAACCAAATCCAACACTACTTGGAAACTAATGCCATCCTAGGCAGAAGACAATCAGGCTTCCGCAAGGGTCATGGGACTGAAACCGCCCTCCTAGACTTAAAAAATGAAATCACCAAAATAATGGACAAAGGCAAACCTGCCCTCCTACTCCTGCTAGATCTCTCTGCAGCGTTTGACCTAGTGGACCATGACATCCTCACCTCTCACCTATTCAACGCAGCACACTTTTCACACAAAGCTACTACTTGGATAACCTCATTCTTAGAAGGTAGGGCCATGAAAGTATACTCAGACCAGGCCAACACTCCCCCTACCACATCAATTATGGAGTCCCACAAGGATCATGCACCGCACCTACCCTCTATAACCTCCTGACCAAACCTCTCTTTGACTTACTGGATGCACCTGGCATAGCCTACACAAACTACGCCGACGACATGCTAGTCCTCCTCCCCCTCACCGGTGACTATAAACAAGACACAGAAGCTCTCCTCAAGATCTATACCACCATACAAACCTGGATGGCTATTAATGGTCTCTGCTTAAACGGCGATAAAACCAAAATCTTTATCCTAGCCCCCAAGGCAATTCTAACCAAACTGAGCTCCGACTATTCACATATCACCATTGAGAACACAAACATACCTGTCTCCACATCCGTGAAGACCCTAGGAGTCTACCTAGACTCCACACTCTCTATGACAAGACAAGTCAGCACCATCTCCTTTGCATCTGCGCTCACCACCAAACACATTTATGCCATAAAACCTTACCTTACCTCACCTAACTGCCTCTCCATGGCCAGAGCCACCATAGGAGCCAGACTCGACTACTGCAACACCCTCTTAGCTGGCACCTCAACCAAAAACCTAAACAGGCTCCAAATAGTGCAAAATAACGCACTCCGCGCTGCACTGAACATCCCCAAATCTGACCATGTATCACAGGCCAGAAGAAACGCACACTGGCTCCCAGTCAAGGAAAGAATCAATTTTAAAATAATCCCCCTTACACATAAATGCATCAATCTCAAAGCACCATCCTACTTATCAGAAACTATAACCAAGAACTCTTCCCTCTGCCCCAAAAGAAGCCACCATGCTAACCAGCTCCAAATACCCACTATAAGAAGAGCCAAAGCCGGCAGCATTAGCTTCCCCCACATAGTACCTAAACCCTGGAACGCCCTGCCCAACGCACTCAGAGCAGAACCTTCTCTGTGGTCCTTTCGTAAATCCCTTAAAACTACACTATTCACATAATCTGTGATTAGTGAAACTGTACTGTAGCGATATAAGTCTGTAGGCTAGTATATGTGACCTAAGTATGCTCCTGTAATGCAAATGCCTTGTAAACACTATGGCCCTCATTACGACCCTGGCGGAAATCGAAAAACGATGGCGGAAATGCAATACCGCCATCGAATAGCGCTCGGTGCGACTATGACCCGTCACCGCAAAGTACGATGCCATTAGCGACACCGTAGTGAACGCCAACGCTAACTGCACCAAGTACGCGCGCGCGCGCCATGCCAAACCGTAAATACCACCATGGCGCAAGGGTACGCGAATTCCGACCCTAGCGGACATGTACCTAACGCCATCAAGCATGTGTATTCCGCCATGGTGAGAAGTACGGCATCGCGAATCAACCGTAAACGGCCCCACTGAGTGCCTGTACACCGCTCCCTGGCCACATAGTACAACTCCCCGTAGGTGCAATGAAGTCACAATGCAACCAGTGAAATGTACAAGTCACCCATGCATGCCAACGAACAAAAGAATCTCAAGAGGGGCCAATGGGAGCTGCAGGGCACAGATGGCACGAATACAGAAGCCATTCCAATGGACATGACCACAGTCCCCCACCAAGAAACGCACGCAAACACAGGCACCTGTGACCAGCAATATTCCGAAAATCACATCATTCCACCAGTCCACCTGGCTGACCGGCATCTGTTACACAAAACCTAATCCCCCGCCCCTGAGCATGACATCATTCAAACAGTCATATTGGCAGCCCTCATCCCTGACCTCACTGGGCTTCGTAGGCAAACGCGCCCAGCACAGTACCACGCAACTATACTCCGAAGCTGGAACCCAATGCAGATCTCCTCACAATACATCGCTCCCCAAATAGGAATATGCCACATCACTTGCAAAGAAGAACGCTACACGGCCCATATCAGAATAGAAATTTAATGCACAACAAATTCACCAAGCCCATACAGCCATTAGGCCATGAACTCCAAAACACATTTCACCATTGTGGGCTGCATCCGCAAGAAATGACCAGCTACTTCTTGTGTGACGCCCTGTTCCTTCATGGTACACAGAGCCACATTCTCGTACAAAAAGGCAACATGGAAGCGCACAGAACCGCAGGGCCGTCCCAATGGGGAGGCACTAGTCCAGCTGAAAGGCCGAAATGTTGCTCCGAGCCACTAGTACTGCGTAAGGGCATGTGGCCCATTGGCGATCGTCCCATAAGATCGTAATGCTGCTCCACTGATTAACACGAAGCAGCAGGTGTCGGGAGTAAAAGCCATCTGCAGGAGTGGCATACAGATGGCAGTGGCAAAAGGGGAGGAGATACCTGTCAACCAAAAGAAAAGAAAAAGAACAGAATGGCCATCAGAACTAAATTCGAACAACTCACTTCAATGATCACACTAAATCCACAGCCATATGCATGCTAGCCCACTCCAAAGGATCATCACCACCCCAAAACCACTTGCGACTCATAACTATCTATATCGAGGTGTAAAAACCATCACAAACGAGTGTACCTGTGCATGCGTCTGTGAAAACAGAATCCATCAGATGGGATTGGTAACGTGCATGGACACAAGTGTCTGAGGGCGCGTCGAGACAGGGAGGGCTCAACAAGGCCAGATAGACGATGGTCCCACTATGGCAGCCCTGCATCACATAGCGCAGGGGAGGCGGACAGATTCCAAGAAGCCCTGTACATGGCAAACACTGTATCAAATCATCTGCCCATGCATCCATTCATCATTCCCTCATCCCGTAATGATAACGCCTGTTTCCATACTCACATAACATGTGAGAATTCCATTGAGTCTGTGCGTCATGCAGCCTGCAAAATCCACTGTGCCCCAGCCCGTAATTCCAGTGTTGTGAAGTAACATGTATTTGGGAACGTCCGGCCTCACCGTCCACTTCGCTATTGCGCATCCCAAACTATTCATATCAATCATTGCATCCTCGCCATGGCCCCTGTCCCAAGGACATTAAACAATAGAACGTTATATTTGCAGTCAGACCTGTGGGCATCTCCTCGCCGCTAGCTGATAACCGAAAGCGCCACCCTTCGAATTCCTCATTTGCAACATCACGTCGAAAAGGCATCTGTGGCCGCTTGAAATCACAAATGAATCCATCTAGTGCGGCTGTGTGTGAAAATGGCAACTGCCTTCACTCACAAATGGGACGCCCCGCCCGTCATTGCAACTCGGTACAGTGATGCATGAGGGTCCAACGTTACTCGAGTACTACGTTCCACTGACCCTTCACAAGTCTGTTCGCGACTGCAAAGATTGTATGTGAAACAATGGGACCATAGCCGAATGAACATATCAACCAATGTTACACGGCCATCGGGTACAAATACATGATTGCAATAGCAAGATGCCATTCCTCGAATTGCAGCGTTGTGTGCGGGACGTGCTCAGCCAAAGGGGAGAGCAGCTTGCACAGGTGGAATGAATCACCACAGGTGGAGGCCATACAGCCTGAAAACACATAAATTGCACACCCAGTCTCCTCCCAAAACCACACCCACTCCGAAATGCTACCGGCAGGACTCGCGATGTTGGCCCTGGGGGACCTGATAGCACTGCAAGTACTCCAACTCCAAGAAGAAGACGAACACCAACTACAACCGGCCGCACGGAGGAGACGCAGGAGGAGGAGGAGGGCAAGGCAGGGCCAGCAAGGGCCGCCAGCACAGCCACTACCACCACGCAGGCAGCCCGCAATCCCACGCCTCCGAGCACATCCGTTCAACCTCACTGATGAGCAGATCCACACCCTCTACCTTTTGGACCGGGACACCATAGCCGCCATTGTGGACATGACACAGGCTGACCTTGTCAGCATGATAGATAGCCCAACCGCCATCCCACCCCTACTGAAGGTGGTGTCTGTACTCCACTTCCTGGCCACAGGCACCTACCAGCACACAGTCGGACAGTTGCATGGCATTTCTCAGCCACTGTTCTCACGGACACTATTGCAAGTGCTCGATGCCCTCCTGCAGCACGCAGACGACTACATCTCTCTACCACGCTCGGAGCAGGAAATTACCAACACAAAAGTGGGATTCCATGCACTTGGCGGCATACCGGGTTGCCTTGGTGCCATCGACTGCACCCATGTGGAATTGGTCGTCCCACATGCCATGGAGGCCCAGTACCGCAACCGAAAACAATTTCATTCTCTGAATGTACAAATGGTGTGTGACTCCAACAGGATCATTACACATTGTTGTGCCCGATTCCCTGGATCAACCCATGATTCTATGGTCTTGAGGAACTCAACAATACCACGCTACATGGAGCGACACGCAGGGTACAGATCCTGGCTACTCGGTGAGTCTCATTTCATGCATGATGATGTGGGGTATGTGATGCGGCAATGACCTGGCAGGAAGGGGGGCGGGGGGGGGGTGCGTACGTAGCAATGTCATTCCACATAATTCGTTTATCGTCCACATACAGGTGATGCTGGATATCCACTGAAGAGATGGCTCCTCACACCAGTCCGGAACCCACGGGACCAGCATGAGGAGGACTACAACCATACCCACTCACGTACCCGTGTAGTCATTGAACAGGCATTCGGCCTACTGAAGACTCGTTTCCGGTGCCTCAGCAGGTCTGGCGGGGCACTCCTGTACCGCCATGAGAAGGTTGCAAAGATGGTGATGGCATGTGTCATGCTACACAACATGTGCGTACGTAGAAATGTGCCCATGCCCCCTGACGCAGAACTGCAAGCACCTGAAGATGGTCATGATGAGGGTGGGGATGTGGCAGCACCTCAAGGAGTCCGCGAGGCACAGGAGGGCCGTGACATTCGTCAGCATCTCATTGATGCATGCTTCTAGCACTCACGCCTGGTGGCTGATACATGGACACGGGACTCGTGGCACTGTGTGTGTCTGGTACATGCACAATATGGACTGTACGCCTATGATGGCCTAGTACACAAAGATCATTGTCCACACATCTCATTGGTTGATCGTGCATTGTTTATGGCATATGTGATATCATGTTGAACACCCTATCGACCCGCCACCCAAGTGAGCCCAACACACCCCCTCCACCCTCCTACCTCCCCCCCGAACACCAGTGTCCAAAGATGCTCATTGTCAGTGGGCAGTCGCTATTGCAAGCCCCCTCTGCGGGTATCAGGGGCACCCCTGCCTGTGGAGCGCAGGTTCCTCCCAGATCTACGTTGGGGGCTGCCCTGGACGGAACTTGCAACGGATGATGTCTCTGCCTGCTCACGTCCATGCATGTCCCTAAGGGTTTGTGAGAGCTCAGTGAGCACACGGCGCACTGCGGCAAGTTCGGCACATACGTCTTTGGACGTCGCATGCAGTTCCCCCCTCAGGCTCTCGGTGCTTCTCTCCATTTGGACTCTCAGGCTCTCGGTGCTACTCTCCATTTGGACTCTCAGGCTCTCGGTGCTACTCTCCATTTGTACTCTCAGGCACTCGGTGCTTCTCTCCATTTCTGCCCTAAGTGTCTCAGTTGATGTTTCTATGTCTGCCTTAGTGCCCCCACATTCATCGGCATGGTCCTTGAGGAGCGTGGCCAGTTGCTGCTGTTGCACGATTAACTGGTCGAGGGACTGTTGCCTCTGCTGGGCCATGGCCATTTGCGGTGGTGTCACAGAGTGGCTGTTCGCCTCATGTTGCCCTGCCACAGGGCTTGTGGGGGATGGCCAGTCGTCGTCTTGTGGGTGCCCCTGCGTGGTATCCTCATGGTGTACGGGATGGAACAGACAGGGGGATTGGGACAGGTCATGGATGGATCTGACTTCGACATCCCCGTCTTCTGTGTCGGAGCATGTTGCCATTAATGGGGTGTCACCTATGGTGCTGCTGCCACCAGAGGCAGTGCCTTCTGTGGCATCCATTGGGGGGACCTGTGGTGCTGCTGTTGTGGGCATGCTGGCTGCTGGGGTGCCTGTTGATGTTCCCTCCTCTGTGCTGCCACCTGATTTGTGCTGCTGCCGTGTCTTGATGAGTGCAGCTGAGGTGGAGGGTCTTTGGCCGTTGGTCTTGGCCCTCTTTGCAGGTGTGCTGGTAGGGGTGTCCTGAAGCTCGTCGTTTGGATCGGACCCTGTGGTGGAGTAAAGGAGGGCGAGCGTTATTAATGGGTCTGTGGGAATTGGAATGGCAATGTATCACATGCATTGGGGTGGTACCTGAGGGTGATTTGGGTCGGGGCCTTGGAGGTGCTTTCATTTGTGTGTGGAGTGAGGGTGCAGTTGTTTGGCAGCCTGCAGTTAGGGTGTGCCTGCTGCACGTGTAGTGGGTGTTTTTGGGGTTTTTAATTATTTATGTATTTATTGTGAGTTTTAAAGTGCGCTATCAGGCCAATGTGTGTGGACGTTCTCCTGGCCATGTGTTGCTGTTGCGCTATGTGGACACATGTGATTCACATGATTGGACATTGTGGATTTGGCATGGTTTTATTTGGGCCACCTACCGGATTCTACGGATGTCTGCACTCCTTTCTCCATCCCTCCGACTCCCTCTATGCTCTCCATTCCAATGGTGGAGGCACAGATTTCTTCCCAGGGGGTCAACTTGATGGGTGATTCCGATCCTCCCCCGGTGGTTGTGGCAATGTTGCGGTTGGCAGAAAGTATGCTACGGACGCGTATCCGCAGGTCGTCCCATCGCTTTCTGCATTGCTGTGGGTTGCGGGGTGCGGTCCCCACCGCACTTACCCGCTGTGCCACCAGGGCCCATATGGCCTTCTTGTTCGCAAGTGCCGTCCTGGTCATTTGCGTGGAGAAGACGGCGGCGGCATTCTCCTGGAGGGTCTCTGTAAGCACGGTGAGTTCCTCACGGGAGAAGTGGACCTGCCGCTTGCGGTCGCACGCTTTCTTCGCTACTTTTCCCATTTTTCTTGGTTTCGCTAGGGTGGATGACGGGTTGGGATGTGTCTCAGGGTAGTGTTTTTAGTGGTTGTGTGGATTTTGTGGTTTTATAGGTGTACGGCGTGTTGTTTCCCGTTCCGGGCCCATGTTTTTACTTCCGTTTCTGTATATTTACGGTCACCGTACTTTCCGGTTGGCGCTCACTGCGGTGTCCGCTAAGATGGGTGGCGGTATTGCACCTAGGGCGCCGTACGGCGGCGGTGTGGGCCGTTTTGGGGTCATTTCCGCCATCGCGGACTTTGCACTTCCGCCATGCCGTGGTGCTCGTGCCCGATGGGTCGGAATGGGCCGCACTTTGCTCCATCGTGCAATGGCGGAAACGCTATTTACGCTGTGGCGGTCCGGTCAGTCACTTTCCGCCAGGGTCGTAATGAGGGCCTATGCCTTCTTTGTATCCAGCTTGATGTCCTAATCTGTAACAGCGCCACGATGCCCCGTCTGATGTGCGCTTTAAAAATCCAAACAAATAAATAAATACATAAATCACCCAATTAGCAGTCATGGTAATGTCATGCATCATCTCAGTACTTCTAAAAACATGGCACAATCAAATGGGGACAACTAGATCTAGTGAATGACTTATTTGTCATTTAGAACTGTCCATCAAAAGTATTATAATAATTGGCACCCTGGGCGGGGGCGCCAGCCAATCTGGGAGCTTGGAAGGCAGGGTGAATCCTTTGGTATTTCCTGCATTCTGAGCTCCCCCACAGCTGCGCACCCCTTGCCCTGTGCTGTCTTTGCTCCCTCACACCACCCCCATAAAGCCGTTAGCACCTGCGAGTAAGTACACGCGGGTGCTAAAAGCAATATCAACCTTAAAAAAAAATATATACCTTTACTCCGTCCTGCGAGACCATGTCGGCAACAGGAGTCTGTCTTCGGTGCTCATTCAGGATCAATACTTAAGATGGACTCTGTTGCATGTCACCCCTGTTGGGAGACATGGTAGCTCCCAGGGTTGTTGTCCTGATCACGTGGGGGAACTAGGTGACCAGGCTAATAAAAACAGCGAGCCGCTTCCGGCTCATCAGTCGATCCAATCCTGACTCCGGTGTCGTCTCTGTCTGGCACCATGCTGGTGCAACACCGCATGCTGTGGGCCCAAGGACAGGGCTCAGCCCGAGGACGGTGCCCCTGCTGGGCAACGTCGTCCCTTGTAGGTATTGTGGCCATGTGAACATGGCTACCGGTGCGACCCCGGCCTGGGTACCCCCAGAGCTGGGGCCGCAGCATGCTGAGTGCCCCCAGCCACGTGGGTTGCTCCAGTGATCCGGAGCGAGTGGGGTGATCCCCACTCCTTTGTCTGCGGCGTGACTGCCGCACTGAGGGTCCATGTCGGGTGCTCCCGACATCCACAGGGGCCTGCCCGGTGATCCGAGGCAGACAATCAAGGAGGTGATAGCTATTCGCACTCTGGAGTCCTGTCCAGGGTGCGAATCGTTTTTACATTTTTTTCAATGGCAGTGGGCGGAGACGGGAAGGAGCGATCTGGACCTAGCCTTGGGTTTTCAGGTGGTTGCTAGTAGCTTTTACACAGTTGTGTGTTGCCTAACCTTTTGTGTAAATATGCGGCAGAGATGCAGTCAGGAGACCCAGCAAGTAAGTGGGTTGGGAGGCGGGGGGGGGGTGACGTTTGGGGAGGATGGCTGGTAGAGGTGTTAGGGAGGGACCAATGTGTAGGGGCACCTAAAAAAGATGCGGCACCTGGCTAAGGGCCTCGGGTGGCTTAAAAAATGCAGGTGGTACACTGTTAGTTCTCACCCGCATTTCCAGCCACCTAATTGGCTGAGAACCCATCACCAGGTGCACATATTTTCTTACAGCTCAGAACTCCTGAGCCAGCCATCCATTAATTCAAAAGAGATTAGCAGTAGGGTCAAGCCCCAGGCTTTGATGTTGTGCCAATAGATATATAGAAAGATAAATTAGCCATCTGACTCCCTGTCCTAACACAGTTATTTAATGTCACTTGGAACGGTATTACCCAAATTGACCTTTTACAATTGACCTTTTGTCCTAATTGACCTAATTATAGTGGTCCTAATTGACCTTCCGCACAATTGCCCTTTATATTATTTTAGTTATTTTATATATGTATTGGGTTGGTGGATTATAAATAATATAAGGGGATTGGGTGGGGGTTGTGGGGGGTTTCCCCCGTATATATGTCCTAATTGACCTTTTAAATTAGGTCAATTCTCCCAAGGTCAATAGTGAAAAGGTCAATTAGTATACATCCCGTGGAACTGGGCAAAATTCCTCCAACATGGGCAAAGGCTATTATCAACCCTTTACAAGCAGGCTTTCAAAACGGCATGAGAACCGTTGGACACACTTTTAGACTCCCCTGTACAGCTGAGAAATGTATGCCCTTAGGGAAATAGAGACTAGATCGGGCATTTGTAGATATTCGGGCATCTTGGCACTGTCTCCAAGAAACTTCACGTGACACATTAACCAATTTGCAAATTCCAGAATTAACTCTCAGGTTGATTATGCATTTATCTTTATCTTTCTGCAACAGCATTGTGTCTCATTTGTAGTTATCAATTAACTTATTTAATGAGACTAGTGTCTTACCTGCAGTCATTAATTAACTCCTTATTGAGGCAAGTGGATTCTGTGAAACAAATTGTGATAGTGTGATGTTTTTAGGATTTTAAATTAAAATAAAGCTAATTGATGCTGATTCATAAATGTTACAGGCCCTCCACTCTATTTCGTAATGTCAACATTGAATTCGCCACCTCCATTAATCTTCCAGAGTGTGGTTTAATATCTTCTCGGATACTTTGAAGATCACAGTGCATTGCCATTGTGCATGTGTCAATGGAAATTACTATAGCCTGGAAAACAGTCATTTGTCCCAGCAACCTTTTTAAAACAGATTGTTCTATGGGACACTGCTAAGGCTTGAGAGTGGCACCATTAGTTCTGGCATCATCAGCAGGAATTGAGGCTGAAGGTTACAAGGAGACAGTAGCATCCATCACGTGGAAGCTTAATTTCTTGGTGAGCAGGTGGAGTAATAAAAATAGATATAAAGGTGTCAGTCTTCTTCTTTACAATGGAGAGTAATCTGAAACAGTAGGCATGACTGCCAAAGCACACTTTTATTCACTCAGTGTTTACCAATGCAAACCATCATTCATGTTTTAAGGGACGTGAAACAATTGAGATAAGTATTTTCCCATTCATCATGTCAATTAGGTCCATAGGCGTATACTGAAACAAATGGGTTCGGCAAAGCACAGTAAACACTCTGACATGTCCACCGGATTTGTAGTCGCCGTTCTTTATCAAAGACATCTTCAAAGCAATGCTGCATGGCTGAATGACCAGTCCTGCAAATAGCCAAAGGAGGGAGCACACTCCGAGTAGTTGCTTTCGTGAACATTTTTTTAATTTTTTTATTTATTGTGCATTTATTTGTTAGGCGATATATACAGCAGGTCAATTCTTGTTTCAAAGCGCCCACAGGGCAACTGGGAGGGAAAATTGGATTGGAAACAAATACAGTAGAGTAAAAAAAGAAGAAAAAAAGGCAGGTGTTGCCATGTCAGCATTTTATAAATGACTCTGGGCTTGTTTTTGCCCAAAGTCGCTTATAATATTCAGAGGTCACGTTTCGCCGTTTTTGTTTCCATATTTCTATAAACGTTCGCTTGTAATTGGGCCTCTTT
This sequence comes from Ambystoma mexicanum, assembly GCF_040938575.1. Classification (NCBI taxonomy): domain Eukaryota; kingdom Metazoa; phylum Chordata; class Amphibia; order Caudata; family Ambystomatidae; genus Ambystoma; species Ambystoma mexicanum. The sequence continues at coordinate 783,164,860 of NC_090928.1, read as the reverse complement.
CACTTTCCAGCAATGCCCATTCATTGCCCATGTCATGGCCAAGCTGAAAGACACAGAGTGTGAGGCTCTGTGTCGGGCACCTTGACAAGGAACTGCAATTACCTTGGATTGCTTTCCTTTGTTGCCAGCAGCACCTTTCTTAGATGTGCTTATTCATGAATGTTAGACAATTGGCACTGTGATGGGACATATCAAAATGAAAGACCCCACAAAGCTCCAGAAGCAAAACGGTGTCTAGTTTCATGGACAATTAAAGTGAGTAAGAGAATATAGCTCCTTTTTTAAAGTTTTCTTTATATCAATGGTGTCGCACAGCGTGACATGCAAAAAACATAACAGCAAAGTTCAGGTTTGTGACAAACCAGCTCTATACCCGTGTATGTGAAACACATTGTTTATTGGCGATATATAAATGCACTATCACATCATATCATGTGACCTAATTACACAACTTTTTTATTGCGTCTCTTAAAGGGCTCTAAGTACTGCTGTATGAAGTGGAGATGTTTTAAGTCCCCATTTCGTTGCATTCTAGGGCATGTGGTGTTCTACTCAGGTTGTGGAAAATAAAGCTACAGTGATATTCGTTTAGTTCAACATGTTTCTGAAATTATTTAGAAATCGTCAGATTGCTTTAATTTGATATTTGCATATTTCGCAAGGAAACTTTATAAGACGGTGTTACCGTAGGCCTTGAAATCAAAGCCTTAAATATGTGTACCAAATAGAGCTTGGAAGGTATATGGTCAAGTACCTAAATTGCAGTGGCTTAAAATTCCGGTTTCACTGATTTGCCAAAATTGGTGATCCGCGGCAAATATTTAATCTCGCTGTGATATAACCGTAAAAATAAGGAGTGCTCAAGTTTACACTAACTGGAACAATGTCCACCTTACAAAGGTGCAGATTTAATGATTTTAAAGACAAAATGATGTTCCTGTGCTTCTCAGTTAGTGGCCCCAGAGGGGTCACCTAGAATTGCTTTATTGTTGGACTGGCCCTCCCTTCGTCACATATCACTTGATTTGACAATCAAATATATAGTTTTACCAGCCAGTCAATGCACCAGAGAATCTAGTATAGAGGATTGGCTGTGGCAGAAGCAACATTTTTTTTTTATTTTTGTATTTTGTGTTAGTATATAGTTTATTACAAACTTGTAAATTGCTTTTTCTCACAGAATTTCGTCCTCTGTTAGTGCTCGTCACCGAAGTTGCCTGGCCCGTCGAGGGTACTGCCCCACTGGAGAGTGAATGAAACATTTTTCTACGTGCGGTTATGCCATTCTATTGAGACGTGTACAGCACCTACTGCCCTTTTCATTGTTTCTTAGAGCTTCAGGGTCTGCAAGAGGTGGGAGAGGACACTAACGCAGGTGAGGGCAAGGTTGTTTTGTTGTAATGCTGATGGGTGGCAATCTGAAAAGGTATGGCTCTCTGTGGTGTGCAGTTTGTGTTATTTTGTGATTTTTATTTTAGTGCATTGGTTAATGTGTACTCCCAGTTGCTAATGTAAATTGTGTGTGTAGTTGTCTGTAGTGGGCTTTGGAGTATTATTTTGGTGTATCTCTAGTGGGCTAGTGTGGTGTTTAAGGAAATGTGTAGACGTCTGTCTTCAGGTAGTGTATTTTTCATTGTGTAACCATTTTTTTGGTGAAGGAATTGTGTTGTTGGTCAGGATGGGAGGTACAATGATTTTGAGGTGGTTATTTTCACCATATCTTGCTCAACAGACCACCTAATAAAAACTAGGGACAACCTTGTTCACTTTGGAAACATCACAGTTGGCCGAATGTATTTGCTTGTATCCACACAAAACATTCTTTCTCCAGCTTCTATTCCTTGTTATGCGATATTAAGTGATGTTAAGCTAAGTGATGCTCTACCAGGTGGCCAGGCCATGGCACACATTTGGAAAGCACAATTTCGAGTCAGTAGCCCAGACCTACTGTTTCACTAGCCGTGTGTCAAATTTTGGGTTTGAGTGAGTATTCAGAGGAAATTCAGCCAAAATCCAGCTATTCGGCTTCGTCTGAATAGCTGGTAGAGTAGTCCCTTGAAGCCGAACGTATTGTCCACTTTCCATGATTAGCTATCCGTATCTGTGTTTGAGAGAGTTAGCCAATTATAGAAAGCAGGAACAGGCTGCAGAAGTCAAATACGTTCTTGCCTTATTGCCTGCTGCAGTCTGTCCCAGCTACAAGGCCACAAGGTAGGCCTCTGCCCCTGTGGCTAGGGGTCAGCGCTGTTTGGCCCAGCAGCCCCCATTGCTGCATTAAAAATATAAAATAAGGCAGCATTAGGTGCAGCGGTGGCAAGGCCCCAAACCCCCTCCCCCCCACGCCCCATGGTTGCTGGGGGTCAACGGTCCTTGCACTGGTAGACCCCCACTAATTACAAAAAAGGGATGGCCCAGCGGGCGCCGGAAAGGCAAGACCTGGTGACCCTCGCAATTTTTGCTGGGGGATCGCCAGGCCTTGCCATGGTGGCCCCACAAATTATGTTTTTTTAATGCAGCTGTGGGAGTCACCAGTGGAAGACCCAGCTACCCCCACAATTGTTGCTGGGGGGGTCACCGGGCCTTACCCTTGTGGCCCCCTTACACATTTTTAAAAAAGCATCAGCGGGGCTGTCAGAGCAAGACCTGGTGACCCCTGCAATTGTTGTTGGGATACACTCTGTCTAGTCCTGGAAGATACCCACTCATTAAAATAAAAATGAACCAGCGGGGGGCACCAGGCAAAGACATTTCTAGAGACCTGATCTCCCATATTACAACGGCAGTAAAGTTGTAATTTCAAGAGGGGATAATTCCCAGCACTCTGAAGAATGCTCATGTGCTTCCTCTTTTGTAGAAGCCCTCTCTTGACCCGGGTGTGCTTGCAAACTTTCGCCCCATCGTTCTCCTCCCGGCCTTGATGAAGGTTTTGTAAGCTCTCGTTTCTCCACTTCTCTCATCCTTTCTGGAGACTTCCAGGTTTTTTGCTACTTTTCAGTCTGGCTTCGGCCAGGAAGGGGAACTGAGTCAGTACTTAACTCCGTGCTGGACGATCTAACCCGACCGAAGAGCTCCTACCCCGCCGACCAGGGCGGGGTAGGAGCTCTTCTCCTACTGGACCTATCAGCAGCGTTCGATACTGTGGATCATTGCACTCTGATCTCTCGATTGTGGAGCGCTAGCCTAGGGGGTCACATGTTGAGCTGGTTCACTGCCTTCCTTCGGATCGGTCACAATCAGTCTTTCTGCCTCCTTTTTGTTCAAAATCTATGTCACTGTTGTGCGGAGTCCCACAGGGATCCGCTTTGCCGATCTTGTTCAACATTTATATTCGTCCCCTTCTTCTTCTTATTCTGTCACATGGCTTTCGCTTTTACTCCTACGCGGACACGCAGATCCTGGTTCACTTGGATCTCTCTCGCTCTGAAACTGTGTCCCGGCTTAGGAGCTGCCTCGAGGATCTTGGCGCTTGGATGGCAAATAATTTGCTTAAACTTAATGGCAGTAAAACCGAGGTTCTTGTGGTAGGCACGACTAGTTCACTCTCCTTCTGTACTCCAGACTTCTGGCCTGTTTCTCTTGGCCCATTCCCTCTTCCATCCTCTTTGGTGAAAACCTTGGGGGTGAAGCTTTCATCCCCCCTGTCTATGGCAGAGCAGGTGAGTGCAGTTTACAAATCCAGCCACTTCAAACTTCGCACCCTGCAGAAGGTTCTCCCTTTTATTCCCTGTCACTTCCATGCCCCTGTGGTAGCGGCACTTGTTCTTATTACAACTCACTATTGCAACTCACTGTACTATGGCCAACCGCATTACTTGATAAATCGTATTCAGATGCTCCAGAGTGCTGCAGCCAGAGCAATCTTGCACCCTCCGGCACAAGCACACATGTCGCCGCTTCTCAGACAGTTGCACTGGCTTCCGATTGAGAAACGGATCCTGTTCAAATCAATGTGCCTGGTGCACCGGGCCTTCTACAAACTAGGAGCTGAGTACCTTCAGGAAAAATGTGTCCATTATGTTCCTGCTCGCCCGCTCCGTTCCCAGGCTGTCCTTTTGCTATCAGTCCCTTGTGTCCGACGGTCACAGACTGGTGACCATGCCTTCTCTGTGGAAGCCGCAAGGATGTGGAATCTGCTGCCTTGGGCTCTACGAGCTACTACCACCATTTGGCTTTCCCGCGGTCTTCGAAGACCCTCCTTTTTTAGGTTTCCACTCTGCTTAATCACTCCCTCATCTCTACTGCTTAGCGCCAAGATGCCCTTGGGCGTATGTGCACTGTACAAATACATTTAACATAACATAACAGGGTAAGACTGGCATCCCTCCCAGTAGTTGCTGGAGGGTGTTGCAAGGTATTGCCCTGGCAGCCCTCTCCCACATTTAAAACAAAAAGCGGCAGCGGGGGTCGCCATAGCAAGACTCAGCTGCCCTTGAAATTGTTGCGGGGGGGGGGACACTAGCCCTTGCCCTGGTATCCCACTGGCTCATTTAAAAAATAATGCACCAGAAGGGGCCACAAGGGCAAGACCCGGCGACCCCCACAATTGCTGCTGGGAGGTCACTGGGCCTTGTCCTAGCAGCCCCCCGCCCATTTAAATGAAAAATATGCGCCAGTGGGGGCTCCCAAAGCAATACACAGCGACACCCGCAATATAACAGGGCCTCACAAAATACTGTGATCACACACCCCTCTCCAGTTAAAGCACCATAGTGAGGGCTGACATTCCTCTGCTCCAGTCCATACCATCAAAATGGAGCAGGGCTTCCCTTTTACACTCAAAAGCAACAAAGAAACGGTTATTTACACCATTTTCTGGGTGCTGGTAGAGAGAGTCCCAGATTCAGGTGGTCTTCGTTGGTCTCTTGCCACGCCACACTTCAGGATACCATTCTTTAGTGAGACATATGGCAATGGCAGATACGTGTCTAGCACTTGCCTTGAGATATTGTCATGTTAAAGGATAGTTCCGGGACTTTTTTTTTATTGTTCCTATGGTTCGGCCATGTGTTTTTAAGCATAAATCGGTAGATCGTAGAAAACTTTCCTATGGACCTTACCCGACTTTTCGTCCATTAACGCACTCGAAAACATCCGCCATTTTATGATAATCCTCTCACTTGCCGCATCGCCCTGGCTCACCTGCTTTTGCGGCACTAAATCAAATCCCCCGCCCCTGAGCCTGACATCAGCAGACGCGTACCGCCCATTTCCCGTTTCGTGTCAACAATCGCTGCGCCTCAGCTAATGAAGTGTCGCCATGGAAATGGCAGGACGCCTCTTTCCTCAATAAGTATAAACAGACCGTTTCACAACACACAGCAGCAGATTTTCGAATCCATTCCTCTCTCTGTGTTACTTTGAGTATTCTGTGACTCGTTTCTGTGCTCTGGTCAGCTACCTTCGTTGATTGTAGCCCGTGTGAACAGATACCAGTACCACCGCTATAAATTATTTTACTTTCTTTACCACATAATGGCTACAATAATGCCGTATATGTACGAGCCCGAGTACACCGAGGAAGAACTACTGGAAAGGCAAGCACGTGAAAACGATGGGGATTCGGACGGCAGTTGGGAGGACCAGTCAACGGATGAAGAGCCTGGACCATGTCGCATGGACGGCGTCTCCACCTGGTGCACGTGCAATCGGTGCAAGCTAATGCCAACTGAGGAGGAGAACTGCTGCTGCCGAGAAAACTCGGGATGCCTGGCCTACATTTCGGAAGGCGAGCAAAGTCTGCAGGAAGGCGAGCAAAGTCCGCAATGCATCACCGAGCTGCCAGAGTTCAGGGAAGCCTGCCTCTCACGGACCGTGTTGAGGATGATGATGGTGCTCTGTTCGTCCGCGTAATCCGAGTAACGAGTAAGTATACTCTGGTTGTGATGTCAGTGATGCCACTACTATGTCATGGTCGTCTCCCACATATAAAATTACATCTACATATCATTCGAATGCATGTAAATTGGTTCCATATTGTGCATTTTCTAGATAGAATATTTTTCAAAGCAGAATGACATTTTTTACCTGAATCGATAGTGATAAAGTTTTGTCATTTTAATACAGTTTGCATCTTTCATTTTCACAGGTGGTACAGGCTGGTGGCCTATCGTTGCTTCACTTGGTGGCTTCACGGGAGGCTCGGACACCGCGTTCGGAGAGTAATACCTGCCTGTGCGGTACTTGCCATTAGACAACATTTCCCCAGCGACAGTGGACAATACCGCGGATTTTCCCTGGATGTGCTGCAACCGCAAATTTACAATGTGTAATGTTTATTATTTATGTTCAATTGAAATTAAGATCCAAAATAAAACCCAATATATATTTTAACAATGGTTGTTTTGATTTGTCCAAGCGTTGGCAATAAAAGGAAGGCCGTTGTATTTTATTGATACAAAACATGGTTATAGGTAAATATGGTTGATCATAATAAATCATCCTTTTGGTCACCGGGTACAGAGATGACCCCCTCTGGCCCGTGCCGCCTTGCCACCACAGGCCAGCCTGCTGCTGACTAACTGCCTAGGCATCCAGGGTCTCCAGGGTGAACTGCACCCATATATTCTCCTGGGAGGGTGAGGTATTTATAAACTCACCCCCCTGCCTTCCATGTACTAGATCCTGCAGCCAGCCTCTTACATGCAGTTAGATGGCCTCTCCTTGGTGAGGCCCTGCGGCAAACGAGTCTTGTCTGCACGACCACCGCCCCAATCCACCCCCCGCCCTATCAAAGGCAGTTCGCACCGGGGTAGTTGTGCAGGCAACTGAAGCAGTCAGGGAGCGATAAAGGCCAAGAGGTGCCAAAGACCATGTACACTTCAAAGTGGTCTATAGAGCATGGGTTGTTGTTCCCATGTCTACCTCCAGACCCCGTGTCTCCTGCCAAGCATCCCCCCTCACGCTGGACGGCCCCCTGCAATCCACATAAGTGTGTCTCCATTCACGAGTCTTCCTGTGTCTTGTCTGCACGACCACCGCCCCAATCCACCCCCCCGCCCTATCAAAGGCAGTTCGCACCGGGGTACTTGTGCTGGCAACTGGAGCAGTCAGGGAGCGATAAAGGCCAAGAGGTGCCAAAGACCATGTACACTTCAAAGTGGTCTATAGAGCATGGGTTGTTGTTCCCATGTCTACCTCCAGACCCCGTGTCTCCTGCCAAGCATCCCCCCTCACGCTGGACGGCCCCCTGCAATCCACATAAGTGTGTCTCCATTCACGAGTCTTCCTGTGTCTTGTCTGCACGACCACCGCCCCAATCCACCCCCCCGCCCTATCAAAGGCAGTTCGCACCGGGGTACTTGTGCTGGCAACTGGAGCAGTCAGGGAGCGATAAAGGCCAAGAGGTGCCAAAGACCATGTACACTTCAAAGTGGTCTATAGAGCATGGGTTGTTGTTCCCATGTCTACCTCCAGACCCCGTGTCTCCTGCCAAGCATCCCCCCTCACGCTGGACGGCCCCCTGCAATCCACATAATGCCACGACATATACACGTCATTCATTCACAAACACACCCCTGTTTCGAATTCTTTATAACCCACTTCATATTTCTAATGAGCACTTCTTTGTGCTTTGCTAGTCAACCCGTGAAGGTGCTGGTTATCTGCTCTTCGTCTCTGTGAACTTCCGTGACCACTTCGAGGAAACTCGTCAGATTGCAACCTGTGAACTGCTCCCTGTTCTACGACAAGAAACTACTCTGATCCCTGCATCTAACTGTTTGTTCGTCAAGGTAAGGCCATGTACCATAATCATTTTGCGTCCAATTTCTTTTCGTTCAAGACAGTACATGCAAGGAACTAGTCACATGTTCTGAGTTTACATTGGTATTCATAGAGAATTGTTGATCTTTTCTTTTCAGAACTTTCCACAATGCCTGCCTGTTCCATTGGCGGTTGTCCTTCGAAGACCCATAATAAATCAGAAGGTACTATAATGCATGTTTTCCCTAAGACAATAGATCAGATAAGAGAATGGGTCCGATATTGCGGATATCCACCGTCTGAGCTTGAAAGTAGAGTCCTAGAGGTCTTTGCGGACAAGAGGGGTGATCGATACCGCATCTGCAGCAGGCACTTTACCTCTGACATGTACTCCACATCATTGCTAATAAAGAAGAACACACCGCGAGCGAGGCGAAAATTGCTCTCAACCGCTATTCCCACTCTATTCGTCCACATCCCTACACTGGTGAGTCAAGTTTACGTATTTATCTCTTGGCCTTGCGGTAGTGTGTAGCATTAGCTAACAATAATTTCCCCATTTATGTATCCACTCAATATGTAGGCGGAAGATTCTCCATCCGTGTCATTATTGCAGTCATCAGCCACTTCAAGCGCCTATCGGGTAATCTTACTTGACTATTCTGCCACTGACTTGTTTTAGGCATGTAAATCAATAGTTTTAATTTATCGTGTAATTATGTTACCTAATGGTACACCCTTGTACTCGTCCTCTAGTCTTTGTTTTCAGTTATAATTATTGTTATCCAAAATAACGCAAGTACTGTCTTTCAGGGAGATGCTGAGGAGTCCAACGTATTGACGACTACCGTTGATGTCACTCAGATGCTCGAGGTACGTTTCAGGACAGTTCCGTCGCCCTCCTATGTGTCTTCTTTTTTCAATTTTGTGTTCATTACTAATGAAAGTCCTATGTTTCAGGGAGTCGATGGAGCATTAGTCCAAGAAGAAGGGGGAGCATGCAGTTACGGGTCGGCGCAACAGCTTGCAGAAGTGTGCACCGCAGTTACATCGTCCCTTGATGTTCTTATGCATTTCGAGGTATGGATACTGACAGTTCGATCAAGCGAAATCATATGACGTGATTACATCCGCTATACTTCCTTCTTTATTAACGCTAGTACTATGTTTCAGGGAGATGACGGAGCTTCTTCTACAATAACATCACCCCTAGTAGTTGATGCAGATCTCTGGGTGGTGACACTTCCAACGATCAAGCAAATCGAATCATATTTACATATCCATTATTTATTTTAGACAACTGATCATTTGTGCAGGTCTATTTAGATGAGCCGTTCACGCCTGCACAAAGTTTCTGTTCTTTTTATCAAAATAGAAAACCATACTAATGCAATTACTGTGTTTCAGGGAGTCACTGAAGCATCATCTTCAATAATATCATCAATGGAAGTCTATGAGGAGCCCGAGGTATGGATCTTGACAGTTCCATCTAACTAGATCAACAATGCGTGAATAATTGTCGTTTGAATGTTCTACACAAAGCGTTCATTCGTGTTTTGCTATTGAGATGTACGTGGGTATTGGTCCCCAAGTACATTTTGTGTTTTCAATATTATTATACATACTAATGAAAGTTCTATGTTTCAGGGAGTCGATGGAGCGTCAGTGCGTGATGGATGTGCTTATCATGAAAATGTAGTCGTTGCAGCGCAAGAGGAAGTGGAGACATGCACACACGAGTCGGAGCAACAGCGTCCTGATGTTGAAGTTCGAGGCAAGAAAGTTTCAAAGAAAAGAAAGCAAAAGAAGGTTAGTGTCCTGGTCACTATATCATGTTGTTTTTCACTGTTAATAGTTCAATACTGTAAGTTGTGTTTAAACTGAACATCCCTTTTCCAATCTGTCCTCTGGTTGCGAGTGGGTGTACGAACTAGATCTACACAGACAGTGAAGCGAACGAGAGATGTTGCTTGTCAAACCTTTTGGCAGGGACTTGAGACTGGAGATGCATCGTGCCAATGGGAAGAATATGAAGTGATTGACAACGGAGCTATACCACCACCAGCCATTGATAGTGAATGTCCTCCTGATAGTTCGGATGCAGTTGTAGATAAATTCACAGAATCCACACCCGCAAAAACTAAGACCGCGAGAAAGTTGAAGAAATTGTCCTATTCACCCATTGCCGGAGAAGGAACAGATGTTGCAATGGAAGAGAATGAAGTGGACTACAATGAAACACCTTCAATATCACTGAACATAGCGGAAGACGATATCAGAGATTCTACCTTTCATGTGAGTGACATGTCCTCAACGTTACAGGCCGAACCAGCTGGGATGCAGAGTGACACTATAAGGAAAGAGGCCAAATTCATTGTATTCGATAGTTGTTTGATTGATATAATTATTCGGTTGAAATGTGGGCATTCGGTAGGTGGGGAAGTATGTGGGGAGCCATTGATTAATGTGACTCGTGCAATTCGAGGCACTAACCTTAAAATACATGCCACCTGTACAAAATATCATCCTTTCTCATGGTCTGCACAACCCATGCTGGGACAACTGCCAGCAGGCAATCTACTTTGTGCAGCGGCTGCACTTTTTAGTGGTTCAAGTTTTAAAAAATTAGAGTCTTTCTTTCAGTTTGTGGGAATCCGTTTCATTGCGAAAACTCAGTTCTACAAATACCAAACCGATTATCTATTTCCAGCCATTAGCGAAGCTTGGAGAATGGAAAAAATGCCTATTGATAGTACATTCGCGGGCAAACGGTTCAGGCTAGCCGGTGATGGACAGTGCGACAGCCCAGGATTTTCAGCCAAGTACTGCACCTACCACTTTCAGGACATGGAAAGTAAGAAAATTGTGAGTTCGGTGGTTGTGCAGGTGTCACAAAGTACATCCTCAGTGGCCATGGAGAAAGTTGGCTTTGTAGCATCATTGCAAGAACTACAATCGCGGGGAATGGTGATCGACCTGATAGCCACGGACAGACACGTTTCAATTGCCAAGACAATGAGAGAAGAGTACAAAAATATAAATCACCAATTTGACGTTTGGCATCTTGCAAAAACAATCAATAAAAAAATGTCTGCTGCAGGTAAAAAAAAAGAAACGCAAGGTATTTCACAGTGGTCCAAGTCAATCAGCAACCATCTTTGGTGGAGCTCAAAAACATGTGGAGGGTCGTTGGAAATTCTACTGGAAAAATGGCGGTCAGTAATGCCACACTGCACAAACGTTCATCGTTGGAACACAAACCAACATTTCCACAATTGTGAACATGGCCATTTGTCCACAGAGGAGGCACGGAAGAAGAAGTGGTTGATTCCTTCATCACCCACTCACAAAGCCATTGAAAAGATTGTATTTGATAAAACTATAACAAGAGATTTGAGGGGACTCACGGAATTCTGCCACACAGGAGATTTGGAGGTGTTCCACAATATGTGCCTAAAGTACAGGCCAAAACGATTGCATTTTGGCATGGAGGGCATGATAAATCGGACTCTTCTAGCGGTCTTGGCACATAACCATAACGTTGGACGTCAACAAAGTAGGACGACCGGAACTTTAGGGACGCTTCGCTACAATAAGGCCTTCACTAAAAGAAGTAAACAATGGGTGATCAAACCAGTGTTTGAGGATATGCAATATGAGTTTATTGAGAGACTTATTGTTGACGTCCTAGATAGGCACATAAATGGAGTTGTGAACGAACCTGTGCAGGTGACAACTGCATTGCCACCCAACATTGCCTCTGTTCCATGTCCACCTAAAGAAGAGCTCATTGAGAAATACACATCACGGTTTAAATGATTGTAATTTGATTGTCTGTTCTCTCGAGTCTCCTCATGTCGCAGGCCCATTGAATATGTTTATATATCCAACCTTGTTCATTTGCGCATTAAATTAAACCAAACAGTAATATAAATTATTTTTCCAAAAATATAGAATGTCTCCGTATTTATGGTTCTGTGGGGCAGCAAAGCAAGCAGACAAAATGCAAAGATGGAGTGTAAATTTCAAGTCCTGTAAAACGGCCGTACACTGAATTTAGCTAACTAGGAATGTGTGTTCGTTCAAAGTGAAGGTCAGCTGCTTTGATTTTTTCTCGAGTGCCAGAATGGCCCACGACTCAGTATAAGGTTCTATTGTTATTTGACCTTGACAGGCCGGGACCACGTAAGAAACGATAATGAATATAATTTCAGAAACGAAAGCCATTTCATGTTCGTTCATTAGAAGAAATAAAACGTCGGCATAGAAGGAGTGGTATTTCGGGGCTGCCCTACGCACAGACACAATGGAAAATGCAAATATAATGTAAGTAACTCTTTAGATGAGTTTATACCGCAATTTAATTACTATACAGTAGCTTTAAAGACGGGTTAAGTTGTACTTGTTCATTCTATGTGGCATATTGTTTTGTACCGCGCACTATCTTGGGGAGAACCGTCTCCTTTTACGGAAGCACCTCCAAACCTTCCTCTTTGCTTCTGCTTTCTCTCTCCCTCTCCCCTGCTACAACTTGTCCACTGTCTGCGACCTCGGTCCTGGGCCCTTCCACTCTCCACCTGCACTCCCTGTCAACCCCTGCACTGGGGGACTGTCTCAGTATCCTACAGCCCCCCTTGACGTATAAAACCCAGTTGCACTGTCCTAGCTATGAAATAATTTCCAGACCTAATATATAAAATGAATAATTTTAATAAAGATCTGATGGTGAGACTAATTTCCTTTTTTTATGTTTTTCAAATAGATACATCGTCCATTATTGTCTGTGTCACGAGTACCAGACACCGGCGGATGGCTTCTATAATCGCCAGTTGCTTCTCCGCGTGAACAACGTTAGCACCCTGACCATTTTGTGGGACGATCGCCAAGTACAAGTATGCCCTTACGCGGTACTAACGGCTAGATGCAACATACAGACCGTTGTGGTGCCCTAGTGCCTCGTTGTTGGAATAGCCATGCGATTATCAGTGCGACCGAAGAGCTTATTTTATCGTAAACCAACACCCTGTCTACTGCACACGAACATCGCTTGCCTCAAGACGAAATATTTTGGATCGAGAGCAAATAAAAATGCAAATCGCTGAATATTCTCAAAACATTTGATGTCAAATAAATGTACTTTGCCAAATGTACAATCTTGCCGTTTGCTTTTAAACCACTGTTTCATATTCCGAATTGTGGCGCTGTATTGTGAGATGATCTAAGACCCTGTGTACAGCAAAGGAACATCGTGTGCCTCGAAACGAACTTTTTGGAACGTGAGCAAATAAAAATGCTAATCGCTGAATATTCTCAAAACATTTGATGTCAAATAAATGTACTTTGCCAAATGTACAATCTTGCCGTTTGCTTTTAAACCACTGTTTCATATTCCGAATTGTGGCGCTGTATTGTGAGATGATCTAAGACCCTGTGTACAGCAAAGGAACATCGTGTGCCTTGAAACGAACTTTTTGGAACGTGAGCAAATAAAAATGCTAATCGCTGAATATTCTCAAAACATTTGATGTCAAATAAATGTACTTTACCAAATTTACAATCTTGCGGTTTAATTTAAAAGCACAGTTTCATATTCCCAATTGTGGCGCGCTGTGTTGTTTGAGCTCATCTGTGTTGATTTCCTGGTTCTGTGTGGAGTCGCGTAGAAGACGCCTGGGCGCGTTTGCCTACGCAGCTCAGTCACGTCACGGATAGAGGCGGGGAATATGAATGTTTTGATCAAGTCTGTTTCAGGGGCGGGGGATTTGATTTAGTGCCGCAAAAGCAGGTGAGCCAGGGCGATGCGGCAAGTGAGAGGATTATCATAAAATGGCGGATGTTTTCGAGTGCGTTAATGGACGAAAAGTCGGGTAAGGTCCATAGGAAAGTTTTCTACGATCTACCGATTTATGCTTAAAAACACATGGCCGAACCATAGGAACAATAAAAAAAAAGTCCCGGAACTATCCTTTAAAGAGGACCATGCATATTTTTCTAGCAGCCATAGCTGTTACAGCATATTGGACAATTGCTTGCTTTCACGGGACTTTCTGGAACTCATTGATATGTGAAAGATAGGTTAAATAAGAAGCACAGATCATTCCCTAGTTTTTCTCACTCACAAAATACAGGTCATGCCTGCCAGTCCAGAGTTTTACTGGAAATTGGATGACCTTCTACTGAAGGACTCCTTCAGGAAAGAATCGTGAAATCATTTGAGGATTATTTCCTCAATGACACAGTGAGTCACACTAGCCAGCATATCATATTCTATAGGATGCAGGTGAGGCTCTACAAACCCTTTGGTTTCACAAAAGTGGTGTATTCCCTCAATTATAGGTGCAATGGAAGTTGGTGTATGCTGGTAACAGAGATCAACGGTCAAGTAGACTCTGACGCCACTAGCATACTTAGCAATTCTGAGATATTGAGGAAAGCATTGGCATCAACAACAATGTGGAAATTTCAGGCTGTCGAGGTCAACAGGATGTCATGATTTCTCACTGTCGGTGCTGGTCTTTTCATCTTGTTGTATATCCAACATTGTCCCTTCCAAGATGGTGCCCACTACAAGCTGTAGACTTGTGTATGTGCCCACTCCATCATGGCGTCACGTTATGTTCATCGGACACCGCAGTGATGGAGAAACTGGATCCAACACAACAAACTACTTTAGTCACCAACGGAAGCATAGCACTGCGTCTCAACTCTAAGGTATTGTGGTTCCTTAGCTCAGCGCTCTGAGTTCCACCTGCTCTGTGCTTCCTTGCTCTCTCCTTACCTCCCTCTATTTTTGGCTCTCCGAATTTGTATCCATCCTGACTGGCCCTGGCCTTCCTGTTTTTTCAGTTCATGTTGCTGCTCCTGTTGTGATTCCTCTTCGAGCTAAGCCCCTGCACGCTCTTATTTGCTTTTCCTGGACATTTACTGTGTATGCTGTTCTGATCCTTTAACCTGCCAAAGCCATACCTCTTAAGTACTCGCCCTCTTGGATGGACTCCTACTACTTACCACGCAGTTTTGTCATTCAATTGCGACATTAGACTTTTTCCCTCATTAGTTTTTTTTCTAATCTATTGAAGGCTCACTCCAGGTGTCACCAGGCCTTTTGTTTACACTGACAGGCATAGTGGAGTACAGAGAGAGTTGTCCCTTTTCCTAAGACTCTCTCCAGCACCAGCGTTGTCGCAGCTTGTCACCCTCTTCGTCACATCATGTCAAGTGTCAGGTGAGCCGAAAACCAGACACAGACATGCGTAGATTTCTATAAGCCACGTCTCTGGGGATCTTTTTTACTCTATCCCTCTTGAGGATAGGTATAGGGCAGACATTTTGCTGCACTGTCAATGCAGGCCTCAGGAGTAACATCTGATGTTGGATATTCTCAAGCAGCACTGCTCCTACCTGTAATGCCTTGACAATCTCACTTGTTTGTCCACTGCCCACCACTTAGATGATCTTCACATCTCCAGTTAGGTCCAACTTGACATGCAGGGATGCTTGGTGCCACCTTCCCAGGAGCGAAGAGGGCCTTTACCTGATTGCCGATAAGCTGGGCATCATCTAGAATTCCAAAGTTGTCCATGGCTCCTCATCTGAAGCATTCCAACTTCCTCCTTGGAACTGTACTCTTCATGGATGCGTTTGCAGTACAAACTTCATACTCTTCTGGACCTTGGAACAAGTTGACCAAGTGTTGTCTTTCTTCACCTCCTCCACCCACATCTTGTCCTGCTCCATTGTCTTTACAGGAGTGATTGCCTGATATGATATGGACTTGCCATGGTGGGACCTCGACAGTATCTTACATATTATCTGTCCTGTTGGCGCACCTTAACCTTTTTCCACATGGCTTCATTGAGAAAAGGTCCAAATTCACAGATCATGATGATCATACGCAGTGCAACTACTTATTGCTCTATGGACTCTCTCTCCTGTTGATAGTGAATGTAGAACTTGTGGCGAACAGGAACTGCATTGACCGTCAAAGTGCAGCATCATTCTCCACTAAACATGGCTTCATTGAAGACATTTCCATTCCTATTGGACCCGTTGATGATGAGCGAAAGGCTTCAGAACATGTACTGCCCCTATGATCCAAGAAAAGGGAGCTACATGGATTGTTTCTATGGGTCCAAATAGGTTAACATGTCTTGCTTAATCTGTTTCTAAGATATGAGAGGTTTTCCTGTACTTTGTGAAAACTTGGGGATGGGTCCATTTGGTGCATGTTAGCAGCTGTGGAAGAATGCAGCAAGACGGAAGAAAAGTGGCATTGCACGTATTGCATGTATTGTGAGTTTTGCTGGTATTGCAGTAGCTGAGAAATGGGATGTGGGACAGTTCACACCACTGGTCTGTTTGTATCCATCTTCATATGACAATGGTATACAATCCCGCTGAGTCTACAGAAGCATGAGCTATTGCAATCATTTATTTTTGTGCCCCCTAATTACTTTCCAACATAGCGTTATGTGTTATGGGCAGATTGCCCTCTGGCTTGCACTGCCCCACATTCAATGAGATTTCGTAGCACATTTCTGTAGGGTCAAGGGTGCTGCAGGAGCAGTCAAAAATTGCTAGAGAATGAGGGGGCACAGTGTCTCATTGTTAACAGGCTCATTGCCAATGTATGGGAGGCGAGAAAGTTCTCAAAACCAGGAGCACGTCCATGAAACATGCAGAACTGAACCTCACAGCATGGAATCACATAATTGTGGACCTTGTGGGACTGTTGTGGTGTCCTCCCCCAGCCAGAATGATGCCATAGTACTTGTGGGCTATTATAGTAAGTGGCTAGAGGTTTGCTTTGTACAGTCACACATTTCGATCAGCTTCAAACCATTCCTACAAGTAAACTTTATGGCCGAATTGTGTTCTGTATTGTCACAGACGATGGGGCCCAGCTCTGCTCTGGGGAAATTGACAACTTCCTGAAGTAATTTGGTATCAAGCACTTGGGAACCTCCATATATCATCCTGCTGGTGGTGGCCAAGTAGGTAGGTTAAACTGGGTCTTTAAGGGGATTTTACAAGTAGAGACCGTGCCCTCCCCAAAAGACAAGGGTGCATGCTCAAACACTATTGTCACAGTTCCAGCCTCACTGAGAAGATTTCTGCATAGTGCATGCGTCATCCCCACAAGTCACAGGAGACGAGTATGTGACGGTCCCATCTTTTAGGTGGGGACTGAAATGGTCCTTGGGACCCTTCATGTACCCTTCCAAATGTATGTTCAGGTGATGCTGATAGCATGCCACTCCAAAAGTGCCGAAAATGCAGGTCCTCTCTAGAGGAAATTCCCTCTGCCCAGGCTTCCATAATGGGAGCAAGAACAAATCTTACTACTTCATTACCAACGATTACAGTCCCATGTAAATGAGGAAATATCCTCTTCAGAATATGCAGGCAGTACCTTTGCACCCATTCATTCAGTATTACACACTGGACCGTGCTGCTACCTGCAGCTAGTTCTATACCAGTGACAGTATGCTGGGACCAAACTCTGTTTTCCCGCTCAGCGTAATTTCTGAACAATGGGTCCTCGGCTAATATTTTGAATTCCTGGTTATTTCTTACATTGTCTTGCATCAGGTTCAGAAATCACTTGCTGTCTCTGGTAAACCAAGGTTCATTTAAATACTGAACCCCCATTGCAAGATCATGTAGAAGCCCTTGGGTTCCTTGTTTCAGGCATATTTGCTGTATTTGGGGACCCACACAAAAAAGCTGCTTAGGTAAAGGTAAACGGTTGGATTTAAAAGGTTGGAAATGGCAAACAACAGAGGCACCAAATATATGTTCACTAAATAGAGGTGTTTTGGTATGCACACTTTATTTTAAGTACACAAAGTAATAAGAACACACAGAACAGACTTCAAAACATGCATCTATAATTTGAAACCAGGTATCAATATTAAATCCTCCTCTTTGATCAAATATCCTTCAACAGGCATTGCAGCAAAAGATCCTCAAATCTTTGTGGAGTTATGAAAGATGGTGTATGTAACTGTGATTCACTGTTGCAAATGAAGCTGGAAATCGTTTCAAACAAAATAAGAGCACACAGATAAAAAAAACAGATTATTTAAACGGTTCCAAGAAGAGGGTTTCCTTTCATCAGGTCTACAATAAATGCTGTGCTATCAGGGATCGGCTACTGGATTACCATAATAACTATCTAACTCTATGGGACAGACTTTTTTCCTATGGCAAAGTTGTTTAACTGATAGCCAAGTTCTGAATCACTTTCTACGATTGACAAAACCAACAGCAATCGATTTCTCCCAGACACCTCTGCACACCATCATCGTTCTCAGCTTTAGCGTGCAGACAGTCCATTCTCTTATTACTCACAGAAGAAGTCCATGTCCTGGAACAATAACATAAAAGGAGATATTACCATACATAAGAAAACACTAATGTCAATACCTGTTAAGCATGTTTAATTAGAAGTGGACAAACTTATTGTATGGGTTCATCACGTTGGGAACCTCCCTTTTACTTTTGAAAAACAGTTACCTTTCTGACGCACTTTTAGTAAGGGAGTGTTAGGCAGAATTGCATGCAGTACCCTCTGGGACCAGCACACACAATTAGGACTACAGGTGTAAGCAAGACCAACCTTTGGTATAAGTCTGTACCACACAGTTTGTTTGTAGCGAGCTGAGCAGCCAGGCTTATCACAAGAGTGAATGTGAGCAGTACAAGTAGACAGAGGACTTTCAATCACTGTGGTTAAAGTAGAGACTTATACTCAAGTTTTCTTGGTAAAACACTTATTCATTTATTACACAATCATTTAGAAAACAGTTCACTAGAAGAAGACAAGTTAATATTATATACCAATACACTTCAATACAAAACTCTAAGGGCCTCATTACGACCCTGGCGCTAATGAGTTAACGGCGCCGTAAAAGGCTGCAGCGCCGTTAACCCATTAGCGCCTAATTACGAGGTCCCTTCGCGGGACCCGACCTCAACGGAAAGTAGGGACCCGCAAAGGGACCTTCTCGGTAAGTATGGTACCGCAATTTGCGGTACCGTACTTAACACCTTCGCCATTCCCATTATGCCCTATGGGGCAGAAATGGGAATGGGGAAGGGCCATGGGGAAATGGGGAAATACCGCCCCGCCAACCTTGGAATGGGGTGGTATTTCCCCATTTCACCATGATGGACACGTTACGATACCGGCACCAACCATGGTGCTAATAGCGCCATGGTTTAGCGCCGGTATCGTAATCAGGGCCTACGTTTTTGAGACAGTTTAAGCTCCCCTTAAATAGGAGCAAAATGGCAGTTCAGTTACTTGGCAGTGAGAAAAAAGAACAAAAGTAAGTAGAATAGATTACATATACTTTCTAGGCAGTGCAAATAGTTTCAGTTCACCAGAAGAGTTCAATTCAAGTCATTAGGCCAGGCCAAAGTCAATGGGACAGTGTTCTGGATAGGAAAGAGCAGTTCTGGTATCAAACGGTAAAGTCTTTGCAAAAGTTCTCAGAAGTAGATTAGGTGAAAAAGAATCATGTGTGCGGTCACAAGCTGATTAGGCCTGAAAGTTGGGAAAGTTTCACAAACTTTCACTGCAAGAGTGGTGTTGTCTCAATCGGTTTAGCGCAGTACCTTTATATGAAGAAACAAATGTTGCTGAAGTCGTGGTTCCTGGCAGTTCCAGCAGATCTTGCTGTTCCTGAGCCTCAGTCGTGGGGACAAGAGGGAGGAAGCCGAGGGACTCCTGCACTGCACGGGATTGTTGAAGAAAGCAAACAAAATGGAGTCACTTCAGTTCCAGTAGCTGTAGATTCAAGAACACAAACTGGAGTCCCTCTCCCTGGTTAATCCTAACCAGCCTTGAGAATGGTATCCAGGTGTCTTATGAGTTGATTAGTCTCACGAACTCAAAGGAAGAAGCCGTCCTTGAAGGAGCTTCTCTGTCGAATGGAGTTTGGCGATTCGGACCTGCAGCAGGGCTTCACCGGGCAAACCAATGGTCCAGGAGTTGCAGCAGTCGTCCTCTTCCAGCTCGTCTTCGGTTCTTTCGTTCCAGTGGTCAACTCTGCCTTCCAGTCCACGAGACTCGCCTTTTAAACAGTTCTCTCCCTTTCATTCCAGCCTAGCTGTCATTCACCCAGCAGGGTGGCTGTCCTTGCCAGACAGTCAGCCAGCCAATTACACCAGAGTGCATTTGGGTCTCCTAGGAGACTAAGCCCAGGAAGTTTCGGGCACCTCCCTCACTTCCTGCCCACCCCAAACACTCAGACGCCAAGGGCGGACTTCAGTCCTGAAGCCCGCCAATGGCACACGAACAAAGGAACCAAACCTGGTTTGGCGTACAGAGAAAAACACTAGAAGGACCTTTCCAAAAAGAAATGGCGAAAAAAGAAGACCAGGACCTGTTTAAACAACGGGGCCTAAGGTGCTATCTTGAAAAACATGGCACCCTTGATTTTTAGCTACCGGTGTTTGCGGTTGGGAAAAAACATGGTAGTTCATTTTAAAACCACTGCCACCAGCCTTCTCAATAGGAAAGGATAGCATTTCACTGCTACATGAGTGTTTGGACACAGGGGATACTATGTAAACCCTCCAGCACTCCATTGTAAGATGGTGTGTGCTGGGTCTAGGAATTTGGAAAAGACTAGTAAAGTCAATTTCACTTTACATTCTCTGGGAAACAGTAGTTGATCCCAGAGAAGGTATTTAAACTTTGGGGTCTAAAAGCCATCCCTGTGTCACTGCACTGAGGGTGCTGTGTAACACACATAAAAAGATGATGTCTGTGGAGTTATCTAAAACTCCATAATCAAATAACACAAGTGAAAAACACACATCAAAATACACGAAAGATTGGGGGAAAAAAGGCTCACACTCTTGCCAGGTAAAGAAATCAAGTCCTCAAAATCCAGCAAAGTTGCTGGGGGTCTCCAAGGTGAAGGGAATTAGCACATTTATGAGAATTCTCCCTAATAGGGAGATTTTGCGAAGGTGAATGATTGCACCCTGATATGCCTAAGTACGGAGAATGCTTTCCGGTTGTGCGCATGTTGACTGACGGAGAAGGATGTGTGTTTTTTGCTGCCTGTGTATGTCTGATGTACAATGTTGGTAAATGCATAGAGCATGTGCGGTTTAGGAGAATGTTTGGTGCCTGTTGGGAGTGAATGTTTTGTAAATGTCACTTAGACCTGAGCTGCGACTGTTAGATAATGGCTTGTGGGCGTCTCCTTTTCAGGGGCATGTTCTTTATTGATACTGCGTCCATCTGTCATGTGTCAGCTGACCTATATGTGTAACGCTGTATAGTCTATTTTGTTTTGTGGATCAGAGACTACAAGTGTGTGGATGCATGTCCTCAGTTGGCAACCCAGTGCATTGGTGTTAGCACCAACCTTATACTTTGTAAAATGTACCCTGCTGCCTGTGTGTGAAGTGAATTGAGGTAGTAAGGAGCTATGATGTGGTTTCTGTTAGGCACATGACATCTATGTCTTGATCCATAACATAGGGCCTCATTACAAGTTTGGCGGTAGCCTTGCCGGTAAAGCCGGCAGGCTGCCGTCAAATATGCAATTTTTTTTATGGCCCACTGGACCTGGTAATTGCCCATTCGCGGGCGCCGGAAAAAAATCCTCCCCATTCCCATTGAGCAAAAAAATCCTCCCCATTCCCATTGAGCCCTTGAGGACTCAATGGGAATGTGGAGGCCAGATGCACCGGCACCATTCAGAATGGTGCCGGTGCATCCGACATGGTCTGCTCTTGCGTGCCGGTATGCCGGACATGCCAGTCCTGGTGGGCGGGAAGGCACCTGCAAGCAGAACTCGTAGTTTGCTGGTCCGGTAACAACGGTACCGGCAAGCTTACTGGTACCATTGTTACCAGACCGGCAAACTTATAATGAGGCCCATGGTCACATACCTCCAGGGCGTGCCTATCTAGTGATCTAGTGTTCAACAGTGTTGTCCTGATGTGGGTCTTGCGTTTGCCTATGCAACTATCCCTAGAAGGGGTATGATGTTTATTTGACACCATCATCAGGGTCTCTGAAAGATCAGTGGGACTCGTATATGTAGTAGCTTGCCCGGAAAGTTTCACCTCCACTTCCCTTTGTGGGGCTGGGTTGGACTGGCTTGCCATGGGCTTACCCATTTCAGGTATTGCCTACATGGGACAATAGGAGCTCCACCCGGGCCACAATAACACATCTCAGGGCCGGTATAACGTCACTTTTTCCTATCTGTCAGAAAATCCTATTTTGCTGACTGAGCATGCATGCGCATGCTCAGTCAGTACTTAACAGATAGGATTTATTGACAGCAGGAATGTGGTGTGCCTGTGTTTGTGGTGCCCCAGGGGTGCAGTTTCCGTAACTTGATGTGAGCCAGGCTCACTGGAATAACAGAACACGGTGAAGCCGTTTTAAGAGCTACTCGTAAAAGGACGCAAGCAGCTCAAATCCAGCGGACTCAAACACATTAACACAGCGGACACTGTGTTTCATAAATTCCCAGGCTTCTAATAAGCACTAAATGTGCAAAACATATGAAAGTAGCCATAACAAATATATATTTACGTGTATGTGAACTAAGTGCATCATTATCGTGTTAATAATGCACTTATTTCACATACACGTACATATTCGTGATAAATCCGGCTGATTGCGCATGCGTCCGCATGCTCAGTCGTGAATTATAGTTAAGCAGTGGGGGCAGGGCCACTGAAATGGCAGAGGCATCTTTTTACAGAGGAAAGCAGTGGGGGCAGGGGAGGGGGCGCTCAGCCATCTGTCCACATTGGCCTCCCAGCCCTTAGGGATGTTTCTCAATGCCCCCCTGGGCTCTTTCACACATGCGCGCGTGCTCCCCACCCACGTTCTGTAACTTTGTGTGTTCCTGGTCATACCACGTACATGCCCATTCCTTCTCAGTACAAAAAATGAGATTTCCATAGTTTAACGAGTTGGGCTGGCATGTATTGCCGTTGTGTTTCTGTGCGTCGTATGGACATGCCACATGCAAAAGCCCCGTACCTACCTCTCTAGTAATATTGGTAGCCAATACGTCCCGTCTTTGTCCTCACTCAGGGTGTCAATTAGGAAACCCATGGTCCGCATCAGTAGCACCCCTTTTCGAGAGCTGAGCCTGTAAGTGAGAGACTGGGCAGGAGTTGTTTTACAACAAAGGCTGAATGAAGAGGAGTGAGCTGCACCCATAAAAGGTTGTAAACGGAGCGTCCATCTGCTCTTGGCAACTTTCCCCATTATTGTTGTTGGTCCTTACCCCACATGAAGTGGGCGGGTGCCTTTGACAGGCTCTGTGTGTGCTGGGTCAGATCAATCCTCCTGAGGGGACACCCACCACAGGATTGCACTCGTAGCTGCATTAAGGGTGTTTTTATACGGTGCATTCTGGGAGTTATAGTTGAGGTGCTGCATACCTTACCAACCATGTGGAAGCATGATTACCGTTATGCACTTTTATATTGCCTTAAAGTCACTGTGGGGACATCACGTCGTGAGCCCGCGCTCCGCGAGAAGTGTTTGGCGCGAGTCGGAGGCTGGTAGTGAGCCAGGCAAGTCGTGCCGGCGAGCGCTGCTCCTTCTGAGGAGCCACTAAACATTATAAGGAGTCATTAACATGAGATCCTGAGTAGCCTCATACTCCAGCTTCTAGAGCGTAAGTCCACAGCCACAGGAGGTTACCTGGGGGCTCTAGAAGTTTGCAGCATGCTATCATTGTGCACACCTATTTCCCAGTGAATCAACTGGGAAGTTCCTGAACAGTGAACTGAACTGAACTGTGAGTAATTGCTTGCCCTGCGTTAGGACAACTAAAGGTTCACCCCCTTTGTCTTACAATAAAGACAGTTAGAACCCTTGCACGGCATCCTGTCGTCCTTTAAGGCCACAACAGTCACCCTAATGCGTTGGCGCTCCTCCTCTCGGCATACAAAGGCCCGCCTGGTGACTCCCGCTGTGCACCAAGCTGGATGGCCCTAATTCCTTCATTGTTCCGTTCCCCACCCACCTCGTGCCAACGCTCCCACTACCGGCACCCCTCCACCTTCAAGGTGGATCTTGGTCCTCCGCTTGCTCGACATATGCCAATTAACCCCATATTATTATGGACCCCCCTTACTGGAATGCAGTTTATAGTACCCCAACTCACCAACAATTACCTTGCTGTTTGGAGGAGGGAGGGGTGAGTGTTCGTATAAATCGATCTTCCACTGCCGATCTGGGAGCAAAGCTGCTCATACCTCGGTGCTAAGAACAAAAGGTGCCCAGTGCGATTGGTTACCTTGCAAAAACAAGCAACTATGGTAGGTGGCTACTACTAATTTTACATCCGACGGGATGGCCGGGTTATTACAGCAGGACAATCCGCAAATCTTACGGGCTTAGTGGGAGTTAGGGGGTAGCTTTGGGGGTGGGGTGACAGGGTACTTGGGGCTGTCTGGAGGCGGGCGCGCAGTGCCGACACCACAGGGAAGCCGCCGGGCATGCAGACACGTGCAGGGCAATGTTAAGGCGAGCGAATTTCAGGTCTAAGTGCCGCATGGATTGCATGGGAATATTGTCAGAGGGGGTGAGTGACATGTGGAGCGTTGAGCTGGGTCTCCGCTTGTTTGGTTAGAAATGCTATGCAGGTGATTGTAAATATGGACAAGCAAGGTTACAGATTTTGGTATTTCTTGTGGGACACAGATTCCAAAACTGTTTTCTTTACGACCTATGGTTTAGCTAAATGGCTGGTGCAATTGGAGGGCTCAACATGTGCTGGTAACATTTGAAGGTGGGGGGAATGCGGTTTACTTTTTGCTCCTGTGGTCCGATTGAATGCTCTTGTTAGTTTTGCCTGACAGGTGGCCCACCATGGGCGAGTCATGACTAATAAAATGATGCGGATAAGACGAGACGGTGCAGAGGATCACACAAGCTACGGACAGACACATCACTAATAAAGAACTAATGAACCAGTGCCCCGCAGTACATGAGTAGTGAAAGGGATGTTATACTTGACGGTCGATATCACAGGATCGGCGGGCGAGGTGCCACCATATTTTGGGTGCATCCCTGTATCAGTTGTGGTATAAGAAATATGTGCGCTCTTGCGAGGCAATCTGCCATGATATGTTACAATATATGCGGCGTAAATCATTTCTCAGCGAAATTTTAATTGGCCAAAACCCTGTGCCAATGGAGAGTGGCAAAGCCAGAATTATCCGGGACTGTCGGTTCCGGCCTTCTTCACACACTGGGCCAGGCCCTACATATAGAGTATCAATAGTATTACAGGTTGGCCGTGATACTTAAAATGCAGTCAATTAACCATATACAGCTGAAATGCTAAATGGGGAACTTTAAGTAGGGTAAGAGGAGAGTGTGGTGTGAGCAGGGGTGGCACAGATAGCGCATATGGGTGCACAGGTCCAAGCATGTGCTGTGCAAGGACCTCCAGATGAGAGAGCCACCATATGGCTTCAATCACGTGTCAAGAAAACCTCATTTAGCATTAGCGAATTTCATGGGGTATTTTCATGATGGCTGATGTAAGTTAACCGATAATAGGAACTGCGGCATTAACGAATGTATGTTAAATATACACCACTCACGTAACGCCAAGGCACGAGGTGATGTCTCAGAAAAACAGGAGGGCAAGCAATGTTAGGCCATGTTCCGCGGGTGGTGGAGGGGGTCCGACGCGTAGGGGCGTAAGGTATTCTGCCATTCATGCACCCACCCCTCCCTTCTGTCGTGGCAACGCCTGGCACCAGACTGGGGCTATAAGTAATGTCGGAGTGCCTTCCCCCGCCCACCTCGCGGCCTCTGTACATTATTGCTCCCAGCCGGAACCCCCCCTCCTTTTTGCTTTGATATTGAGCCATGGACCCTGCGGGGGACACCCCCGCAAAACCAGCATTATTTTTAAATGTATGGGGGACACCCCCACAACCCCTGCTCCCACAAATTATCCCCCCCAAAAATATCACCTATGGCAAGACAAACTATGTACGGCAATATTTTTGGTGGGGATAATATGTAGGGATACAGAAAAAATGGCAGGTCAGGCTGTCAGATTTTCCTACCCCATCACTTTTTCCTACCCCTGGGTGGGTTGCCCAATGCCTGCTGTCGGTAGGATTTTCTGACGGGTAGGAAAGAATGACAGGTCAAGCTGTCAGATTTTCCTACCCCGTCACTTTTTCCTATCCCTGGCTGGGTTGCCCAATGCCTGCTGTCGGTAGGATTTTCTGACGGGTAGGAAAAAATGACAGGTTAGGCTGTCAGATTTTCCTACCCCATCACTTTTTCCTACCCCTGGGTGGCTTGCCCAATGCCTGCTGTTAGTAGGATCAGATTTTCCTACCCCATCACTTTTTCCTACCCCTGGGTGGGTTGCCCAATGCCTGCTGTCGGTAGGATTTTCTGACGGGTAGGAAAAAATGACAGGTCAAGCTGTCAGATTTTCCTACCCGGTCACTTTTTCCTACCCCTGGGTGACTTGCCCAATGCCTGCTCTCGGTAGGATTTTTTGACAGGTAGGAAAAAATGACAGGTCAGGCTGTCAGATTTTCCTACCCCGTCACTTTTTCCTATCCCTGGGTGGGTTGCCCAATGCCTGCTGTCGGTAGGATTTTCTGACGGGTAGGAAAAAATGACAGGTTAGGCTGTCAGATTTTCCTACCCCATCACTTTTTCCTACCCCTGGGTGGCTTGCCCAATGCCTGCTGTTAGTAGGATCAGATTTTCCTACCCCATCACTTTTTCCCACCCCTGGGTGGGTTGCCCAATGCCTGCTGTCGGTAGGATTTTCTGACGGGTAGGAAAAAATGACAGGTCAAGCTGTCAGATTTTCCTACCCGGTCACTTTTTCCTACCCCTGGGTGACTTGCCCAATGCCTGCTCTCGGTAGGATTTTCTGACGGGTAGGAAAAAATGACAGGTCAAGCTGTCAGATTTTCCTACCCTGTCACTTTTTCCTATCCCTGGGTGGGTTGCCCAATGCCTGCTGTCGGTAGGATTTTCTGACGGGTAGGAAAAAATGACAGGTTAGGCTGTCAGATTTTCCTACCCCATCACTTTTTCCTACCCCTGGGTGGCTTGCCCAATGCCTGCTGTTAGTAGGATTTTCTGACGGGTAGGAAAAAATGACAGGTCAGGCCCTCAGATTTTCCTACCACGTCACTTTTTCCTACCGGTAGGATTTTCTGA
Source organism: Ambystoma mexicanum (assembly GCF_040938575.1). NCBI lineage: Eukaryota > Metazoa > Chordata > Amphibia > Caudata > Ambystomatidae > Ambystoma > Ambystoma mexicanum. The sequence continues at coordinate 783,137,946 of NC_090928.1, read as the reverse complement.
CGGGTAGCAAAAAATGACATTACAATTCCTGTCAGATTTTCCTACCGATAGGAATTTCTGACAGATAGCAAAAAGTGACGTTAAACCGGCAGAGAGTCAGCGCTGCACGTCCTACGTGGATTTACGCAGACTTGCTTAGCATTGACGTGCTGGCGCTGCCGCGCCAGACCTAAACAATCATCAGCATGCAAACTACAATCCCAAAGGGATTTGTAGTTTGATGCATGCAAGTGAGGCTAGAAACGATTACCCACTTCAAACACGGTTTTGTGGTTTTCGAAATGCGGTGCAAATGCAATTACTAACAGCACACAACTATAAAGAAGCTAAAAAATGAATTTAGAAGATGTATTGTAAATACATCTAATCAGCCTAAAAACAGTTCTCATTGACAATACAGATTGCTCCTGAAATAAGCCTAGATGGATTAAAGTGTCGAGGTGCAGAAGATAAAACAAGTGTTGGCTATAAGGGGCAATGGGCAAGCAAGTCTCCTTAAATACCAGTAGATTGGCTTAGCCCTAACGCGCTGGGAGCTGACGCGCCTGACCCAATTATCAACACGCAAACTACAATCCCGAAGGGAGTTGTTTGAAGTATGCGTGTGAGGCTAAAAACGATTACCCACTCCATACATAGTTTTGTGGTTTCGAAATGCGGCGCAAATGCAATTGCTAACCGCACACAACTATAACGAAGCTAAAAAACGAATTTAGAAGATTTAAAAAAAAAAAGATATATATAATCAGCTTAAAAACAGTTCTCAATGGCAATTAATACAGATTGCTCCTAAAATAAGCCTACATGGATTAAAGTGTTGAGGTGCAGAAGATAAAACAATTGTTGGCTATACAGCGCGTTGGGCAAGCAATTCTCCTTAAATACCAGAAGACTTGCTTAGCCGACCCAAACAATTATCAACACGCAAATTGCAAGCCCAAAGGGACTTGTAGTTTGAAGTATGCATGTGAGACTAGAAACAATTACCCACTCCAAACACGGTTTTGTGGTTTTGAAATGTGGGGCAAATGCAATTACTAACAGCACACAACTATAAAAAAGCTAACAAATGAATTTAGAAGATTTTTTTTGTAAAATGTACTAATCAGCCTAAAAACAGTTCTCAATGACAATTAATACAGATTGCTATTAAAGTGTAGAGGTGCAGAAGATAAAACAATTGTTGGCTATATTATATTATGGTTGCAAGTAGGTGATTACAGTTTATCCTCACAAGGATTTTCACGGTTTTGCAGCTTACAGCAACATGGCACCGAATGAAAGGGCAGCAGTATGCACGGGGTACTGAAGGTCGACATCCGTCATAGCCACTCATGGCCATATATGTGCTTTTGGTGCTGGTGGTATTATAAAGGTTTAGATTGGTAGAATTGCGTAGAATTTGTCAGTGGCTAGTAGCATCACACACACGTAACTTTAGTTTTGGTTTTCAATGGGAATGTTTAAATAAACTAAGCGCAGTTGAGGGGCATATTGCTATATGAATGCCAGGGTATGCTTGACGTTGCTACACTTTTAGCAGGAGAACTTAGGGTGCAGTGTTTCGTATGGCACATAGGTATTGTATGTCAAAAGTCAAATTGACGAGGCACCCAATTTGACCCAAAAATGGGAGTAAGGGTTTCCTTCAAGGGCGTGAGAGCCCACGAGTATATAATCGAAGCTGCAAGGTAGCAACCCATACTGCCACATCGCAATTGGTCTCGCAGTTATGTGTCTGAAGGTAGGTTATTGCAATGGCTAGTTTTGTCGTATAACAGGGGAACAAAGTTGTTTGGCACTATTGTGCTTGGACTTCACCGATTGGGCAATGCGATTATATTCGCACAACGAAACGGGGCATATGGAAGTAAGATCATTAAACAGTACAGTGTATTACTACATCACATGTACCAAAATGTATGGCTACTGTTTTATTGAAGTATGGACGGCAGATTTCAGGATGGCTTACGCAAATGAGCAATACGGGGCCACGCATGGCCCCACAGCAACAACAACATAAATGTTTTCTATATGAACGAAGTTGAGAATGTGGGGAAAGACAATACAGGTGAACGAGAAGGGGGCAACGAGAAAAGGGACATACAAGGGCTATGATGTGAGGGACAGTTAAATAAGGTGCTGTTGCAACCAGCACCCCTTCACGATTTACAGCGCCAGGGATGGTGCGTGTGTTTGTCTGCCCAGCTGCGACCAGGGTGTTATGTCCGTATTACAGGTGCGCATGCGCTAGCCTCGTTCTGGTGGCGCATGCGTGTAAGAAATAAAGACGGCCTGCGAGGCAGTTGCCGCCGGGACCTTGGAACGATCAGACGTGCGTGTCTGAGTCTCATTGCATGCGCATGCTTTGGTTCTAGTACAGGGCGGCCCGAGGCACGGGAAGCCCCATCACACTGGCGACGAGGTGGGACTCGAGGAGAAAAACGCACGACACGTACAATCGTGTTGTTGTGGGTATTTCATCTCACGTGCGCCACGATCCTCACATGAGTGACGGTGGCCATTTTGTTTATGGTGTTTAAGGCAGTTGCGGCCCATGTGGGTGCTTGTGCGCTGTCTAAACACTGCGGTAGTCGATCCTTGAAGTTTTGGATGTTCGGCAGTCTCCCCACGTCGGACACGAATATAGCCAGGTTTGCGGCCTCTAACACGGTCTGAGGTGCCAGTGCGACCTGTGAACATGACAGACAACCAAGGAGAGGCCTCTGGATCAGTGAGGGAGGTGAGAAGACAACATGGTTCATTACAACCAATGCAAGAGTTTGACACCTCGGGGCCCCCCTCGAAACTAGGCCCGAGATGGGTCCTATGGATAAACAAACTTGACATGTTTTTCGCCGCCACCGGAGAAACAGATGATGATGCCAAAGTGGCGACGCTGTTGTACTCGGCGGGCACAGAGGTACTGCGCATATATGAGTCTCTCACCCTACCAGTGGTAAACTATGATGCGGTCAAAACCGCACTAAGGGATCATTTTATTGCCTTATCTAACGTAGACTTTGACCGGTTTGTCATGTGTGGAGAGAAACAGCATGATGAGGAGACATTGGATCAATTCTGTGCACGTTTAAGACAGCTGGCCACTGCGTGCAGATGGACGGATGCCGAGGTAATGATCCGACACCAACTGATCCAAGGGTGCAGCTCAGGGAAACTGCAGAGGCAGGTTTTGAGAGAGCAAGGCATGTCGCTGACACAGATTTTGGACAGTGGAAGGATCTACGAACTTACTGAGAGTAGAGGAGCTAAAATGGATGCTGCCGCACGCCCAGGCAAGCTCGAGAAAGCTTTTGCGGTTGGGAGACAATCCCAGACAAAGTCGAGATGGAACCAAAAGAGGCAGGAACCGACATCTCCCCAAGGCAATTACGGTTATCTGTCAGTATTGCGGATACGATTTGCCGCATTCAGAAGACTGTCCAGCCAAATTGAGGACCTGCGGCAGATGCAACACGCCAGGGCACTATGCCCGGAGGTGCAGAGCGGCTGCCCCAGTTGCCAAACAGCGGGGACCTGCGAGGGTAAGCGGTGGATATAGGAAACAACGAAGTGTCGCTGCAGTGGAACAGGATGTCCAAAGACTCAACATCGCAGAGGAGGAGGAAGCGGATAAAGAAGTCTTTTTCATTTCAAGTTTGGCGACCGGGGCGAGAAAACGAAGACAACCAATGTGTGTAGTCGACATTCAAGGAGTCCCCACGCAGGTACTAATAGACAATGGTGCCTCAGTATGCGTGTTGGCTACCGAACACTACGAGGCCCTCCCAGCATTGGACCATTCGAGAGCGAAGATTTTCACGTTCGGAGGTGACACTCCCCTGCCAATCAAAGGGGTGTTTGTAGCTCCTGTAGCCTGGGAAGGAAAGACAATCAAGGCAAGGTTCTTCATCACGGACGTCAGCCCACGGTCCATGTTGAGTTGTGCAGCCTCGGAAGCATTAGATCTGGTCCATTTTGCGTGTGCAATTTATCAAGGTGATATAGACTCACTTTTGGAGAAATTCGAGAATACGTTTCAAGGGATTGGCCGACTAAAAGCGGAACCAGTGCAGCTCCATATAGATGAAACGATCCGCCCAACAGCATTAAAACACAGATGAATTCCATTCCATCTTCGGTCCCAGGTTGAAGAAGCACTCAAAGCACTGATCGATATGGATATCATCGAAAGGGTGGAAGGGCTGACTCCGTGGGTCTCGCCGATCGTGGTGGCACCTAAGCCCAAACAACCGGGCAAGGTTCGCATCTGCGTGGACATGCGGTTGCCTAATGCGGCCATCAAGAGAGAACGCCACTTGACCCCCACGATAGATGATATCATCAGTGAACTGCAGGGGGCCAAGATATTCTTGAAACTTGATTTAAGAGCAGGATATCGCCAGCTGGAGTTACATGCGGACTCAAGGTACATTACGACGTTCACAACGAATGAGGGTCTGTACCAGTTTAAGCACCTCCGCTTTGGGATTTCTTCCGCAGCTGAGGTGTTTCAGAATGCCATCAGGGGTGCACTGGCAGGTTTAAGGGGAGTGATCAATATGAGTGACGATATCTTGGTCTTTGCCACCACACATGCCGAACACCTGAAGCGTCTAGAAGCAACCCTGCAGAGGCTGAAAGATCTTGGACTTACCTTACACCGAGAAAAATACAAATTTTTCAGAGATCGCATTGGGTTTTTTGGTTTTGTGTTTCATGGCAATGGTGTATCCCCGGATCCGGACAAAGTCAGAGACATCAGCAAGGCTGCACCCCCCCAATCGCCGACAGAGGTCCGCAGTTTTCTGGGGATGGTGAATTACTGAGGTTGCTTCATCAAGGGTTTGGCGTCCCTCTCTGAACCCCTCCGGGGCCTCACGAAAAATGACGCTGCTTGGGTCTGGGGTACCAAGGAACAAGATGCGTTCGATGTTATAAATAAGGCATTGTCAGATCAGGACACGGTGGCGTATTTTGATACTGCGGCCGAGTCCGAAGTGGTTGTGGACGCCAGTCCGGTGGGCCTAGGAGCTGTGCTGATGCAGAGAGACGTGAGAGGCGAGATGCTACCTATCGCATATGCGAGTAAAGCCCTCACGGAGACTGAACATCGCTACTCTCAGATAGAGAGAGAGGACCTGGCCATCTTATGGGGCTGCAGACATTTCAAGTTGTACATTCTTGGGAAACCAGTAACTGTCATCACGGATCACAAACCGCTTCTTCCAACCCTAGCGGGTGTGTCCTCGAAACCTCCTCCCAGGATAGAAAGGTGGATGCTGGCCCTCAATGAATACAGGGTCAAGTTGGTGTACCATCCGGGGACGAACAATCCTGCAGACTACTTATCCCGTCATCCTAACAGGGAGAGGGAAGGTGATATGGGGGATGTGGCAGAGTGCAAAGAATTTGTACGGAATGTCGTGGCAGTTGCCATGCCGGTGGCGTTGGACAGAAATGTGATGGCACAGGAGTCGGCAGACGACGAGGTGTTCAAAATCATCAGAGCTGCAAGTCAGAGCGGCGACTGGAGAAGCGTTCTACAGAATAATACAAGGAGGGAGGACAGGGCCAGAGAGATCTCCAGGCACTGTGGAAAATCCGTGATGAACTCTCCAATTCAGAAGATGGGTTGCTACTAAGAGGCCGGCAAATTGTGGTACCCTGGTCGCTACGAGCCCTAGTCATAGAACTGGCGAATACCGGACAACAGGGAGTGTCTAAGACGAAGGCGAGGCTGTGCACAAAGGTTTGGTTCCCAGATCTGGAAGCCCTAGTTGAGCGGCATATAAAAGGGTGTTTGCCGTGCCAGGCAGCCAGCCCCGTAGAAAGAGCACCCCCGATAAATTCCATGGAACGAAGCGAGAAGCCGTGGGGCACAGTCCACGCTGACTTTGGGTCAATCGGGAGAGGCATGTACTTTTTAGTGGCAGTAGACCAATGGTCGAGGTATCCGGAGGTGGAGCTGGTTGACTCTCACGCCACAGATCACACGATCCTTGCGTTAGAAAAGATGTTTGCCATGCATAGTCTCCCTGAAATCCTCTGCTTGGACAACGGGCCACCATTCACTGGGAACCAATTTGCACAGTATCTGAGAGAACGGGGCATACAACATCGCAAGGTGTCGCCGCTGTGGCCCAGGGCAAATGGGGAGGCCGAAAGGCTTATGAGGACCCTCAATAAGGTATTTCGCATAGCGGCCAACAGTGGGGTGGAACTGAAGAGAACCCTATTTGAGTTTCTTCGAGAATATAGGTCGACACCGCATCAGTCCACGGCGTGGCTCTGGCCGAGGCTCTGTTTGGGAGATGTCTAAGGGGCCTCCTCCCGGAGGTAGAAGGTTGGGGGCCGGGGATCATAGACAATGACCGGGTGAGAAGGGAACGAGAAGCCCACAATGCCAAGGAGAATTAACTGAGAGGACTGCGAGAAAAGGACATAGCGGTGGGAGACTCGGTACTGGTACGCAACCGCAAGCCAGAGGGGAAAGTATCACTGCCATATGAACCCCAACCGTGGGTAGTCACCCACGTCAAAGGATCTATGATCACTGCGGCAAATGCACGAGGAACCATCGCCCGCAACCAGTCCTTCCTCAAAAGATTTGACAGTCGGCTTCCCGAAGTTGATCCTACGAGACCAATGCTGCAGGTGGAAGATGCAGAGGTACCGGATGATGACCCATCCTTGGATCCACCACCGATAGTCGGGACCCCACCGCTCAGCTCACCGGCGGAAAGGAGGTACCCGGTGCGACAAGGCCGCACCATACCTGTTCGGCTCAAAGACTACATTCTAGATTCAGGCGACTGAACAGGTAACTGTCCGTGGCCCAAGAGACGCTATCCAGAAAGTTAACGTTCATAATGTTCATGGTGTACCTGTGAATGTGTTGCAGTTGTAAGTTGTTGTTTTGTTTAAAGAAAAAAAGGGACGTTATGTCCGTATTACAGGTGCGCATGCACTAGCCTCGTTCTGGTGGTGCATGTGTGTAAGAAATAAAGACGGCCCGCGAGGCAGTTGCCGCCGGGACCTTGGAACGATCAGACGTGCGTGTCCAAGTCTCATTGCATGCGCATGCTTTGGTTCCAGTACAGGGCGGCCCGAGGCACGGGAAGCCCCATCACACAGGGAACAGGCAGCGCTTATTGTCCACCTAAAGACAGGAGGTTAAAAGGGCGCGTTCATCCTCCATCCACCCGGTCCACAGTAACACATCTCAGGGCCGGTGTAACGTCACTTTTTAGTATCTGTCAGAAAATCCTATTTTGCTTACTGAGCATGCATGCGCATGCTCAGTCAGTACTTAACAGATAGGATTTATTGACAGCAGGCATGTGGTGTGCCTGTGTTTGTGGGGTCCCAGGGGTGCAGTTTCCGTAACTTGATGTGAGCCAGGCTCACTGAAATAACAGAACACGGTGAAGCCGTGTTAAGAGCTACTCGTAAAAGGACGCAAGCAGCTCAAATCCAGCGGACTCAAACACATTAACACAGCGGACACTGTGTTTCATAAATTCCCAGGCTTCTAATAAGCACTAAATGTGCAAAACATATGAAAATAGCCATAACAAATATATATTTACGTGTATGTGAACTAAGTGCATCATTATCGTGTTAATAATGCACTTATTTCACATACACGTACATATTCGTGAAAAATCCGGCTGATTGCACATGCGTCCGCATGCTCAGTCGTGAATTATAGTTAAGCAGTGGGGGCAGGGCTACTGAAATAGCAGAGGCATCTTTTTACAGAGGAAATCAGTGGGGGCAGAGGAGGGGGCGCTCAGCCATCTGTCCACATTGGCCTCCCAGCCCTTAGGGATGTTTCTCAATGCCCCCCTGGGCTCTTTCACACATGCGCGCGTGCTCCCCACCCATGTTCTGTAACTTTGTGTGTTCCTGGACATACCACGTACATGCCCATTCCTTCACTGTACAAAAAATGAGATTTACATAGTTTAACGAGTTGGGCTGGCATGTATTGCCGTTGTGTTTCTGTGCGTCGTATGGACATGCCACATGCAAAAGCCCCGTACCTACCTCTCTAGTAATATTGGTAGCCAATACGTCCCGTCTTTGTCCTCTACTGAGGGTGTCAATTAGGAAACCCATGGTCCGCATCAGTAGCACCCCTTTTCGAGAGCTGCGCCTGTAAGTGAGAGACTGGGCAGGAGTTGTTCTACAACGAAGGCTGAATGTGGAGGAGTGAGCTGCACCCATAAAAGGTTGTAAACGGAGCGTCCATCTGCTCTTGGCAACTTTCCCCATTATTGTTATTGGTCCTTACCCCACATGAAGTGGGCGGGTGCCTTTGACAGGCTCTGTGTGTGCTGGGTCAGATCAATCCTCCTGAGGGGACACCCGCCACAGGATTGCTCTCGTAGCTGCATTAAGGGTGTTTTTATACGGTGCATTCTGGGAGTTGTAGTTGAGGTGCTGCATACCTTACCAACCATGTGGCAGCATGATTACCGTTATGCACTTTTACATTGCCTTAAAGTCACTGTGGGGACGTCACGTGACTGCGGGGGCGCGGTATCGCAAGATCTCATCCCAACGGGATCTCGTGAGCCCACGCTCCGCGAGAAGTGTTTGGCGCGAGTCGGAGGCTTGCAGTGAGCCAGGCAAGTCGTGCCGGCGAGCGCTGCTCCTTCTGAGGAGCCACTAAACATTATAAGGAGTCATTAACATGAGATCCTGAGTAGCCTCATACTCCAGCTTCTAGAGCGTAAGTCCACAGCCACAGGAGGTTACCTGGGGGCCCTAGAAGCTTGCAGGGTGCTATCGTTGTGCACACCTATTTCCCAGTGAGTCAACTGGGAAGTTCCTGAACAGTGAACTGAACTGAACTGTGAGTAATTGCTTGACCTGCGTTAGGACAACTAAAGGTCCACCCCCTTTGTCTTATAATAAAGACAGTTATAACCCTTGCACAGCATCCTGTCGTCCTTTAAGGCCACAACAGTCACCCTAATGCATTGGAGCCCCTCCTCTCGGCATACAAAGGCCCGCCTGGTGACTCCCGCTGCGCACCAAGCTGGATGGCCCTAATTCCTTCATTGTTCCGTTCCCCACCCACCTTGTGCCAACGCTCCCACTACCCGGCACCCCTCCACCTTCAAGGTGGATCTTGGTCCTCCGCTTGTTCGACATATGCCAATTAACCCCATATTATTATGGACCCCCCCTTACTGGAATGCAGCTTATAGTACCCCAACTCACCAACAATTACCTTGCTGTTTGGAGGAGGCAGGGGTGGGTGTTCGTATAAATCGATCTTCCACTGCCGAGCTGGGAGCAAAGCTGCTCACACCTCGGTGCTAAGAACAAAAGGTGCCCAGTGCGATTGGTTACCTTGCAAAAACAAGCAACTATGGTAGGTGGCTACTACTAATTTTACATCCGACGGGATGGCCGGGTTATTACAGCAGGATAATCCGCAAATCTTACGGGCTTAGTGGGAGTTAGGGGGGAGCTTTGGGGGTGGGGTGACAGGGTACGCGGGGCTGTCTGGAGGCGGGCGCGCAGTGCCGACAACACAGGGAAGCCGCAGGGCATGCAGACACGTGCAGGGCAATGTTAAGGCGAGCAAATTTCAGGTCTAAGTGCCGCATGGATTGCATGGGAATATTGTCAGAGGGGGTGAGCGACATGTGGAGCGGTGAGCTGGGTCTCCGCTTGTTTGGTTAGAAATGCTATGCAGGTGATTGTAAATATGGACAAGCAAGGTTACAGATTTTAGTATTTCTTGTGGGACACAGATTCCAAAACTGTTTTCTTCACGACCTAGGGTTTAGCTAAATGGCTGGTGTAATTGGAGGGCTCAACATGTGCTGTTAACATTTGAAGGTGGGGGGAATGCGGTTTACTTTTTGCTCCCGTGGTCCGATTGAGTGCTCTTGTTAGTTTCGCCTGGCAGGTGGCCCACCATGGGCGAGTCATGACTAATAAAATGATGCGGATAAGACGAGAAGGTGCAGAGGATCACACAAGTTACGGACAGACACATCACTAATAAAGAACTAATGAACCAGTGCCCCGCAGTACATGAGTAGTGAAAGGGATGTTATACTTGACGGTCGATATCACAGGATCGGCGGGCGAGGTGCCACCATATGTTGGGTGCATCCAGGTATCAGTTGTGGTATAAGGAATATGTGCGCTCTTGCGAGGCAATCTGCCATGATATGTTACAATATATGCGGCGTAAATCATTTCTCAGCGAAATTTTAATTGGCCAAAACCCTGTGCCAATGGAGAGTGGCAAAGCCGGAATTATCCGGGACTGTCGGTTCCGACCTTCTTCACACACTGGGCCAGGCCCTACATATAGAGTATCAATAGTATTACAGGTTGGCCGTGATACTTAAGGTGCAGTCAATTAACCATATACAGCTGAAATGCTAAATGGGGAACTTTAAGTAGGGTAAGAGGAGAGTGTGGTGTGAGCAGGGGTGGCACAGATAGCGCAAATGGGTGCACAGGTCCAAGCATGTGCTGTGCAAGGACCTCGAGATGAGAGAGCCACCATATGGCTTCAATCACGTGTCAAGAAAGCCTCATTTAGCATTAGCGAATTTCACGGGGTATTTTCATGATGGCTGATGTAAGTTAACCGATAATAGGAACTGCGGCATTAACGAATGTATGTTAAATATACACCACTCACGTAACGCCAAGGCACGAGGTGATGTCTCAGAAAAACAGGAGGGCAAGCAATGTTAGGCCATGTTTCGCGGGTGGTGGAGGGGGTCCGACGCGTAGGGGCGTAAGGTATTCTGGCATTCATGCACCCACCCCTCCCTTTTGTCGTGGCAACGCCTGGCACCAGACTGGGGCTATAAATAATGTTGGAGTGCCTTCCCCCGCCCACCTCGCGGCCTCTGTACATTATTGCTCCCAGCCGGAACCCCCCCTCCTTTTTGCTTTGATATTGAGCCATGGACCCTGCGGGGGACACCCCCGCAACACCAGCATTATTTTTAAATGTATGGGGGACACCCCCACAACCCCTGCTCCCACAAATTATCCCCCCAAAAATATCACCTATGGCAAGACAAACTATGTACGGCAATATTTTTGGTGGGGATAATATGTAGGGATACAGAAAAAATGGCAGGTCAGGCTGTCAGATTTTCCTACCCCATCACTTTTCCTACCCCTGGGTGGGTTGCCCAATGCCTGCTGTCGGTAGGATTTTCTGACGGGTAGGAAAAAATGACAGGTCAAGCTGTCAGATTTTCCTACCCCGTCACTTTTTCCTATCCCTGGGTGGGTTGCCCAATGCCTGCTGTCGGTAGGATTTTCTGACGGGTAGGAAAAAATGACAGGTCATGCCCTCAGATTTTCCTACCATGTCACTTTTTCCTACCGGTAGGATTTTCTGATGGGTAGCAAAAAATGACATTACATTGCTAACAGCACACAACTATAACGAAGCTAAAAAACAAATTTAGAAGATTTAAAAAAAAAAGATATATATAATCAGCTTAAAAACAGTTCTCAATGGCAATTAATACAGATTGCTCCTAAAATAAGCCTACATGGATTAAAGTGTTGAGGTGCAGAAGATAAAACAATTGCTGGCTATACAGCGCGATGGGCAAGCAATTCTCCTTAAATACCAGAAGACTTGCTTAGCCGACCCAAACAATTATCAACACGCAAATTGCAAGCCCAAAGGGACTTGTAGTTTGAAGTATGCATGTGAGACTAGAAACAATTACCCACTCCAAACACGGTTTTGTGGTTTTGAAATGTGGCGCAAATGCAATTACTAACAGCACACAACTATAAAAAAGCTAACAAATGAATTTAGAAGATTTTTTTTTTAAATGTACTAATCAACCTAAAAACAGTTCTCAATGACAATTAATACAGATTGCTATTAAAGTGTAGAGGTGCAGAAGATAAAACAATTGTGGGCTATATTATATTATGGTTGCAAGTAGGTGATTACAGTTTATCCTCACAAGGATTTTCACGGTTTTGCAGCTTACAGCAACATGGCACCGATTAAAAGGGCAGCAGTATGCACGGGGTACTGAAGGTCGACATCCGTCATAGCCACTCATGGCCATATATGTGCTTTTGGTGCTGGTGGTATTATAAAGGTTTAGATTGGTAGAATTGCATAGAATTTGTCAGTGGCTAGTAGCATCACACACACGTAACTTTAGTTTTGGTTTTCAATGGGAATGTTTAAATAAACTAAGCGCAGTTGAGGGGCATATTGCTATATGAATGCCAGGGTATGCTTGACGTTGCTACACTTTTAGCAGGAGAACTTAGGGTGCAGTGTTTCGTATGACACATGGGTATTTTATGTCAAAAGTCAAATTGACGAGGCACCCAATTTGACCCAAAAATGGGAGTAAGTGTTTCCTTCAAGGGCGTGAGAGCCATTTACAAAGACATACATATACCAACCACAAGTTTATAATCGAAGCTGCAAGGTAGTAACCCATACTGCCACATCGCAATTGGTCTCGCAGTTATGTGTCTGAAGGTAGGTTATTGCAATGGCTAGTTTTGTCGTATAACAGGGGAACAAAGTTGTTTGGCACTATTGTGCTTGGACTTCACCGATTGGGCAATGCGATCATATTCGCACAACGAAACGGGGCATATGGAAGTAAGATCATTAAACAGTACAGTGTATTACTACATCACATGTGCCGAAATGTATGGCTACTGCTTTATTGAAGTATGGATGGCAGATTTCAGGATGGCTTACGCAAATGAGCAATACGGGGCCACGCATGGCCCCTCAGCAAAAACAACGTAAATGTTTTCTAAATGAACGAAGTTGAGAATGTGGGGAAAGACAATACAGGTGAATGAGAAGGGGGCAACGAGAAAAGGGACATACAAGGGCTATGATGTGAGGGACAGTTAAATAAGGTGCTGTTGCAACCAGCACCCCTTCACGACCTACATCGCCAGGGATGGTGCGTGTGTTTGTCTGCCCATCTGCGACCAGGGTGTTATGTCCGTATTACAGGTGCGCATGCGCTAGCCTCGTTCTGGTGGCGCGTGCGTGTAAGAAATAAAGACGGCCCGCGAGGCAGTTGCCGCCGGGACCTTGAAACGATCAGATGTGCGTGTCCGAGTCTCATTGCATGCGCATGCTTTGGTTCTACTACAGGGCGGCCCGAGGCACGGGAAGCCCCATCACACTGGCGACGAGGTGGGACTCGAGGAGAAAAACGCCCGACACGTACAATCGTGTTGTTGTGGGTATTTCATCTCACGTGCGCCACGATCCTCACATGAGTGACGGTGGCCATTTTGTTTATGGTGTTTAAGGCAGTTGCGGCCCACGAGGGTGCTCGTGCGCTGTCTAAACACTGCGGTAGTCGATCCTTGAAGTTTTGGATGTTCGGCAGTCTCCCCACGTCGGACACGAATATAGCCAGGTTTGCGGCCTCTAACACGGTCTGAGGTGCCAGTGTGACCTGTGAACATGACAGACAGCCAAGGAGAGGCCTCTGGATCAGTGAGGGAGGTGAGAAGACAACATGGTTCATTACAACCAATGCAAGAGTTTGACACCTCGGGGCCCCCCTCGAAACTAGGCCCGAGATGGCTCCTATGGATAAAAAAACTTGACATGTTTTTCGCCGCCACCGGAGAAACAGATGATGATGCCAAAGTGGCGACGCTGTTGTACTCGGCGGCCACAGAGGTACTGCGCATATATGAGTCTCTCACCCTACCAGTGGTAAACTACGATGCGGTCAAAACCGCACTAAGGGATCATTTTATTCCCTTAACTAACGTAGAGTTTGACCGGTTTGTCATGTGTGGAGAGAAACAGCATGATGAGGAGACATTGGATCAATTCTGTGCACGTTAAAGACAGCTGGCCACTACGTGCAGATGTACGGATGCCGAGGTAATGATCCGACACCAACTGATCCAAGGGTGCAGCTCAGGGAAACTGCAGAGGCAGGTTTTGAGAGAGCAAGGCATGTCCCTGACACAGATTTCGGACAGTAGAAGGATCTACGAACTTACTGAGAGTAGAGGAGCTAAAATGGATGCTGCCGCACGCCCAGGCAAGCTCGAGGAAGCTTTTGCGGTTGGGAGACAATCCCAGACAAAGTCGAGGTGGAACCAAAAGAGGCAGGAACCGACATCTCCCCAAGACAATTACGGTTATCTGTCAGTATTGCGGATACGATTTGCCGCATTCGGAAGACTGTCCAGCCAAATTGAGGACCTGCGGCAGATGCAACACTCCAGGGCACTATGCCCGGATGTGCAGAGCGGCTGCCCCAGTTGCCACACAGCGGGGACCTGCGAGGGTAAGCGGTGGATATAGGAAACCACGAAGTGTCGCTGCAGTGGAACAGGATGTCCAAAGACTCAACATCGCAGAGGAGGAGGAAGCGGATAAAGAAGTCTTTTTCATATCAAGTTTGGCGACCGGGGCGAGAAAACGAAGACAACCAATGTGTGTAGTCGACCTTCAAGGAGTCCCCACGCAGGTACTAATAGACACTGGTGCCTCAGTATGCGTGTTCGCTACCGAACACTACGAGGCCCTCCCAGGCCCCCCTGCATTGGACCATTCGAGAGCGAAGATTTTCACGATCGGAGGTGACACTCCCCTGCCAATCAAAGGGGTGTTTGTAGCTCCTGTAGCCCGGGAAGGAAAGACAATTAAGGCAAGGTTCTTCATCACGGACGTCAGCCCGCGGTCCCTGTTGAGTTGTGCAGCCTCGGAAGCATTAGATCTGGTCCATTTTGCGTGTGCAATTTATCAAGGTGATATAGACTCACTTTTGGAGAAATTCGAGAATACGTTTCAAGGGATTGGCCGACTAAAAGCGGAACCAGTGCAGCTCCACATAGATGAAACGATCCGCCCAACAGCATTAAAACACAGATGAATTCCATTCCATCTTCGGTCCCAGGTTGAAGAAGCACTCAAAGCACTGATCGATATGGATATCATCGAAAGGGTGGAAGGGCCGACTCCGTGGGTCTCGCCGATCGTGGTGGCACCTAAGCCCAAACAACCGGGCAAGGTTTGCATCTGCGTGGACATGCGGTTGCCTAATGCGGCCATCAAGAGAGAACGCCACTTGACCCCCACGATAGATGATATCATCAGTGAACTGCAGGGGGCCAAGATATTCTTGAAACTTGATTTAAGAGCAGGATATCACCAGCTGGAGTTACAGGCGGACTCAAGGTACATTACGACGTCCACAACGCATGAGGGTCTGTACCAGTTTAAGCGCCTTCACTTTGGGATTTCTTCCGCAGCTGAGGTGTTTCAGAATGCCATCGGGGGTGCACTGGCGGGTTTAAGGGGAGTGATCAATATGAGTGACGATATCTTGGTCTTTGCCACCACACATGCCGAACACCTGAAGCGTCTAGAAGCAACCCTGCAGAGGCTGAAAGATCTTGGACTTACCTTACACCGAGAAAAATGCGAATTTTTCAGAGATCGCATTGGGTTTTTTGGTTTTGTGTTTCATGGCAATGGTGTATCCCCGGATCCGGACAAAGTCAGAGACATCAGCGAGGCTGCACCCCCCCAATCGCCGACAGAGGTCCGCAGTTTTCTGGGGATGGTGAATTACTGCGGTCGCTTCATCAAGGGTTTGGTGTCCCTCTCTGAACCCATCCGGGCCCTCACGAAAAATGACGCTGTTTGGGTCTGGGGTACCAAGGAACAAGATGCGTTCGATGTTATAAATAAGGCATTGTCAGATCAGGACACCGTGGCGTATTTTGATACTGCGGCCGAGTCCGAAGTGGTTGTGGACGCCAGTCCAGTGGGCCTAGGAGCTGTGCTGATGCAGAGAGACGTGAGAGGCGAGATGCTACCTATCGCATATGCGAGTAAAGCCCTCACGGAGACTGAACGTCGCTACTCTCAGATAGAGAGAGAGGACCTGGCCATCTTATGGGGCTGCAGACATTTCAAGTTGTACATTCTTGGGAAACCAGTAACTGTCATCACGGATCACAAATCGCTTCTTCCAATCCTAGCGGGTGTGTCCTCGAAAACTCCTCCCAGGATAGAAAGGTGGATGCTGGCCCTCATTGAATACAGGGTCAAGTTGGTGTACCATCCGGGGACGAACAATCCTGCAGACTACTTATCCCGTCATCCTAATAGGGAGAGGGAAGGTGATATGGGGGATGTGGCAGAGTGCAAAGAATTTGTACGGAATGTTGTGGCAGTTGCCATGCCGGTGGCGTTGGACAGAAATGTGATGGCACAGGAGTCGGCAGACGACGAGGTGTTCAAAATCATCAGAGCTGCAAGTCAGAGCGGCGACTGGAGAAGCGTTCTACAGAATAATACAAGGAGGGAGGACAGGGCCCAGAGAGATCTCCAGGCACTGTGGAAAATCCGTGATGAATTCTCCACTTCAGAGGATGGGTTGCTACTAAGAGGCCGGCAAATTGTGGTACCCTGGTCGCTACGAGCCCTAGTCATAGAACTGGCGAATACCGGACAACAGGGAGTGTCTAAGACGAAGGCGGGGCTGCGCACAAAGGTTTGGTTCCCAGATCTGGAAGCCCTAGTTGAGCGGCATATAAAAGGGTGTTTGCCGTGCCAGGCAGCCAGCCCCGTAGAAAGAGCACCCCCGATAAATTCCATGGAACGAAGCGAGAAGCCGTGGGGCACAGTCCACGCTGACTTTGGGTCAACCGGGAGAGGCATGTACTTTTCAGTGGCAGTAGACCAATGGTCGAGGTATCCGGAGGTGGAGCTGGTTGACTCACACGCCACAGATCACACGATCCTTGCGTTAGAAAAGATGTTTGCCATGCATAGTCTCCCTGAAATCCTCTGCTTGGACAACGGGCCACCATTCACTGGGAACCAATTTGCACAGTATCTGAGAGAACGGGGCATACAACATCGCAAGGTGTCGCCGCTGTGGCCCAGGGCAAATGGGGAGGCCGAAAGGCTTATGAGGACCCTCAATAAGGTATTTCGCATAGCGGCCAACAGTGGGGTGGAACTGAAGAGAACCCTATTTGAGTTTCTTCGAGAATATAGGTCGACACCGCATCAGTCCACGGCGTGGCTCTGGCCGAGGCTCTGTTTGGGAGATGTCTAAGGGGCCTCCTCCCGGAGGTAGAAGGTTGGGGGCCGGGGATCATAGACAATGACCGGGTGAGAAGGGAACGAGAAGCCCACAATGCCAAGGAGAATTAACTGAGAGGACTGCGAGAAAAGGACATAGCGGTGGGAGACTCGGTACTGGTACGCAACCGCAAGCCAGAGGGGAAAGTATCACTGCCATATGAACCCCAACCGTGGGTAGTCACCCACGTCAAAGGATCTATGATCACTGCGGCAAATGCACGAGGAACCATCGCCCGCAACCAGTCCTTCCTCAAAAGATTTGACAGTCGGCTTCCCGAAGTTGATCCTACGAGACCAATGCTGCAGGTGGAAGATGCAGAGGTACCGGATGATGACCCATCCTTGGATCCACCACCGATAGTCGGGACCCCACCGCTCAGCTCACCGGCGGAAAGGAGGTACCCGGTGCGACAAGGCCGCACCATACCTGTTCGGCTCAAAGACTACATTCTAGATTCAGGCGACTGAACAGGTAACTGTCCGTGGCCCAAGAGACGCTATCCAGAAAGTTAACGTTCATAATGTTCATGGTGTACCTGTGAATGTGTTGCAGTTGTAAGTTGTTGTTTTGTTTAAAGAAAAAAAGGGACGTTATGTCCGTATTACAGGTGCGCATGCACTAGCCTCGTTCTGGTGGTGCATGTGTGTAAGAAATAAAGACGGCCCGCGAGGCAGTTGCCGCCGGGACCTTGGAACGATCAGACGTGCGTGTCCAAGTCTCATTGCATGCGCATGCTTTGGTTCCAGTACAGGGCGGCCCGAGGCACGGGAAGCCCCATCACACAGGGAACAGGCAGCGCTTATTGTCCACCTAAAGACAGGAGGTTAAAAGGGCGCGTTCATCCTCCATCCACCCGGTCCACAGTAACACATCTCAGGGCCGGTGTAACGTCACTTTTTAGTATCTGTCAGAAAATCCTATTTTGCTTACTGAGCATGCATGCGCATGCTCAGTCAGTACTTAACAGATAGGATTTATTGACAGCAGGCATGTGGTGTGCCTGTGTTTGTGGGGTCCCAGGGGTGCAGTTTCCGTAACTTGATGTGAGCCAGGCTCACTGAAATAACAGAACACGGTGAAGCCGTGTTAAGAGCTACTCGTAAAAGGACGCAAGCAGCTCAAATCCAGCGGACTCAAACACATTAACACAGCGGACACTGTGTTTCATAAATTCCCAGGCTTCTAATAAGCACTAAATGTGCAAAACATATGAAAATAGCCATAACAAATATATATTTACGTGTATGTGAACTAAGTGCATCATTATCGTGTTAATAATGCACTTATTTCACATACACGTACATATTCGTGAAAAATCCGGCTGATTGCACATGCGTCCGCATGCTCAGTCGTGAATTATAGTTAAGCAGTGGGGGCAGGGCTACTGAAATAGCAGAGGCATCTTTTTACAGAGGAAATCAGTGGGGGCAGAGGAGGGGGCGCTCAGCCATCTGTCCACATTGGCCTCCCAGCCCTTAGGGATGTTTCTCAATGCCCCCCTGGGCTCTTTCACACATGCGCGCGTGCTCCCCACCCATGTTCTGTAACTTTGTGTGTTCCTGGACATACCACGTACATGCCCATTCCTTCACTGTACAAAAAATGAGATTTACATAGTTTAACGAGTTGGGCTGGCATGTATTGCCGTTGTGTTTCTGTGCGTCGTATGGACATGCCACATGCAAAAGCCCCGTACCTACCTCTCTAGTAATATTGGTAGCCAATACGTCCCGTCTTTGTCCTCTACTGAGGGTGTCAATTAGGAAACCCATGGTCCGCATCAGTAGCACCCCTTTTCGAGAGCTGCGCCTGTAAGTGAGAGACTGGGCAGGAGTTGTTCTACAACGAAGGCTGAATGTGGAGGAGTGAGCTGCACCCATAAAAGGTTGTAAACGGAGCGTCCATCTGCTCTTGGCAACTTTCCCCATTATTGTTATTGGTCCTTACCCCACATGAAGTGGGCGGGTGCCTTTGACAGGCTCTGTGTGTGCTGGGTCAGATCAATCCTCCTGAGGGGACACCCGCCACAGGATTGCTCTCGTAGCTGCATTAAGGGTGTTTTTATACGGTGCATTCTGGGAGTTGTAGTTGAGGTGCTGCATACCTTACCAACCATGTGGCAGCATGATTACCGTTATGCACTTTTACATTGCCTTAAAGTCACTGTGGGGACGTCACGTGACTGCGGGGGCGCGGTATCGCAAGATCTCATCCCAACGGGATCTCGTGAGCCCACGCTCCGCGAGAAGTGTTTGGCGCGAGTCGGAGGCTTGCAGTGAGCCAGGCAAGTCGTGCCGGCGAGCGCTGCTCCTTCTGAGGAGCCACTAAACATTATAAGGAGTCATTAACATGAGATCCTGAGTAGCCTCATACTCCAGCTTCTAGAGCGTAAGTCCACAGCCACAGGAGGTTACCTGGGGGCCCTAGAAGCTTGCAGGGTGCTATCGTTGTGCACACCTATTTCCCAGTGAGTCAACTGGGAAGTTCCTGAACAGTGAACTGAACTGAACTGTGAGTAATTGCTTGACCTGCGTTAGGACAACTAAAGGTCCACCCCCTTTGTCTTATAATAAAGACAGTTATAACCCTTGCACAGCATCCTGTCGTCCTTTAAGGCCACAACAGTCACCCTAATGCATTGGAGCCCCTCCTCTCGGCATACAAAGGCCCGCCTGGTGACTCCCGCTGCGCACCAAGCTGGATGGCCCTAATTCCTTCATTGTTCCGTTCCCCACCCACCTTGTGCCAACGCTCCCACTACCCGGCACCCCTCCACCTTCAAGGTGGATCTTGGTCCTCCGCTTGTTCGACATATGCCAATTAACCCCATATTATTATGGACCCCCCCTTACTGGAATGCAGCTTATAGTACCCCAACTCACCAACAATTACCTTGCTGTTTGGAGGAGGCAGGGGTGGGTGTTCGTATAAATCGATCTTCCACTGCCGAGCTGGGAGCAAAGCTGCTCACACCTCGGTGCTAAGAACAAAAGGTGCCCAGTGCGATTGGTTACCTTGCAAAAACAAGCAACTATGGTAGGTGGCTACTACTAATTTTACATCCGACGGGATGGCCGGGTTATTACAGCAGGATAATCCGCAAATCTTACGGGCTTAGTGGGAGTTAGGGGGGAGCTTTGGGGGTGGGGTGACAGGGTACGCGGGGCTGTCTGGAGGCGGGCGCGCAGTGCCGACAACACAGGGAAGCCGCAGGGCATGCAGACACGTGCAGGGCAATGTTAAGGCGAGCAAATTTCAGGTCTAAGTGCCGCATGGATTGCATGGGAATATTGTCAGAGGGGGTGAGCGACATGTGGAGCGGTGAGCTGGGTCTCCGCTTGTTTGGTTAGAAATGCTATGCAGGTGATTGTAAATATGGACAAGCAAGGTTACAGATTTTAGTATTTCTTGTGGGACACAGATTCCAAAACTGTTTTCTTTACGACCTAGGGTTTAGCTAAATGGCTGGTGTAATTGGAGGGCTCAACATGTGCTGTTAACATTTGAAGGTGGGGGGAATGCGGTTTACTTTTTGCTCCCGTGGTCCGATTGAGTGCTCTTGTTAGTTTCGCCTGGCAGGTGGCCCACCATGGGCGAGTCATGACTAATAAAATGATGCGGATAAGACGAGAAGGTGCAGAGGATCACACAAGTTACGGACAGACACATCACTAATAAAGAACTAATGAACCAGTGCCCCGCAGTACATGAGTAGTGAAAGGGATGTTATACTTGACGGTCGATATCACAGGATCGGCGGGCGAGGTGCCACCATATGTTGGGTGCATCCAGGTATCAGTTGTGGTATAAGGAATATGTGCGCTCTTGCGAGGCAATCTGCCATGATATGTTACAATATATGCGGCGTAAATCATTTCTCAGCGAAATTTTAATTGGCCAAAACCCTGTGCCAATGGAGAGTGGCAAAGCCGGAATTATCCGGGACTGTCGGTTCCGACCTTCTTCACACACTGGGCCAGGCCCTACATATAGAGTATCAATAGTATTACAGGTTGGCCGTGATACTTAAGGTGCAGTCAATTAACCATATACAGCTGAAATGCTAAATGGGGAACTTTAAGTAGGGTAAGAGGAGAGTGTGGTGTGAGCAGGGGTGGCACAGATAGCGCATATGGGTGCACAGGTCCAAGCATGTGCTGTGCAAGGACCTCGAGATGAGAGAGCCACCATATGGCTTCAATCACGTGTCAAGAAAGCCTCATTTAGCATTAGCGAATTTCACGGGGTATTTTCATGATGGCTGATGTAAGTTAACCGATAATAGGAACTGCGGCATTAACGAATGTATGTTAAATATACACCACTCACGTAACGCCAAGGCACGAGGTGATGTCTCAGAAAAACAGGAGGGCAAGCAATGTTAGGCCATGTTTCGCGGGTGGTGGAGGGGGTCCGACGCGTAGGGGCGTAAGGTATTCTGGCATTCATGCACCCACCCCTCCCTTTTGTCGTGGCAACGCCTGGCACCAGACTGGGGCTATAAATAATGTTGGAGTGCCTTCCCCCGCCCACCTCGCGGCCTCTGTACATTATTGCTCCCAGCCGGAACCCCCCCTCCTTTTTGCTTTGATATTGAGCCATGGACCCTGCGGGGGACACCCCCGCAACACCAGCATTATTTTTAAATGTATGGGGGACACCCCCACAACCCCTGCTCCCACAAATTATCCCCCCAAAAATATCACCTATGGCAAGACAAACTATGTACGGCAATATTTTTGGTGGGGATAATATGTAGGGATACAGAAAAAATGGCAGGTCAGGCTGTCAGATTTTCCTACCCCATCACTTTTCCTACCCCTGGGTGGGTTGCCCAATGCCTGCTGTCGGTAGGATTTTCTGACGGGTAGGAAAAAATGACAGGTCAAGCTGTCAGATTTTCCTACCCCGTCACTTTTTCCTATCCCTGGGTGGGTTGCCCAATGCCTGCTGTCGGTAGGATTTTCTGACGGGTAGGAAAAAATGACAGGTCATGCCCTCAGATTTTCCTACCATGTCACTTTTTCCTACCGGTAGGATTTTCTGATGGGTAGCAAAAAATGACATTACATTGCTAACAGCACACAACTATAACGAAGCTAAAAAACAAATTTAGAAGATTTAAAAAAAAAAGAAATATATAATCAGCTTAAAAACAGTTCTCAATGGCAATTAATACAGATTGCTCCTAAAATAAGCCTACATGGATTAAAGTGTTGAGGTGCAGAAGATAAAACAATTGCTGGCTATACAGCGCGATGGGCAAGCAATTCTCCTTAAATACCAGAAGACTTGCTTAGCCGACCCAAACAATTATCAACACGCAAATTGCAAGCCCAAAGGGACTTGTAGTTTGAAGTATGCATGTGAGACTAGAAACAATTACCCACTCCAAACACGGTTTTGTGGTTTTGAAATGTGGCGCAAATGCAATTACTAACAGCACACAACTATAAAAAAGCTAACAAATGAATTTAGAAGATTTTTTTTTAAAATGTACTAATCAACCTAAAAACAGTTCTCAATGACAATTAATACAGATTGCTATTAAAGTGTAGAGGTGCAGAAGATAAAACAATTGTGGGCTATATTATATTATGGTTGCAAGTAGGTGATTACAGTTTATCCTCACAAGGATTTTCACGGTTTTGCAGCTTACAGCAACATGGCACCGATTAAAAGGGCAGCAGTATGCACGGGGTACTGAAGGTCGACATCCGTCATAGCCACTCATGTCCATATATGTGCTTTTGGTGCTGGTGGTATTATAAAGGTTTAGATTGGTAGAATTGCATAGAATTTGTCAGTGGCTAGTAGCATCACACACACGTAACTTTAGTTTTGGTTTTCAATGGGAATGTTTAAATAAACTAAGCGCAGTTGAGGGGCATATTGCTATATGAATGCCAGGGTATGCTTGACGTTGCTACACTTTTAGCAGGAGAACTTAGGGTGCAGTGTTTCGTATGACACATGGGTATTTTATGTCAAAAGTCAAATTGACGAGGCACCCAATTTGACCCAAAAATGGGAGTAAGTGTTTCCTTCAAGGGCGTGAGAGCCATTTACAAAGACATACATATACCAACCACAAGTTTATAATCGAAGCTGCAAGGTAGTAACCCATACTGCCACATCGCAATTGGTCTCGCAGTTATGTGTCTGAAGGTAGGTTATTGCAATGGCTAGTTTTGTCGTATAACAGGGGAACAAAGTTGTTTGGCACTATTGTGCTTGGACTTCACCGATTGGGCAATGCGATCATATTCGCACAACGAAACGGGGCATATGGAAGTAAGATCATTAAACAGTACAGTGTATTACTACATCACATGTGCCGAAATGTATGGCTACTGCTTTATTGAAGTATGGATGGCAGATTTCAGGATGGCTTACGCAAATGAGCAATACGGGGCCACGCATGGCCCCTCAGCAAAAACAACGTAAATGTTTTCTAAATGAACGAAGTTGAGAATGTGGGGAAAGACAATACAGGTGAATGAGAAGGGGGCAACGAGAAAAGGGACATACAAGGGCTATGATGTGAGGGACAGTTAAATAAGGTGCTGTTGCAACCAGCACCCCTTCACGACCTACATCGCCAGGGATGGTGCGTGTGTTTGTCTGCCCATCTGCGACCAGGGTGTTATGTCCGTATTACAGGTGCGCATGCGCTAGCCTCGTTCTGGTGGCGCGTGCGTGTAAGAAATAAAGACGGCCCGCGAGGCAGTTGCCGCCGGGACCTTGAAACGATCAGATGTGCGTGTCCGAGTCTCATTGCATGCGCATGCTTTGGTTCTACTACAGGGCGGCCCGAGGCACGGGAAGCCCCATCACACTGGCGACGAGGTGGGACTCGAGGAGAAAAACGCCCGACACGTACAATCGTGTTGTTGTGGGTATTTCATCTCACGTGCGCCACGATCCTCACATGAGTGACGGTGGCCATTTTGTTTATGGTGTTTAAGGCAGTTGCGGCCCACAAGGGTGCTCGTGCGCTGTCTAAACACTGCGGTAGTCGATCCTTGAAGTTTTGGATGTTCGGCAGTCTCCCCACGTCGGACACGAATATAGCCAGGTTTGCGGCCTCTAACACGGTCTGAGGTGCCAGTGTGACCTGTGAACATGACAGACAGCCAAGGAGAGGCCTCTGGATCAGTGAGGGAGGTGAGAAGACAACATGGTTCATTACAACCAATGCAAGAGTTTGACACCTCGGGGCCCCCCTCGAAACTAGGCCCGAGATGGCTCCTATGGATAAAAAAACTTGACATGTTTTTCGCCGCCACCGGAGAAACAGATGATGATGCCAAAGTGGCGACGCTGTTGTACTCGGCGGCCACAGAGGTACTGCGCATATATGAGTCTCTCACCCTACCAGTGGTAAACTACGATGCGGTCAAAACCGCACTAAGGGATCATTTTATTCCCTTAACTAACGTAGAGTTTGACCGGTTTGTCATGTGTGGAGAGAAACAGCATGATGAGGAGACATTGGATCAATTCTGTGCACGTTAAAGACAGCTGGCCACTACGTGCAGATGTACGGATGCCGAGGTAATGATCCGACACCAACTGATCCAAGGGTGCAGCTCAGGGAAACTGCAGAGGCAGGTTTTGAGAGAGCAAGGCATGTCCCTGACACAGATTTCGGACAGTAGAAGGATCTACGAACTTACTGAGAGTAGAGGAGCTAAAATGGATGCTGCCGCACGCCCAGGCAAGCTCGAGGAAGCTTTTGCGGTTGGGAGACAATCCCAGACAAAGTCGAGGTGGAACCAAAAGAGGCAGGAACCGACATCTCCCCAAGACAATTACGGTTATCTGTCAGTATTGCGGATACGATTTGCCGCATTCGGAAGACTGTCCAGCCAAATTGAGGACCTGCGGCAGATGCAACACTCCAGGGCACTATGCCCGGATGTGCAGAGCGGCTGCCCCAGTTGCCACACAGCGGGGACCTGCGAGGGTAAGCGGTGGATATAGGAAACCACGAAGTGTCGCTGCAGTGGAACAGGATGTCCAAAGACTCAACATCGCAGAGGAGGAGGAAGCGGATAAAGAAGTCTTTTTCATATCAAGTTTGGCGACCGGGGCGAGAAAACGAAGACAACCAATGTGTGTAGTCGACCTTCAAGGAGTCCCCACGCAGGTACTAATAGACACTGGTGCCTCAGTATGCGTGTTCGCTACCGAACACTACGAGGCCCTCCCAGGCCCCCCTGCATTGGACCATTCGAGAGCGAAGATTTTCACGATCGGAGGTGACACTCCCCTGCCAATCAAAGGGGTGTTTGTAGCTCCTGTAGCCCGGGAAGGAAAGACAATTAAGGCAAGGTTCTTCATCACGGACGTCAGCCCGCGGTCCCTGTTGAGTTGTGCAGCCTCGGAAGCATTAGATCTGGTCCATTTTGCGTGTGCAATTTATCAAGGTGATATAGACTCACTTTTGGAGAAATTCGAGAATACGTTTCAAGGGATTGGCCGACTAAAAGCGGAACCAGTGCAGCTCCACATAGATGAAACGATCCGCCCAACAGCATTAAAACACAGATGAATTCCATTCCATCTTCGGTCCCAGGTTGAAGAAGCACTCAAAGCACTGATCGATATGGATATCATCGAAAGGGTGGAAGGGCCGACTCCGTGGGTCTCGCCGATCGTGGTGGCACCTAAGCCCAAACAACCGGGCAAGGTTTGCATCTGCGTGGACATGCGGTTGCCTAATGCGGCCATCAAGAGAGAACGCCACTTGACCCCCACGATAGATGATATCATCAGTGAACTGCAGGGGGCCAAGATATTCTTGAAACTTGATTTAAGAGCAGGATATCACCAGCTGGAGTTACAGGCGGACTCAAGGTACATTACGACGTCCACAACGCATGAGGGTCTGTACCAGTTTAAGCGCCTTCACTTTGGGATTTCTTCCGCAGCTGAGGTGTTTCAGAATGCCATCGGGGGTGCACTGGCGGGTTTAAGGGGAGTGATCAATATGAGTGACGATATCTTGGTCTTTGCCACCACACATGCCGAACACCTGAAGCGTCTAGAAGCAACCCTGCAGAGGCTGAAAGATCTTGGACTTACCTTACACCGAGAAAAATGCGAATTTTTCAGAGATCGCATTGGGTTTTTTGGTTTTGTGTTTCATGGCAATGGTGTATCCCCGGATCCGGACAAAGTCAGAGACATCAGCGAGGCTGCACCCCCCCAATCGCCGACAGAGGTCCGCAGTTTTCTGGGGATGGTGAATTACTGCGGTCGCTTCATCAAGGGTTTGGTGTCCCTCTCTGAACCCATCCGGGCCCTCACGAAAAATGACGCTGTTTGGGTCTGGGGTACCAAGGAACAAGATGCGTTCGATGTTATAAATAAGGCATTGTCAGATCAGGACACCGTGGCGTATTTTGATACTGCGGCCGAGTCCGAAGTGGTTGTGGACGCCAGTCCAGTGGGCCTAGGAGCTGTGCTGATGCAGAGAGACGTGAGAGGCGAGATGCTACCTATCGCATATGCGAGTAAAGCCCTCACGGAGACTGAACGTCGCTACTCTCAGATAGAGAGAGAGGACCTGGCCATCTTATGGGGCTGCAGACATTTCAAGTTGTACATTCTTGGGAAACCAGTAACTGTCATCACGGATCACAAATCGCTTCTTCCAATCCTAGCGGGTGTGTCCTCGAAAACTCCTCCCAGGATAGAAAGGTGGATGCTGGCCCTCATTGAATACAGGGTCAAGTTGGTGTACCATCCGGGGACGAACAATCCTGCAGACTACTTATCCCGTCATCCTAATAGGGAGAGGGAAGGTGATATGGGGGATGTGGCAGAGTGCAAAGAATTTGTACGGAATGTTGTGGCAGTTGCCATGCCGGTGGCGTTGGACAGAAATGTGATGGCACAGGAGTCGGCAGACGACGAGGTGTTCAAAATCATCAGAGCTGCAAGTCAGAGCGGCGACTGGAGAAGCGTTCTACAGAATAATACAAGGAGGGAGGACAGGGCCCAGAGAGATCTCCAGGCACTGTGGAAAATCCGTGATGAATTCTCCACTTCAGAGGATGGGTTGCTACTAAGAGGCCGGCAAATTGTGGTACCCTGGTCGCTACGAGCCCTAGTCATAGAACTGGCGAATACCGGACAACAGGGAGTGTCTAAGACGAAGGCGGGGCTGCGCACAAAGGTTTGGTTCCCAGATCTGGAAGCCCTAGTTGAGCGGCATATAAAAGGGTGTTTGCCGTGCCAGGCAGCCAGCCCCGTAGAAAGAGCACCCCCGATAAATTCCATGGAACGAAGCGAGAAGCCGTGGGGCACAGTCCACGCTGACTTTGGGTCAACCGGGAGAGGCATGTACTTTTCAGTGGCAGTAGACCAATGGTCGAGGTATCCGGAGGTGGAGCTGGTTGACTCACACGCCACAGATCACACGATCCTTGCGTTAGAAAAGATGTTTGCCACGCATGGTCTCCCTGAAATCCTCTGCTTGGACAACGGGCCACCATTCACTGGGAACCAATTTGCACAGTATCTGAGAGAACGGGGCATACAACATCGCAAGGTGTTGCCGCTGTGGCCCAGGGCAAATGGGGAGGCCGAAAGGCTTATGAGGACCCTCAATAAGGTATTTCGCATAGCGGCCAACAGTGGGGTGGAACTGAAGAGAACCCTATTTGAGTTTCTTCGAGAATATAGGTCGACACCGCATCAGTCCACCGGCGTGGCTCCGGCCGAGGCTCTGTTTGGGAGATGTCTGAGGGGCCTCCTCCCGGCGGTAGAAGGTCGGGGCCGGGGATCATAGACAATGACCGGGTGAGAAGGGAACGAGAAGCCCACAATGCCAAGGAGAATGAACTGAGAGGACTGCGAGAAAAGGACATAGCGGTGGGAGACTCGGTACTGGTACGCAACCGCAAGCCAGAGGGGAAAGTATCACTGCCATATGAACCCCAACCGTGGGTAGTCACCCACGTCAAAGGATCTATGATCACTGCGGCAAATGCACGAGGAACCATCACCCGCAACCAGTCCTTCTTCAAAAGATTTGACAGTCGGCTTCCCGAAGTTGATCTTACGAGACCAATGCTGCAGGTGGAAGATGCAGAGGTACCGGATGATGACCCATCCTTGGATCCACCACCAACAGTCGGGACCCCACCGCTCAGCTCGCCGGCGGAAAGGAGGTACCCAGTGCGACAAGGCCGCACCATACCTGTTCGGCTCAAAGACTACATTCTAGATTCAGGCGACTGAACAGGTAACTGTCCGTGGCCCAAGAGACGCTATCCAGAAAGTTAACGTTCATAATGTTCATGGTGTACCTGTGAATGTGTTGCAGTTGTAAGTTGTTGTTTTGTTTAAAGAAAAAAAGGGACGTTATGTCCGTATTACAAGTGCGCATGCACTAGCCTCGTTCTGGTGGCGCATGTGTGTAAGAAATAAAGACGGCCCGCGAGGCAGTTGCCGCCGGGACCTTGGAACGATCAGACGTGCGTGTCCGAGTCTCATTGCATGCGCATGCTTTGGTTCCAGTACAGGGCGGCCCGAGGCACGGGAAGCCCCATCACACAGGGAACAGGCAGTGCTTATTGTCCACCTAAAGACAGGAGGTTAAAAGGGCGTGTTCATCCTCCATAAAATAGAGGTGCGCCCCGTAAGCCTGCAAGCACTTCCACCAGTATAAGTCTGTGGCGCGGCGACCCCACGAGCCCACCCTCTTCCATTCTCACCTCCCCCCAGGTTCCTTGTGGGTGAACTGCCCTGCTCTCCACACCTCGAGCTAATCCGTCCCCCATCAATGTTTTGGCACCAGCAGTGTGTCTGTCAACCAGATGGGGGACACAAGCGATCACAATTGGCCGGAAGAAGGGTGACTTTCCTTTGGTCTCGGGTGCATGTGGCTTTCCAGATTGGGGAGAGCGGTGCGGTGCCACCCCCAATTGATACCCCATAGCTCTTTACAGCAAGTGACACAGCTAGCGAGATGTATGCGAGGTGTGGCCCCACTCCTTCCTCCTGCTACAGACCACAAGGTAGCATAGTTAGTTCACGCGTCGGTGCGTTAGGGCGACTGTGATTGAAAAACAGACTATGTTTTCCTTGTCTCAGGCTGCGTCTGACCTTAATGTCGCTGAGCTGTCTCTTAACCAGGCTTTCACTTTTTGCATGCAATGAGCATAATAGCCTGTGAACGAGTTCCAATAATACTGTCTCTCACAGAGGGTGCATAGTGTGACTATAGGTGCATTAAGCTGTAGTGGTTGGTCTGCATAAACATGCAGACTGTTTAAGATACCCAGTCCCTAACTGGTGTACTGGCTGAATGTACTGGTTTCTGTGGTCAAAGTGATTAAGAACTTCGTGTCCCCTCGAAAAGGGGACAATTATGTCTCAAATCCACTTAGAGGGGGAAACTAATAAAACGTGTCTCATTCAGGTTTGGGGTCACTGTGTCACTCGGGGCCGTCGGTAAGCAGCCGGGTGAGGCATTTTGAGTACTGGCGATTGTCGGTGGGGAACAGGGAAGGTGGTTCGATGCTTCGTGTCGCTGGTTATGTGTTTCGACATTGTGAGTAACAGAGAGCTACTGTTGAACACCTTTGCCTTTTGGAACTCACTGCACAGTGCATTTGTTGCATGTATTGGTTCGCTGGAAGTGCAGGGGCTTGAGTAGATTTACGAGGTTGGCATTGTGTGGTATTATGGGACGTGCAGTTTGCCAATGTAATGTGAGGTTGAGGCCACAGTGTGATTTTTGTTTTGACAAGTTCTGCAGAGGAATGGCATGATGGCAGATGGCTTTGTTGTGCACAATGTGCTGTTAGGTAAGCCCCTTGACATTTTTACGTTAGAACTTAAAAATACCAACTATTGGGCCCGAGTAAAGCGCGGCTCAGAAGTTACACCAAAGCGGGAGCTGGCACTTTAAAGGGCATGGTTCCCCGGTCAAGACGTCAATCTTGCAAAGAGGCTGCAGGGCCCTAACACACTGCGCCTGCCCCCCCGATGTCCTGATATACATGGAGATGCGTGTATAAACCTCCATCTCGCTGATGCCGTGGGTGGAAGACAGTTAGCAACTTTATTATCTGAGATATCTCGTTAGTGACATCTGGTTCACCATGATCTGTCATAGTCTCGGTAGGTAGTTCGGGGGCAATGTGAGGATAGGCCATGGGGCAACGTGCCTGTCTTGGAAACAAGACAATGCGCAGCAGCACAGGTTCTATCCTGGGCCCGTGCTAAAAGCATAAGAAGGTACATACGAAATAGGAATAGGTGGGTGCCAATAATGTAGATTACACTTTCACCTGGGGTCGGGGAGTACGCCATCTGGACCGATCATGAAAATAGTGGTTCATGCTCATTCATGTAACGTGAGGGAACGTCACCTGACAACATTGCTGTCAGGTTTCAGGGAGGGGCTGGCGGGGCGTGAATCAGAACTCTACCACCAAGATGGGACCCTGGGACAAACAAAAGGCACTACTAACCGAGCCGGCTTGCATCCACTTAGAAACATAACGCTGCCAGGTCCACCTGAAGGTTATTAGCAGGCCAGGTACAGACAGGTTTGTGTGCAGGGGTAGGAAAGGGGAGGGGTTTAAAGGACAAGGTGTGGGAGAGGAAAGGGTAACTGCTTTAAGATCTAAGTTGTGTATTACAGATCGAGAAGATCGAAGCGTTGGATAATTGGTCAAGGAAGAACTGGTAAAAGGTAAGAGCAAGACACTTCTGGGTGCAAGGGCTAACGATGTTATGAGGGAGCAGAGGGGGTGGATGGCAGAAGGAAAATCATGGGGCAGGGTCTAATGGTGAGGGAAGTAAGGGGGAGGAACAAGGCAGGGGGGAAGAGCGCGCACAATCCTGATCGCCTATATTTACCATTCCTGGTAGATTTTCAGTGAATGCTATTGGGGTCAGGTGGCAACATAGTGGGACACGGACGGCCACCGGTGGCAGGGTGAACTAGCAATACCGACTCCTAACATGTTTGTATTCTATTGCAGAACACCAAAGGGAGAACGACCTTGAGCGCAGGGGAACACATTCGTTGGGATGTATGAGGAAGGAAGCCCCGAAATGGAGATTATTGAGGATATGCAAATAGAGGATGTTTTAATTGAGGTTGAACTATCAACAAG
Source organism: Ambystoma mexicanum (assembly GCF_040938575.1). Classification (NCBI taxonomy): domain Eukaryota; kingdom Metazoa; phylum Chordata; class Amphibia; order Caudata; family Ambystomatidae; genus Ambystoma; species Ambystoma mexicanum. Next base: position 783,106,664 of record NC_090928.1, on the reverse strand, counting down.
CGCCTCAGCAATGGGCCCTGATGTGGTTTTTAGGCAGCAATAGCTCTGATGGGAGGGTCAACAGATTGATCTGAAAAGGGGAAGATCAAGCTTGAGCATGGAGTCACATGAATCCAGGGGAGCATGGATTGACAGGTCTCCAAAAAGAGGTCAAGCAAAACAACCATGGGTCGAAAAGGGCGGAAAACAAAGAATGACTTGGAGGAGGAAATGGCAGTAGCAACGGCACTGATTGGCCGGGGCAGAATATGAGTAACAGAGCAACAGCAAGCAAAAGCCCTCCAGGAACAAGTAGTAATGGACAATTTGCAGCACCCCAAATAGGGGGTTACATATCAAGTGTCATAGGGCCGCCAGTGGTACCCAGCCGGGAAGAAATGGGTGAGTGTGTACAGGGTCTGAAGGGAAAACTAAAATTAGTCTTGGGCTGGGTGCAGGCCAGCGGCAAGGAAGTAGAAATCCAGTGCAGCCCGGGAGGGCAATGTAGGCAGTACTTTGCAGCAGGCGGGAGAAGGGACAAAGGGGCTGAAAGTAGGGGCAATGTGGGGATACAAGGAGGGGCAGCAGAGAAAGAGTGAGAAGAATAGTGTGGGGAAAGAGGGTGACATGAGAGGCACAAGACAGTGCATGGGACCAGCAATCAAGAATGGAGCAGTGGCAGACAGAGAGGCAGGAACCATTTGTTATAATGTAGAATACTAATCTACATATGTTAGAATGTTATTAATGTGCATACGTTCTATATTCTGCTAAGAGTGTTCATCTTGTGTGGTTCCAGAACCTAGTTTGAGAACCACACAAGAAGAAGAAGACCACTAAGAATCAGATAAACTGTGAGGGACTTCTCTACAAATAAACCTATGAAACTACCAGTGGTGTCACATCGTTATTGGTGAAACCACCTAACAATTGGCGACGAGGAGCTGTCAGTTGGAGAAGTCCCTGGGTGTGTGTTGCGATGCAGTATCGTGAGCTGGACGTGCAGCCCAGGGGAAAACAGTACGGAGCCGGTAGCCGCGGCGCAAGTGAGGACAGCTGAATCCACGTGAGCAGAAATTGAAACGGAACAAGGTCAGACTGTGAAATTAATACTGCCGGCGTATTTTGCTCACCGGAGGGAACGTTGAAGGAAGTGCATCCTTTGAAGTGTGCGCGAGCCGTCGCACCGAAGAGCCCGACGGTACACGCGGTGAGTGAACGTGTCACCATCAGCAGGGAACGCGTTGAGGGAGGCCACGTTGTTTGAGCAGTGTGCGTGCAGGCGTACGGAGGAGTTGCTCAGTACGCGCGTTGGATCTGCGTGTCATCGCCCACACTGACTTTTGTAGAGGAAAAGACCCAAGTGCGTGAGGCTCTACGTGCCTCCATTTTGTGGGGATTGTGATTTGGATGCCATAGCAACGGCATTCAATGCGGATGATACATGGAGGACGAAGTTCGTATTATGACGTGCAAACATTTAAAGAAATAAGCAACGGCATTGGCACACTGCACGCCGGGTATAAGAGACAATAATCAATCTTGCTGAAAGAGTATATATCGACAAAGTGTGCATGAACTGAGATACTGGCCATATACATTGTTTGAAGTGAGGGAAAGAACATATCACTTTTCTAAGATATTAACATTTTGATAGACACACATCCCATCACAGCAGCGGAGCAGATACAGTAGCCATGCAGAACATTGTGGCCCCTGTGAAATTCCTTGCCCAGCCAGGGAGTCCAGTATGCAAATGGGAGCAGTGGCTCGATAATTTTCAAGTCTACTTAAGGGCAATCGGAGGGGCAAAGTTTAATGATGATTTGAAGGAGGCTACTTTGTTAAATTGTGTGGGGGCAGAGGCATTGAGAATATTCAGAACTTTGCCAGATCCTGGTGATTCAGAGGAAGGGACAAGTGATTCTGCTAGCAGTGCGAGGAAATATGAGACTGCATTATCCAAACTAAGCATACATTTTGGGAACAAAACGAACATTGTGCTTGAGAGGTACGGATTATTTTCTAGGAGGCAAAGCAGGAATGAATCTGTTGATACATATGTTGCAGCTTTGAGGGGTCTGATATCTACGTGTGAATTTACTGGAGTTGCGGATGAGTACTTAAGGGACCAGATTGTCCGGCATGTGGTTGATCCCCGGATCCAGCAAAGACTATGGCAAGCAAAGAACCCAACGCTAGAACAAGCACTGGAAATAGCCAGGTCAATTGAATTAGGGGAAAAATGCATGAAAGAGGTTCACAGTAAGCCAGAGTATGTTGATGTGAAGGCAGTCCAAGAAATGGAGGGACCGAACAGAGAAGAAGAAGCATTACTGGCAATTGTGAAAAGAATAGTAAAGTCGGATTTTGGTATAAATTCAAGGCAAAACAAAGAAACATTGCATAGATCACAGAGCAACTGTGGCAAATGCGGTTGGTATAGACATGCCAACCCAGAAAAGGATTGCCCAGCTAATAGGGCTGAGTGTTATAAATGTGGACAAGTTGGACTTTTTGGCAAAGTCTGCCACACTTCCAGAGGAAGAGGTAGATTCAATTCACGTTACACCATGACAAGGAATAACACTCAGTATGGAAGGGGTGCTTCAAATAGTGTGAGAGCACTTGAAGAAGTCGGTGGTTCAGGTGATATAGTAGCCATCACAGGCGGATTTAAAGAAGAAGTGCAGATATTGGCACTCACATCGATGGAAAGTTCTGTTGGCCCTTGGGTGCCTATGGTGATAAATGGCATCACCTTACAGGTTATGGTTGATACGGGGTCTCCATATACAATGGTGGACATGGAAACGCACCTCAATGTGTTGAAGAAAAAAATGGAAGATTTACAAATGACCAAAGTTAGAGCAGGTGGCTATGGTAAGACACGGATCAACATCGTAGGGTATACTTGGGTGCATTTGGACTTTAAGGGGAGAAAAACATATTGCAGATTATATGTAGCTCAAGATGGTTTTTCAATTGTAGGTTGGTGGGAACAAGCATCGTTGAAGATAAAGATACACCCAGGAGAGGATGTACCCATATTGTGTGTGACCGACAAAAGCTGTGATTCTGCTACGACTTTAGCAAAGAGTTTTCCAAAAGTGTTTAATGATAATATTGGTGACCTCAAAGGTTTCAAACATCGCATAATTCTCAAGAGAGCGGCAAAGCCAGTAGTTCACAAAGTAAGAAATATTCCCATTGGCACCCGAGAAACACTGCAAAAGGAATTAGAGAAATTGTGTTCGCAGGACATTATTGAACCGATTGAGAGTTCTGAGTGGCTTTCCCCTATAGTGATTGTGAGAAAACCAGAAGGGTCAATCAGGATGTGCGTTGATTTGAGGGATCTCAATAACAGCATATGGGTGGATCGCCATCCCCTGCCTAACATTGGAGAAATGCTCACTACCATGGAGCCTGCAAGATATTTTACTACATTGGACTTATCCTCTGCATACCATCAGGTGGTCTTGGAGGAAGAGTCTAGGCACCTCACGTCATTCATAACACCCTTGGGTGCATTTCGATATAAAAGAGTGCCATTTGGTTTGGCGTCGGCAGCTGCTGTATTCCAGAGACTGATGCAATATTTGTTCAAGGGCCTACGAGGCGTGTATTATTTTCAGGACGACATATTGGTGTCTGCTATGACTGACGAGGATCATGATGCCAAACTACTAGGAGTGTTGCAAGTTATACAGCAAAAAGGTCTTACTCTCAAGATTGAAAAGTGTAAGATAAAGTGTAAGATAAAGAGAAAAGAGGTGTCATACCTAGGACACTGCATAAATGCAGAAGGAATAAAACCTAAGGCGACGCTGGTGAACACTATTCTCAAACTACCTGATCCTATGAACAAAGATCAACTTCGGAACCTATTAGGCCTGAAGTTTGTAGATCATTATGCTGACAGAACAAGTCAGATGAGAAATTTGATGAACAAAGGTGAAAAATGTTAATGGTCCAGTGAGTGCAAGCAAGAACTAGAGACAATTAAAATGTTGATCAATAAAGCACCTAGCCTTAAGATGTTTGATTGCAGTGCCAAGACCTTGATATCAGTGGATGCGAGCAACATGGGTCTAGGAGGAGTATTGGAACAAGTGCAAAATGGATCTGTGGTTCCAATAGCCTTTGCTTCTAGAACTCTGAGAGTAGCAGAAAGAAACTATTGAACCATTGAAAAAGAGGCTTTGGCGGTGAAATGGATCCTAGAACATTTTAAGGGACTTATTTGGGGGATCCCCGTTGAACTCAAGACAGACCACAAGCCACTTATTCATGTTATGAATCCAAAAAACCCACATTTGACATCTCCACGCATTAGGAGATGGATCCTGATCATCATGCAGTACAATGTGGTCATAAAGTATGTTCCAGGGAGGAACAAATGTAGTGGCAGATTGTTTTCAGATTGTTTTTCTCGCTTGCCTTGTAGCAGTGGAGAGGAAGAATCCGGTGAGGAGAATGTGACAATGGAGGATCAAGACAGTGATTGTGTCATTGCGCAAGTACATCCTAGTTTCAATAGAGAGGAATGGATTGAAGCTACAAAGTCAGATTCCGAACAGGAAGAGTTGAGGAGAGCAGTGGTGAGTGACTGGAAAGAGATTGGCAGAAGCATAGGAACTTTGGAGAAGTTAAAGGATGAAATTTCATGTGATGGAGCATGCATATACAGAGGAGATCGCATCATTCCGCCTGTAACTTTGAGAGACAGGATAATGGAAATTGCACATGAAGGGCATGTGGGGAGAAGCCTAACTAAGAGGAGAGTGATAGAGACATACTGATGGCCTAACATGTGGGGAGATTTGGAAGCGATGGTCAAAGATTGTTCTGCATGTGCAGTGAGTGATAAGGCAAAGGTTACCAGAATGACGCCGCTACAACCAATACCTGTTCCTGATGCCGTTTGGACAAAATTGGCTATTGATATAGCAGGCCCGTATGAGATACTAGAACCACAAAAGATTTATTTCATTGTATTAGTTGACTACACATCCAAATGGGTGGAGTGTGGAATTATTGAAGAGTCTGTTACTGCCAGGAAAGTGAAAACATTTCTAGAAGAAATATTTAGCAGAGAGGGTGAGCCACAAGAATTAATATCAGACAATGGCGAGCAATTCATGTCACAAGAGATTCAAGAATTTCTAGAAAGGCGGGCTATCAAACACAGCACAACGGCTTTATATCATCACATAGGAAATGGTTTAGTGGAGAGAATGAATCGCTTTATAAAAGATGCAATACAATTAGCGATTGCCAACAATCTTCCGTGGAAGGAAACGCTTAAAGAGGCATTGAACACATATAAGGTTACTCCACACTCAGTGACAGAAGTGGAACCTTTCACGTTGATGAGAGGAAGAATTGCCACGAACAGATTCAGGCCTGCATGGATGACTTCCAAGAGTATTAAGAACATTGATATGGAGGAGATTGTAAAAAAAATAAAGAGGAAGCAAGGAGAATATAAAAGATACTATGACAATCACAAGCATGTAAAGGAAAGTAAAATTGAGAGTGGAGATTGGGTTAGAGTGAGAGAACCCAAGAGAGTTCTTAAAGGAGAATCTAAGTATCGACCGCCACAGAGAGTGGTTACATGCTCAAAGAAATCGGTGACCTTAGAAGATGGCAACAGGCGGTCATGTGATGATGTTATATTAAGCCGAACGAAAGGACAATCTGAGAACAGTGACAAGAGGTATTGCTCACCAGGAACAGGGAAAGATAGATGCATGGTGCCTGATGATAAAGCTGAGTGTTCCACAAGTACAAGTGACATTGATAAAGTGGACAAGTATAACTCTCAAAGAAACAATGCACCCTCCATGAGACCCAGAAGAGTGGTGCATAATTTCAAGAAGGATTTTATTTATTATTGAGGTTGTCAAATGTGCATAACAGTACAATGCTTACATCTACCATCTGAGAACTAACAAAGAATCACCGCGTGTATCCTTTACATTATTCAAGCACAGTGTAATGTTGGAAGTCATGTATTTGGTTTAGATGTGTACATAGTTACATTGTATATAGTTTATAGTTAGTAATCTTTATAAACAATGTGGAGGGTGAGATTTTATAAAGTAAAATACTAATCTACATATGTTAGAATGTTATTAATGTGCATACGTTCTATATTCTGCTAAGAGTGTTCATCTTGTGTGGTTCCAGAACCTAGTTTGAGAACCACACAAGAAGAAGAAGACCAGTAAGAATCAGTTATGCTGTGAGGGACTTCTCTACAAATAAACCTATGAAACTACCAGTGGTGTCACATCGTTATTGGTGAAACCACCTAACACCATTGCCTCAAATGACTGCCACTAACTATGCCATAAAAGAGCTGATATGGAAAAGGTATTCTCCCGGCTCGAACATGAAACCAAAGGGTCCGACACCTTGCAGAGTTGTAAAGGGATGGAGGCGGTGAATAGACGGAAATGGGTGAGACCAGCTCAGAATGTGGAGAACTGGCTTGAAGCCTTCAAAATATTGGCCCACGTCACCATATAGAAATTCTCAGGCCAATGGAACGGAGTGGGGGGTGAACCAACAGTGGACAGGGCCCAAGAGGCCAGTCAACTAACTTACTGACTGCGGGTCAAGGAAGAGTGGTGGCTATGGGGCAATGTGGCAGGACACAGGGTGTAAAATCAGGCTATGAGGGAAAAGGGGCAGGGAGCTCACAGCGAGAGGGGAGAGGCAGAAGGACAGTAGAAGATGGGAGAGGGGCACAGGCAGCTAATAGGTCAACAAATTGGTGCAGGTATTTCAATGAAGGAATGTGCACCTTTGGGAATGTTTGCCGCTTTCGTTTCATATGTGCAAGCTGTGGAGGAGAGGGACACCCAGGAAAGTTTTGCGGCAAAGGGGCATGGAGCATGAGCAGGTATCAGGCATTCGGAGGACTAAGGAACTGAGAGGGGTGTAACACAGGCAGGGGCAGGGGGCAGGTAGTGTCATGGGGAAAGATGCTTCTCCGGACCGAGACAGAGTGAGCCTGCAATAAAACAGTGTGTCATAAATTTGTTTTCTTTATCAGGGGGTGAGAGCATTCGCCAGTCCAGCTGCGCACAGTCAACCATGGCAGGATGGAATATGTGGCGGGGGAACTGCCCGGTACGGTAATAACATCAACAGTATGACAAGGAGGACAAGGGGACCACATTGTGGTCTGACGTGTCAATTAAGGGGCCATCACCAATTCACCTAGAGAGGTTGCTGGCGGCTGGCAAAGTACCCTTTGATGAAGGAGAGGGACTTGTTGGCAGAAGGGTTCTTGACAGGCTTCAAAATTCCATACAAGGGACCACTGCAAGAAAGGTGGGCCAAAAACCTGAAATCTGCGTACGAACATCCAGCAGTGGTGACAGAGAAGATCGGGAAAGAAATGTGCTTGGCTAGAGTGGCTGGCCCATTCAAGCATCCGCCACTAAAAAACCTAGTTATTTCACCATTCTGGTGCATGCCCAAAAAGGAAAAGGGGAAGTTTAGAATGCTTCACAATCTGTCCTACCCAAAAGGGAAATCAGTTAATAATTGGTTGGACAAGGAGGGATGCTCAGTGCACTACGCTTCATTCGGCGAGGCAGTGAACTTGGCTAGAAAGGCTGGGAAAGGGGTGCTATTGGCAAGCGTAGACATAGAGGCCGCATTTAGACTAATTCCGGTGCACCCTGGAAGCTTCCACTTGTTGGGTTTTCAGCATGGGAATGACATTTTTACTGCCAGGTGCATGCCAATCAGGTGTGCAATCTCGTGCACGTTCCTTGAGGCGTTTAGCTCATGCCTAGAGTGGATAGTGTCAGAACTGGTGCCAGCAGGGGGGAGAACTTACTATTGAGACCATTTTTGATCTGTATGGGAAGCGGGATCAGCCACCTGTGAGAAGTTATTAATGGGTTTCATTAAACTATGCAAAGAATCGGGGGTGCCTCTGGCGGAAGCGAAACAGAGGGCCCATGCACAAGATTCTCGTAATTGGGGATAGAGATAGATATCATTGAGGGAGTGTCAAGATTACCCCCAGAAAACGTGGCAGCATTCACAGACAGCATTGAGTTGGTGCTAGGAAAGGGGAGAGTGACCCTGAAGGATATACAGGTACTGCTAGGGAGACTGAATTTTGAAGCCAGAGTTATCCCTGCCGGAAGGGCTTTTGCACATAGATGAGCAGCAGACACGGCGGGCGTGACAAGGGAGGCCTTTTAATCGTTTGAAGACAGGCTTAAGGATGTGTAGGGATATCCTAAAAAACTTCAATGGTGTACGATTGTGGTAGGTGGCATGGGTCCTCTGCGATCAGGTGAAACTGTTTACAGGTGCATTTAGTAGGCATGGTTTTGGTGCAATCCTGGGGCAGGAATGATCTAGGGCCAATTGGCCAAACAAATGGGTGAAGAAGGGCTGGTGCATGAACATATGTGTTCTGGAACTCTTCCCAGTATTGATGGCCCTATTTACTTGGCCAGACGAGCTGGCATCCAAACGGCTTACAGTGTGGTCTGACAACACGGGGTGGTACAGGCGATCAACAATTAGTCAGCACAGTGCATGTCAACAATGGGACTGGTCAGACACCTGGTGGGGTTAGGGCTGAAACTGAACACGGAACTCAGGGCCAGACATGTGCCAGGGGGACACAACATGGCAGCTGATGCACGTTCTCATTCACAGCTGTTGGTTCTCCCTTTCTGTACCAACTGAAGATAAAAGTAATAGTAACCTGCAACTCAACCTTGTAAATAAATACCTTTTGTACCTACTGCCTGTGCCTAGAAACTTGCGCACAGCTGTCTGTACATATTTAACAAATTAATCGGAGCCTTTTTTTTGAGCCAACACTAACAAGTTATTATTAGCACATGGAAGTCATAAATGACCTCCTCTCAGCTAGTTAGATTGTTCAGAGTGCAGTCAATAAATAAAGGTATTGACTACATTCTGAATGTTCTGACTTCAAAAGTAGACGATAAACAGCAATGCGATTTGCAGGCATAATTTTGTTTAAGTAGGCACTGCCTCTCCGCAAGAAACTTTTTTTTCACAGCAACATACAATTGAACGTAACCAAGGCATGGTTATGTTAAAACCTTTCCAGTTCAGTCAAGATTGCAATTAAAATGCTGAACTAATGAAGATAGCCTTGTTTTTTCATATTTTACTACATAAAAGCACATTTACTTTACTAACACTATTTGAGTATTTATTTAAACTCACTATTATAAAGTGTTCTCTGCTTTACAATCACACATACAAAATCTATATTAATGTTACCGTATGTGCTAATAGTCTTATACAACTCATGAGGGGCCATTATCACTTGGAATAATGACCCTTACTCAACGTATTGCTTGTGGGCAGGTCATTATCCCGCAATAATGACCGCTCTCCTGGTCTGTAAGGCTATATTATTAGGAGCAGCACCAGAGGCAGCTTTTGCTGCTGGGTGGGGCGCAAATAGGGTGCCAATGGGAGGCTGGGTGGTGCCATGGGCACTAGGCGGGAACAAGATGGGGCGGCAGCCACTAATTAAGAGTCTACGAACTAGAGTCCACCTATATTTTACAACTGGGCTAGGCTTATTTAATTCCCAGCTTCACTGTCCTTTAGTTGGCGTATGAAAACATTACACTATTTGTTTCAACTAAAGAAAGAAGAACAAATTACTTACCCCTGGCGATGTTCTTTCGACTGGATGTTCCTCCCACGTATTCCTCATCTTTGATATACTCATATACTGCTTGCAGCTTGGAAATTAATTTTGTTTCAGCAGAGGGTGCAGTGCGTCGTTGTCAACCTCGTGTACCTTGAGAGCCTCTGTCCTCCTCGTATATATGGCATGCACCGCACACGTTGCCTCAGTTCATGTTTTTCCTCTCACCAGCACAGCAGTCTCAAAGATGAGAATACTTGAGCATTAATGGAGAGGAAGGTGTAAACCACAGAAACTCCTTCTTGACAGAGGAAAAGGAAGGGAGGGCGATGAGGAATATGTGGGAGGAACATCCAGTAGAAAGAACACTACCAAGGGTAAGTCATTTGTTCTTCAAATGGATTGTGTCCTCACATGTATTCCTAATCTTTGAAATTCTCACATAGCAGTGTGTTGCAGGAGGTGGGAAAGAAAAGTTTGTATTTTTATTTAATTTTGGTTTATGCTGTGTCTTTCCAACTCTGGATTCCCAGCCTGAAAGGGAATCTAAGCAGTAATATTTCACAAATGTATGTACAGAAGACCAGGTGGCAGCATTGCAGCTGTCTTGTAACGGTACCCATCTATGGAGGGCTGGTCGAGTGGGCCCTTAGACATTCAGGAACCTCTTGCCCAGCCACGTTGTACCATTCAGATATACAAAGTATGATCCACCGAGACAGCGTTTGTTTGGTGATGGCTTGTCCCATTCTGTGGCCTGCATAGCCAACAAATAGTTGGTCATTTACTCTTATTTTAGACACCCTTTCAATGTAAAAGCTCCAGGCTCTTCTAGGGTCTAGTCTGTGTAATATTTCTTCCTCTTTAGATGGATGAGGAGGAGGCTAGAAGGCCAGTAAGACAATCTTTTGTGTCAGGTGAAATTCTGACACTATTGTCGGCTGAAAAAGAGGGACGAACCCTCAAAACTACCTTGTCCTTATGAATGACCGTGAATGGTGGTTTTGAACAGAAGGCCTGAAGCTCACTTACTCTGCGAGCAGATGTAATGGCTGTTAAGAATACAGCTTTAAAGACAACATCCTAAGTCGACAAAAATGTAATGGTTCAAATGGAGAACCCATCAGGAAGCTTAAAACTAGGTTAAGATGCCAGACCGGAACAATAAAAGGAACCGGTGGGAAGATGTTGGTCAACCCTTTCAGAAATTGGATGACTATGGGAATCCTGAAGTAGGAACCTTAATCCGGAGATTGCTTGAAAATGGACAGCACAGCGAGATAGCCATTGGCTGTAGCACCCTGGAGTCCCTGATGGGTTAAATGTAGTAGAAAAGACAAAACCAATGGTGTGTCACAAGTAAATGGATCAATTTCTTTATCTCTACACCAACTGAAAAATGTGTTCCAACGGCAGCGCTATAAAGATTTTGTTGCTGCCTTCTGGCCGAAAGCAACACCTCCATGACATCCTCTGGAAGGTCCCAATCTTTGAACCTCAACCTCTCAGAAACCATGCATGGAGTTTGAGGGACCTGATCTCTGGATGAAAAATGCAACACACCTCTTGCGAGAGAAGGTCCTCTCTTTGTGGAAGATGAATTTGAGGGCAGATGGACATTTCCAGAAGTGCCGGGTACCCCGTCCTTTTGGCCCAGTCTGGGCAATCAGGATCATGGATTTACAAAGTTTTCTTAGCCTCCTGAGACCATGAGGAATGACAGGGATCAGTGGAAATATGTACAGAAGTGGAAATTCCCAGTCCCCTACGAACACGTACCCTAGAGCTCCTCTCGGGGGAAATTCCCTGGAGCAAAACTGTTCGCACTTCTGGTTGACACTGGTCACAAACAGATCCACTTGTGGGGTTCCCCAAAGGGTGAAGATCTCTTGAAGGTCTTCCTGAGCTAACCCCCACTCGTGGGAGAGTGTGGTCTGCCTGCTCAGAGCATCTGCTGCCGTGTTTTCTTCTCCGGACAGATGAATTGCTGTCAGAGAGATTCCTTCTTGCAGTGCCCAAAGCCAGAGCTGCATTGCCTGTCTGTAGGGACGCCACAACTCCTCTATTGTTAAGGTAATGCATGACCACTGTGTTGTTCGTCATTATCAGTACACTCTTTCCTCGTACAGAGGGCAGGAAGGCCATCAGCGCTAGTCTGATTGCCCTCGGCTCCAAAAGGTTAACATACAGCTTGGACTCCGACATAGACCGGTGTCCGTTGATTGTTAGACCCTTGGTGTGACCTCCCCAGCCTGATAGGGAGGTGTCTGTCACCACCGTAATCCCTGGCAATGATTGCCAAAAGGGTTGCCCTTCAGCACATTCTCTTTTATGGACCAACACAGGAGAGCATGTGCGACCCTGTTCGGGATACATACCAGATCCGTCATCCTGCTGGAGAACTGTGACCACTGAGTCCTGTGGGTCCACTGAAGAGGCCACATTCTCAGACGGGCCTCTGGCAACAGAGAAATGCAGGGTGCCATAAGACAGATCAACCTCAGAAAATCGAAGGCCGGAAGATTTGAGGCACTTTGAAATTTGTTTACAATCTGCGCTACGTGGATAGCCCTCACCTCGGATGGCAAAGCTTTAGCAGAGGAAGAGTCCACGACGGCTCCAATGAATTGCAGCTTCTGGGAAGGTGTCATGTGGGACTTCTTGAAGTTGAGGGAGAAGCCTAGCTTGTGGAGAGAATGACAGTAGGTGTCTAAATGTTTGTTAGGCAGAATCCTGTGCAGTTCCTTTAGGGAGCACTACAGAAGATTAAGACTACAGGTATGAGCAATAAATCCCCTTTGGTATCAGTCTGTACCACAAAGATTTAGTTGGTAGCTGTGGCTAAGCAGTCAGACTTATCTCAAAAGGGAGATGAGCAGTATTCAGGGTTTACACAATAGGGCTACAATGTTATGGTACAAGGAAACACTAACCACAGCTTTGTATTAAAAAGAATATGTATATTTATTTTACACACTTCTAGTTCAACACATTAATCACAGTTAATAAAGCAAGTTAGAATCAGTCAAGAAAAGTATACATAACTCCCTAGTTAAATTGTAGACAAGTTTGAGCAAGAGTGAAAACTGAGCAAAACGGCACAGTGAAAACCCAACACAAATGGCACTCTAGCAATTTCTCACAAGGGAGGGAAAGCACAAGTTATACAGGAATATCTTCTTACACACCCTAGCAACACTTCCCATGAGTTTGTAAACAAGTTTAGGCAAGGCAGTACTTTAGCATAGAGAATACTTAAATAAAAACCGAGCAAAATGGCACTTCACAAGTTTAAAAAGTGGGAAGGCAAAGGTGGTTATAAGAAGTAGGTGCACCAACACATTTCTAGTTGAGAAGCAATCTAGAGAAGGCAGTTCTAATAAATTTAACCAGAGTCAATAGGCCTGTGCCAGAGTCAGTGGCATAGGGCAAAGGCCCCAGGCGCAAAATGTTCTTCTAGTTGCAGTTAAGTCTTTGGTTAACGATTCGAAAAGGTGGATGCAGAAGGTAAAAAACAATGTTTAGAAGATAGGGGCGGCCAACCCAACAGGTGGGTAAAGGATTTAAAACACCTTTAGCACTACCACGCGAAAAGGGTGGCCTGGCGGAACAATGTATCTTAATATGAAGAAGTGGCTCCTGTGGTGGTGGTTGTTCCTGGTAGTTCCTGCAGTTTGGGGGATCCAGCAGAGGAAGAGAGGCTCTCGTCATGGAGGAAGGTTCGAGTTACTGCACTAACCAGGGCTGAAACCAGCCGCGGTGCTGCCCGACGAATAAAAGGTATGCGCCTTTAAATCGCGGTCCGGGTGGACAGGTGCCTGGCTATCCGGTCTCTGAGTACAGGGTACTGGCAATTCGACCAGGGCAGGTCCAGGAAGGCGATTGGCAAACTGGTTGGCCCCACCAGCTCAAAGGAAGAAGGCTCTTGCAGATGAAGATCTTCTCTCGTCGTGTGGATAAAAGTGGTGAGACGATGCAGCAGGGCTTCACCGGTGGTTCATTTGTTGCAGTTGTCTTTGGCTTCTCTCCTCTTCGGCTTCTTAGTTTCAGTGGCAACGTCTTGCTCTTCCAGTCCTCAGGACCCTGCTTTTATGCACAAAGATCCCCATTCATACAGCCTAGCTGTCACTCACACAGTGGAGTGGCCATCTTGGCGGGAGACCCTCCAGCCCATCAGGACAGAGTGCGACATGGGTTGCTGGGGCAACCCTGTCCAGGGGTCCTACTCCCCCTGCCACACAAAAGACCTACCCCAGACTCAGTGGCGCCGAAAGGAGGGCTTCTTGGCAGAAGCCCGCCAAAAGGACGAACAAAGGATCCCCGACCTGGGTTAGGAGTTTAGAGAAAGACACGAGAAAGAAGTTATATTAAAGTTCTGGCAAATAAAATCTACTGGAGTAAAGTTAATATAAAAATAATCTGGCGGTATGTTAGAGGCTGTCAGAAAATGTGATAGCCTCGAACAATGGGAAAAGCCCATAGGGAAATGTTTGCGGTTGAATATTTACGGTAGTGACCACTGCCACCAGCCAGAAACTTTTGAGAGAGGGACTGTACGGTACCCTCTCGAAAATGAACAGCAGGGAAAAACTATTAGCCCTTCCCAGTACCTCCATAGTAAGATGGGTTGTACTGGTTTAGTTCATAAAAATTGACTAGTAAAGTCAATTGGGACTTTACATGCCTGGGAGACAGTAGTCAGTCCCAGGGTATGGAGTCTATCTTTGGTGGTCACTATGACACCCCTGTGTTACTGCACTGAGGGGGCTGTGTAACACATGTGTATAAGGATGGTTCCTATGAGGGTGAGAAAAACCCCATAGACATTAAACACAAAAAATAGTCTGGAACACACATAGCAAAAATGCCTAAGAGTGGGAAAAAGAGTCACACTCTTAGCAGGAGAAGAAAATAAACCCTTCAAATCCAGCAAAGCTGCTGGGGGACTCTTTGGGTAAGGGAAATTAGCCATAAAATGAGAATTCTCCCTAACAATGTTCCATAGCCTGCTCAGGTGAACAGGCTCTGATCAGCCAATCGTCCAGGTAGGGGTAGATGTGAATTCCCCCTCGCACCCCTTGTAGATTTGAGCTTCGGGCCCTTTAGGAACATGCATATGTAATGGATGAGATAACACAGAATAACTCCAAATACAAATCCAAATAACCAAACCAACTCAGGAAGAAGGCAAAGTACTGTTTTATTAACAATTATCTAAAACAGAGAGTTTACAACGAACTTCAATGGACGTACGCTCAGGTTCTCCCTGCGATCTTCACACAAATCATAGCTTTTATATCAAAACTACGTCAGAGGTGATGTCATACTACGTGGCAATAATGAAAATCCTTCTAAGGGTCAGGGTTGGCTTAAGGGGAACATCTAAGTATATTTTCTATAGGAACTAGGATTGTGATTGGCTGGCCACTGTCAGGTGGACAAAATATGCCTACCTCTAAAACATGTAATCTTCAGAAACATTAGATACACAGTTTCTCATTGGTTCTCAAGCTATAAGTCCTTTGTTATATGGCCCACTACAATTGGTTGGCGTGCTTGTGCCAGGTCTGGAACATTACGTTCACTTAGCAGCACGTATGCCCAGACCCAGATGCAAGGAGATGGGGCATGACACTACCTCCCCACCCAATTATCCCGGCATCTCTAATCACCCATGCCTTCTGCCATTGTTAGGGATAATTCTCTGTTAAGGCTAATTTCCCAAACCTAGTGAGTCCCCCAGCAGCTTTGCTGGATTTTTGGGGTTTATTGTTTTCTCCTGCTAAGAGTGAGACTCTTTTTTCTCCCACTCTTAGACATGATTTGAGATATCCTTTGACTTTGTGATGTGTTTTATGGGCTATGGGGTCTTTTACTCCATAGGGTTTCATGTGGGTTTTGGTAAGTGTGTTAGCACCCTCAGTGCAGTAACACAGGGGTCTCATAGTGACCCCCAAACATAGACGCCATACCCTGGGACTGACTACTGTCTCCCAGGGCATGTAAAGTCACCATTGACTTTACTAGTCTTAAATTGGGAACAGAACCAGTACAAACCATCATATTGTGGAAGTACTGGTAGGGGTAATTAGATTGCCCCTGGGTCTGTTATTCGAGGGGCACTGTGCAGTCCCCCCTCGTCGAGTTTCTGGCTGGTGGCAGTGGTTAGCACGCAAAATATTCCTTAAGAATATTAACTATGGGATTTTCCCATTCATTTTAAACGCACCACTTTTTGGTGCAATGTTAAAGATACCGCCGGGTTATTTATTTAATATTTATTCCCCGGTTGGGTCTTTTCACCAGGACTCAGTTTTAAAATGGCGTTTGTGTTCGCCTCTGTAACTCCAACCCAAGTCGAGCCCTTTGTTCCACTTTTTGGCGAGCTTCTCCACAGAAGCCTCCAAAAGTGGTGCCACTCTGTCTGGGTCTACAGGATGTGTGGGAGGGGGGGGTAAGGCACCCTGGACTGAGTTGCCTCGGCAACTCTAGTCACACTCTTGTGTGATTGGCCCAGTGGTGAGCCGCCCGGCTCACCACTTAGCATGTTTGAGTGACAGCTAGGACTGATGAATGGGGGTTTTCTGCATAAAAGCAGGGCTTTGGGGACTTTGGCGACTTCAGACGTCGCCAAAGGACCAAAGAATCCGAAGAGGGAGAAGCTGAGCCAACCTGCAACGACGACACCACCGGTGGAGCCCTGCTGAACCGACTCACCACTTCTTCCAACGACAGAGGAGATCTTCATCCCGAAGAGTCTTCTTCCTTTGACTGGTGGGGATAACCAGTTTGCCTGCCTTTTTCGCCTTCTCGGATCATCTCGTGGCCGCCTTGCCTGTAACAAAGAACCCCGGCAACTGGGATACCACGTTTTACCACTACCGCAAATAAAAGGGTAGTACCTTTTAACCAGAGAACTCTGCGGCTGGTTTCTTCCCTGGCAGTGCAACGACCTTCAGCTTTCCTCCACTTCGAGATCTTCTCTTCCTCTGGACGACGCCGCGACTTGCATCCACTGCCAGGAACAACTGCCCCTGCTGGAGGATTCTCTCCATTTTCAAGGTACTGTGTCCGCCTGGCCTCCCTCGCAACGGTCTGTGTGGGGTGTCTCGTAAATCCTCATTTTACCACTTGGGTTGGCCCTAGCCTGGCTAACTGAACTTTTCTGAGCTGAACTGATTCCTTTTGAAACTCTCTGCAAGACTTTCCAAGCCTTTTAAACTGTGTGATCTTGGGCACATTGGTGTTCTACTCTCTCCAAGAGGGAGCCTGGCCTCTGAACTTTTTGCTCACAAGTAGACTTTGACTTTCCTGCCTTCCTGAGTGCTTCTAAAGTATTGTGTTGTGTGCTGTTCCTAATTTCTGCCTTTTCCCTCCCTTTTTCTTAACTTATTGGAGTGCCATCTTTAGTTAAGCGCTCACCTCTGTCTGGAAATAAGTGGTGTTAACTAAGACTTGTCTAATAAGGAATGAGGGATGTATATATATTAATAGTGACTGTGTTTTTAAACTTGCTTACAATAATAGTGCTGGAGTGCCTCTAAGTGTGTCTTTAAATAAATAAATATATACTTGATACCAAAGCTCTGGTCAGTGTTTGCTTGTGCTACTGTATTTTGGTACCTATCTTGTATACTTTATATAATGTCTAACTCTTCTTGAGAGAAGTCTGGCTGCTCAGCCACAGCTACCAGGTAAATCTGGGTGGTACAGACTGCTACCAATTGGGTTTACTGCCAACACCTGTAGTATTAAGCCTTTTGCAGTGGTCCCTAAGGGAACTGCACAGGTTTCTGCCTAACAGCCATGAAGTTTGTCTTTGAACTTGGCGTTGCAAAAGTATCCCAGTCTTTAGAATACATGGGAGTGAGAGCACTCACTATCGTGTTCTGTGACCCCAAGTCCTAACTCTATTTTCATTCTTGGCTCACGTGACAGGAGACCACAATTTGGTCCATTTTGCAGGTTTTAAATGCTTTAAATGAATTAAACTTGGCACTCTTGGTGTTCTTTCTTTGCAGCTTAACAAGGGATGATTCATTCTTTGCATGTTCGCTCCTTTCCAGAATAGATAGCTCACCACGGCTACTTCAGTCTTGACTCCAGCCCAGACAGCCTCCACCTGAAGTTCCACGATTCAGCTTATTCTTGCTGAGACACAGTTTCCCTTCCCTCTTGATGGGTCCTGGCTTACTAAATTCATGATACCGATGTCCAGCTACTATACAATGGCGGCTTAGCCTGCATTCTATTCACTACATATAGCCCGCTTCAATGATGATTTAGTCTACTTGTGTTTCAGCATCTGTACAATTATTGAACGGTTGATTTTCTGCAGCACTTCGTGCATGTTTAATCTCCTTTTTCGCATTTACAGTTCACTCGATTCTTTACTTCGTCATTAGTCTCTTCAGGATCTATACATCTTCTTCAGCCAGTATCTTGGGACGTTGTACATACTATTTTGTGACGTCACTGGCTCTTTTTCTCTGCTCCTTCTCATACTCCTTCAGGAAGTCCCTCCTTAAGTTGTAATCCCTTCGGGGATATATTCGGTAGAGTTGTCTCAATGGGTATCTTCTCCCAAACATACACTGTGGTATTGGCACAACTGCTGGTGTGAAACATGGCACAATCTCAGCTCTCCAACATATGGGAGGTAGTGGGGCAGAGTTTTCTGCAGGGGCATGCAGCTGCTCCTCTACATTCCTCCCTTCTGGGCGAGTTATCGACCACCTCCTCAATATTTCCTCATCCTGGTATTTTCTCTTGAAAAAGTCTTTCTTTGGTGTCCATAACTTCATCACCTGCCTCAGGGTGCCTGCTGATTTGACATGTTCATCTACACTCCACGTCATGTAGTTACATTGTCCATTCGGGGTACAATAGACCCATCGTCCCGCGTACTTCTTATGATTCTTTGGGTACAGACACTTAGTTCCTTCAGGTGCTACGATGCTAGCCTCTATGTATTTTCTAACAACATCCTCAGTCATCTCCCTCGCATTTGGTTCAGGTTTGACATCGATCATGATCTTCATCTCTATCACCTTCTTTGCCGTTTTCTTGCATTGGGCAATCACCATCCTGACCATACAGAATCCAAACATTACTAACACCAGTATTACTCCAAGAACCTTGAATATATTTGCCAACCACTGTGGAGGCAAACCGGCTGTCATCTTCAATGTCATCTTTCTCGTCTTCCATCTTGGCATACAGGTCTGTCAACAATGTTATGGCCTCTGTCAACGTTCCATTCTGGTCATCGTGAGAAGGTATAATGTGCAACATGATGGCCTGATTTTGGCACAAACTCCTCCTTCCATCACTGTGATCATATTAAGAACATGTCTATTCTGGATGGTCATCAGTCGTATGGCCCTCAGCTCTTCTTTAATGGCGTTGAATCCCTTTATGGTAGCATTGAGGTAGCATTGATTGTCTGAAGAAGTTCCCATCTGGTGATTTGAAACCACTTGGCCATTGCCACTGTTTGAATTACAGGCATAAATATAGCTGTCATTATCATAACAGTCTTGCTGAACAACTTGTTCTCATCAGGAATGGTATCATACGCTCTTATCGACTTGGCTGATAACTAATATTCTCTTTTTGTCCGTCAGAGGAGTTCAAGTTATCTTCTTTTTCTCAAATGGTCATCCACTTTTGGAAATTCACCATTGTTTACATCGCTCTGAGGAATCACTAATGCTGGAACATGGATGAGCACACTCTGCCCCAATCCTTGGACAACTTCATAGAGACTCTAGATCCACAAGCCAAATATCGATCCATAGGGATGGCTGTCCCTTCTCTCATCCCAGGAATGTCAATTGTGGTTTTGCATTCCTTGTTATATCCCACCTGGTTCTTCCCATGATTTCAGAAATATAGTGTTGCATTAACCAATGGGACTACAACTACTGGGACTGATTTGTCTTCTACCCATGTCAACAATTTAGAGTGCTTAACCCATGACTTTAAGCATACACAATTCAGTTTCTTCACTTGTTGTATGTAGTCCGTCTTCAGCAGATGAGTGGCACAGGACACCATTCCTTCTTCCCATGTTTTCTTGGTATGCACACGTCTACAGATCAACATTTGAGTTTGTTCCCAACATCCAGGTGATCGTGCTATTTCTGTCACATCAGGATAATTCATTCTCTTCATTTCTGCAATGATCGCCTCATCCTGACCTGCAGCAGGATATACAAGCATTTTGCTTTTCCATCCAGGCACCTTTTCCATTTGTGTAGTTTGGTATGGAAACAACCATTTTGATCTCCATCGCAAGGTCGCCCAACTTCCTTGAAACTGTCTGCGAGAAGTACATATACTGAAAGATGGCTGAGGCATTTTGCATTGTGTGCTGAAACCTTCTTTGAAATGAAAATCCTTACTGTATTCATGGCATAGGGGATGAGAGAGCGACATAGCAACTCTCATCAGATGCTTTTCCGCACACCTTTTTTATGTGTTGATACCACATATTATTCCCCAGGTGAGCTGTATTATCTAGGTATGTATTTATCCCTTCATTTTCTTCCTCTGCATTTCTTTTATGTCTCCCAATATACTTATAGCGATCAAGAAACTTGTCATTATTCATTTTCATAGTTGGGAGAATCATAGGAGCTCTTTCTTCAGTAGAAACATTAAGATGATAGAGACCGTGACAGATGAGGAACAAAAAGACAACAAGAACAATCATGCAAATGTAAAGTATGCATAGAAATCTGGAAAGCCATTTTTTGCGCCACCCTTCTGCTTACTGAACTTGTTCACTCTCTATGATCATGCTATCTTCTTCATTAATCATTTTTAATGCAATCATCAAGTTTCTTTTAAGTCTGCAACTATACAATGGGTTCAACTATAGCATAAGGAGTCTTCTTATCACTGGACTGTTTTTAGGGTCCTGTAAAAAGGTGTGAATATTAACATCTCTTCTAACAAGAGCAGTGTAAGATTGAAGTATGAAGACATAGGGGGTCTTTACGTGTTAGGGGGTAACCATGCCGCTATTAGCGGCATGGCGTTCCCCTTACCGTGTACCGGGTCCGGGTTCCTTAAATGAGGAATTACCAGGCCATTCCAACTTTGGAGGACCCTGTAATTCCTCCTTTAAGGAATCCGGACCCGGTACCTCCCCTATCCCATTCGAGCGCCCATAGGGCTCAATGGGAATGGGGAGGGTGCTAACAACAGGCCCGTTATCACCCTGCTCTGCTTGCGGGACCCTCTAAGGGCGCCTGGTAAATCCAGATGCCCTTAGTGGGTTCCTGCGAGCAGACTCGTAATGAGGCATTAAGGGGTTGACGGCACCAGCGTCTTTACCGGCGCCGTTAACCCCTTAATGCCTAACTCGTAATGACCCCAAAGACAGCAACCACAAGCCAATGAATGTCCCTGTCGGCAGGTATCATATGTTTTTATCAATTAAAACAAATATTCTCCACAAAATAAATCTGGATATTGATCTCTTTTCTAATTTCTGATCAAGAACTGATGTTCAGGCATAACTCTGGTACATTATTTACTGCTTCAATATTTTTCTACTTGGCTCTCTTAGTCTTCTTTCTTTGCATCTTAACAAAGGATGATTCATTTTTTGCACGTTCGGTCATTTCCAGAATAGATAGCTGACCACGGTTACTTCAGTCTTGACTCCAGGCCAGACAGCCTCCACCTGCAGCTTCACGATTCAGGTTCAAACTCTGGAATTCTCTGCAGTTACTTGCACTCTCTGCCAAAATATATATTTAAGGAGTGTCTATTGAATTCCAGTCCAAATAAAGTATGTGTTAATCACTTGTTGCTTTATCGTCCTTCTTCTTAGTCATCAATCGCATCTGCACATCTTCTTCTTGTCTTGTTTCCAGATCAGCAACGGTGGGAGAGAGGGTCTCGCCTTTATAAATCTTCACATCATTTCGATGCAACCAAGCTCTTATTCCTTGAAGCTTAACAGCTGAAGGGGACACTTCTTCAACACAGAATGGGCCATTAAAGCGAGGCTCATGCCACTTCTGAGTAAAGTTCTTGATCAGGATCATGTACCCAACATATAATTTAGGTGGTGGTAATAGTTCACTTGGATTGGTTGCTGAATTATCTTCTTCTGTTTTCCTAAATTGTCCCCCCTGACACTTGACTTGATCTGAGATGAAAGAAATGCTGGTATTCATACATGTCAAATAATCATGCATTTTATCACCTAAAGTCTTTGCTACACTCTGGGCATCACTCTTAATCCTAGACGAAGGTGTAAGGGGCGTTCTGATTCAATGCCCTGTAACAAGCTCATGCGGGGTGAAGTGGTGGTCCGACACTGGATGATTCCGAAGGGCATATAAATCCAGGGGTAGGCAATACATCCATCCCTTTTTCAAAGTCAATTTAATCTTGGCATTCCTCTCTTTGAGGAGTCTGTTGAGTCTCTCACATATCCCGTTCAATTGTGGGTGATACACAGAAGAGAACCTGTGCTTTACACTTAATAAAAGCCCTATTTGTTCGAATAGCTCATTGACGAAATGTGGTCCATTATCAGATCTTAGTAGTTCACACACACCCCACCTTGGAAATACTTTGCGCACAAAAAACTTTGCTGCGCAAGTGGCATCAGGGTGTGTACATGGACCCGCCTCGATCCACCTAGAAAAGGGATTCACCACCACTAATAGATACCAATATCCATTACATGTCTGCCGCATATCGATATGTAGATGCTGAAACAGACCATTTGTTTGAGGTATTACTCCTCTAATCATTCTTAGTGTATGCCTGGCAGTAAACCTTTGACACACGATGCAATTCACCATAAACAGCGCAACGTGTTCCAGCAAATTAGGAATAAACCAGTCTTCTATCAATATTGGCAGCAAGACGTTCTATAATTACATGCAGGGGTAATGCAGCTGTTCAAGCGCGACATTCAATAAAGTTACTGGCATCACTGGCTTTCCAGTGCTGTCCTGTAGATATAAGGGCCAGGTCTCAGCCAAAGTCCAATCAGTCTTTCATAACATCCGGCTTCTTCAAGAAGCACTACCGTATGTTCCTATCACTGATCGTGCTGTGGTGGTCAGGGCTCTAGTCAACTTCAATTTAGATTATTGCAATGGACGCTTGGCTGGGGCACCGGGCAATCAGATCCACCGCCTTCAAAAAATGCAAAATGCGGGTGTAAGACTGGTCTTTGATGTAGCTAAGAACACACCCATATCTGGTCTCCATCGATCGTTACATTGGCTAGCGACGGAAGACCGGATTAAATTTAAAATTGGGTGTTGTCAGGTCTCCTCCTTTATTATTACTGTCAGGTCGCCTTTATTATTATATTACCCCTTTATTAGAGGTTTAAATGGTTTATAGTCTGTGTGGGTAGGAAGTTTTATATTGTGGTTCGTTTGGCCTTAACTACTTAATACAGAATCCTGGTTCTAGCCCAAGGAAAGATGGAGTTTCTCAATAACAGCTCTGATTGGCTAGAGAGCACACCAGGACAACAATGAACATTCTAAACTGTCACTCTCTGCCTTTCATCATCATAGCCCCAGCTGAGAGGTCGTGTGTAGTAGCTGCTCCTGCTAAAAACTTGGGCCTTGTTGATTTAAACTTTCTGGCCCTAGCAGTCGAGTGGCTACTCTTCTGGGGTTTCAGGAGAAGAACCTAGATTGTCAGGAAAATGTTTTAGAGACTGGAAATCCTGAAGTTCATTGAAGACTCATTCAAGAGATAAGTGACTTTCATTTGGATTTTGAAACTATTGATCAGCTATTCATCTAGGGACATTTCAAGTGAGAAAACGTGAAATGTGTGCTTTGAATTGTAACTCTGAACTGTTTAATGGAGTGCACGAACTTTGGCATTCATTTTTAAAGTAAGCATGAGGTTTGACTAGTGAACGCATTGTTCATAACACGTGTGACGTGTTACCTTAGGCGCACGGTTAAACGCCTGCGCGTGCATAACCTCTTCTACTGCTACAAGTTTTCTTCAGCGCATGTGCGCGTCAGAACGTGCTATGGAATTTCCAGTGTGTGAGTTCTTCAGCGTGCGGAACCTACAGTATGTGTGTTTTCCAGCGCGTGTGTTTTCAAGCGCATGTGTTCTTAGCGCGAGTGTTCCCAAGCGCGGGTATTCTTCAGTGCGAGTGTTCTTCAGCGTGTGTGTTCATATGTGCGAGGAATTTTCAGCGCGTGTGTTCTTTGGCTCGTGGGATCTCCAGCATGTGTGTTTTCCAGCGTGTGTGTTTTCCCAGCGCGTGTGCTTTTAAGCGTGTGTGTTCTTTAGCGCAGGTGTTTTTTCCAGTGCGTGGGATTTCTAGTACGGACGCTCTTCAGCACCTGTGGTTTTCAGCACGTTGAATCTTCAGAGCGTATGTTGTTCAGCGCGTGTGAACTTCAGCGCGTGTGGTCTTTTGTGCGCACGTTCTTCAAGAATCCACATACTGAGTCACAGGGTGAACTTGTTTTGAACTCAAACGAAAATAAGGAAGAACAGAATTCATTAAAGACAATCTTTACTGGAACTATATTCAGTTTTAAAAGGAAAAGGTCAAGGCTTTCCAGGTTTGCTAAAAATAAAGAAGTTGCTGCTGATTTCAAGAGCCTCAAGTAAAGAGGTAGAAAGAATTTCAGCAACTTCTGCAGTCTTCTCTAAGAAATTTTAGGAGAAGAACCAGGTATGATTCTTTACACTTTAGTTATGGATTTAAAGTCCTTATACACCACGTGGTTAAGTAAGTAATGTGAGAATTTGTGTCTGTTTATGTATTCACTGCAGGTTCAGCATCGGCTAGTCTTGATGCCATCAATCTGGTGTTTTTATGTTATCCACTTTCCCCTTTCCCTTAGGGGTGTAGTTAACAGAGCTGAGTTTAATTTAGCTCTGAGAATTACATTTCAGGGGGATTGTTGGGGGTTCAGCAGCTTCCGCGGACACAGGAATCCTCTCAGCCTGACAGGTGTCTGATCTACAAGTGTTTGACTGGTCTGGCACCTGTCTAGCAAACAAATAATCTCAAGCGTTACCAACCAATTCGGCCCTCAGGTTCGAAGACCAATTTCTTCTTGTTATTCCTAGGACTAACTGTATTTCAAGAGGAGATCGCTGTTTTTCAGTTGTCAGACCAAGACTATGGAATAGTCTTCACTGAGCCTAAAACAGGCAAACACCTTATTGAGTTTTAGAGCTGGCTTAAAGACCTACTTATTCAAGTAAACCTGGTGACTGTGGCTTTCGTTGAATTTCTGTGGCATCAGCATTTACAAGGTTGCTGTTCCTTTTCCATTATACAGTATCACATGCGCCAGGACTCAATTAAGTTCATTGTGTGCGCGCTATAAATTCCTCAAACTCAAACTTATAAAACTTCCATGGGGGATAAAGAACACCCCCTTCCTTTCCACAGTTCTTGCTGTTCCTGTGGTGCGCTTCCCATAATCTCTATTGATTGGGTTATCAACAGCATATTAAACCCTTCCTGTACCAACATGGTTGTAGCTGAATTTTCTTTAATATCTTCAGTGTTAAAACTTGAAATTTCTGTAGAATATGCCATCTTTTTGGCTTCTACGCCTGTGGCTTTGTTCCCGCAAGAGATAAAATCTGTTTTTTTATTATGCACTGCACATTTTATGACCGCTATGGCTACTGGGAGTTGTAATGCCTTAATGAGTCTCACCAATAAGGACGCATGCCGCACTGGAAAGCCCCCTGCGTGGAGGTAGCCCCTCCTCTTCCAACATGCCAACCGTGCGTGTACGGTTTACATCACATAGGCAGAGTCACTGTACACCGTCAATTCCTGTCCTTCATGTTTTTCAAGTGCGACAATAAGTGCTACTAATTCTGCTGCTTGCATGAAAAATTAGATGGTAGCCTTGCACTTACCACCTGAAATTCCCCATTTAATCTGTGTCTTACCACTGTGGAGCCTGAATGCATTTCCCCACTAGACTGATCAATTTTCGAAGAACCATCAATAAAAAGAATCCCCCCTCCTGCAAAAAGCACTATCCTTCACATGGAATATATCATTATAAAACTCAACATAATTGGCACAGTCATGCACATGATCACCTTTTTCTATGGGTTCAGCTATAAATATGGCTGGGTTAACTATTTTACATCTTACAATTTTAATTGCTGGGTTAGAAATGATTACCTCATAAACTGAAGCTCTTTGGGATGTCACTGTGCCCTTGGGTTTCTCTAGAATGGTAAATAGAGCATGCTCTATGTAAAGGGTCATAGAGCAGCCCTTGACAGTACTTGTGGACTTCTCAATTGCAAACGCGGCAGCTGCCAAAGATTGTTCGCAAGTATTCTCTCATAACTGGCTCTAAAATCCCGTTATATGCCAAAGGTTTGTAATCTAATGTGTTTCTTTGTGTAAGCACTGTTGTCATTACTGACCCATTTGTGTGTGAAAACAAATAAAATTCCCCACCATAATTGGGAAGTCCTAAAACGGCGGCTCTACAAATTGCTTTTTTCAATTCCTCAAATCCTTCCTCCATTTCTTTGGTCTATTCTAGTTTTGTTTTATCAACTTGTCCTTTCTGTAATGCTTGCAGAAGTGGCCTTGTGTACATACTATAATCAAACACCCAAGCTCTAACACAGTTGCACAAACACAGAAACTGTTGCATCTGTCTCCCCGTGTTCAGTTTTGATGTTTTCATGATTGCCTCAGCTCTCTCAGGTGTCACTTTCTTTCCTTCGTGCAAATTCAACTGACCTTTGTATAGCACCTCTTCTTGACAATGTTGTAACTTCTCCTTGTCCACCTTATATCCCTTGGAAAATTTGGTTTGTAGCCAAACTAAACTCAACCATGGTGACCTCAATACTTTGGTTAAAGTGAAAGTTTTCCTGTTTCTGGAAGTGCAAAGTTGTCAGCATGAGTGTTCCCCATAGATTTGTGTGGCTACTACACAAGCTAATTGCATTCCAGTATCCATGTCCAGGAAATTGAAAGTTTGATACAGTCACTTCTGTTTGTTAAAGCTTGAAATGGATAACCAATTTCATTTTAACATATTATAATGCGCTTTGTTTTCAAAAATCCATGGAGGTTGGCCTTGGTGAACCGCTCCTAGGAGCGGATTTCTGAAAACAAAGCACATTATAATAAGTTAAAATGAAATTGGTTATCCATTTCAAGCTTTGACAAACAGAAGTGACTGTTTCAAACTTTCAATTTCCTGGACAAGGATACAGGAATAAGGAAATTACATAAAATCAAGCATACACATAGGACCAATATCTTTTCTCTCCTTCTTTTTTCTCCTGAAGAACTATTGCAACTGGCAAGGGGGAAACACGTGTTGAGAAAATAAACACAATTTGACTTTGAATAATTGTTTATGAAAAAATAAACACAGTTTTACTCTGAAGAATTGTTTATAACTAGTGTGAATTTAACACTATGAGAAAATAAACACAATTTGACTTTGAAATACAGTTTATGATAAGTGTGAAAACAACACTACATCAATAAATTTGAATTGACTCACCGAACAGCAAACCTTTTTATTTACTTATTCAGGAGTTGTCGCATTACAGTGACATTTTTCGCATATCGATTATTTAACACCTTATATCCCTTACCTACTAAAATAGTCATTAATCACATAGAGTCCTGTCTGCACTCATCCTCTGTTTTACTGCAAATCAATTGGTCATCTACATACTGTATCACCGCACTTTCGAGATCGATATTACCTAGATCCATCTGTAGGACTCTCTTAAAGAATGTTGGGTACTCACAGTACCCTTGAGGCAAACAAGTATGTTTTTGTCTCTTTTGGCAAAATGTAAATGACGTCAACTCTTGGGAGTTCTTATGCAACAGGATTGAGAAAAACACATTTTTCAAATCAATCACTGTGAAGTATCGAGCTTCTACTGAGGTACTACACAATATTGTTGCTGGATTAGGAACTAAAGGAAACTCAGCATCTACAATCTGGTTAAGAAGTCTCAAATCCTGGTTAAATCTCCATGACCCTTCTTTAGATTTTTTTAATCAGATACTCTGCAGTACAACACAATGACTCTGATGGCACCCCCTAATTCATCAGTGCAGAAATACTATGAAATATATCTCCATCAGCTTTTTGAGATATGGGGTACTGTTTTGCTCATGGTAAAATTGTTCCCGGCTTAAGCTTTATTTTAACCTCTCCTATCACCTTCAATAAAACATTGGTCGTAAGGGCCTCTGGTTCATAGGGCACGCCGCACTTTTACAAGATCCTCTTGAAAAAATGCTGGTTGCTGCCACATTATAGCAATTCTCTGTGGGATTTACCTTTTTTCTATCCTTATCTACTATGTAATGCTCATGAAGAACACTACTTCATCATTTTCTCTAATTCGTATATCCATTTCCCAGTCCCCAAAGTCAAACTAGGGAGCTTGCATTTTAAGTTCTCCATGTCCATCTGTGGCCAGGGAATGTATTGCGGTCTTGCTCCTCCTTCTCTAACAAGGGGAACTGTGTGAACCACATTCCATAGTCGGATCCCACTATTAGTCTATCCATGGCAGGGATAATCATCCCTGTATGTCTCCTTGTCAGTAATGACCTTAACCTGCTTACAAATGGTGGAGACTTCCCCTTCTCACTATGTGATAGTCCTCAGGGATGCTCAATATGCTAAGGGATCTGGCGTTCTATCTTTAGATTGTTCCAAATTCGACCATCTCACTTCCTTATACATTTCCGGCTTCCTTCAGGGGCGCATGGGCCCCCTCCTTCTGCCCCAAGACCGGACTGTCTTTCCTTGTCTGACATGTCTAGGCCCCAACTAGTGTGACTTTCAGCCCCCTCACCCATGTCTAAATTCACTCTTCTCAAAGACAATGTCGATGTTCATCACTGTACAAGTTTCTCTCCTCACTTCATGAAAGAGGTACTGAGGCTCGATCAACATACCCTCGAGCTCGATATTCGCTATCTCGTCTTAACTGTTGATCAACCTTATCGATCCATTCTCCAATGCTTTCCACATCAAATCTTTCTTCTTCTAGAGCTACTCTAGATACTGATGGCATTACTTCCTTTATCAGAGGAATCTCTTCCAGTCTGTCCCATCGTATTTCTGGGCTCAGCCTCATTAGTTCTTTGCGAATGAGACTGGAATCAAAACCTTGCGGTCTCCTTTTTCATTCTATTTCTTCATCTACTTCCCTTCACTTTCTTGCATCCCTTCTAATTCTTTCTTCCTCTTGCCTTCGTTCTTCTCCTCTCATTACTCCTTCCCTTCTTTCCTCTTCTACCCTTTGTCTCTGTAATCTTTTACCCCTTAGTCTTTGTGCTTCTTCCTCCTCTCTCTTTCTTTCCTTTCTGTCCCTTTCTTCTATCACCCTTTGTCTATTGTCATACTTTCTCTGTGCTTCTGCCCATTCTTCAATTTTCTCTTGTTCCTCCTGATATCTCTGTTCTCGTCGCTGCCTACTTTTCCTTCTCTGCTCATTATCTTTCAATCTTTCCTCTCATTCCGTATCCTTCCGTTCTTGTTCGTCCTTATCTTCGTTTTGCCTAACTTCCTCGATACTTTTCCCATCTATCTTGAGTAATATCTGTCCTCCCATCCACTCGTTTTGTACGAGCGCTGCCTCCTCAACATTATCTTTTTCTCCTTTCCATCTCTTAATCTCCTAGTCTATTTCTGTCGACAAATTCAACCGCTCACTTCTTGCTTCCTTGTCTTGTATGAATTAAAAAAATCTTCCTTTCTTTTATTCTCTTCCTGACTATCGTCACTACTGTAAGCAGGGGGTTCATATGTCTGATTACTGTACCTCGTCGCTGCTCTTAATTCAATCATAAAACGATATGTAAGGGAAAAGCTTCCTCAAAGAGTTAAACACATAGGAGAACTGGGGACAGAGCTAACCCCTCCCATATTGTGTTACTAATACCCCTGTGGCTAGAACAGGCTACATGACAGATGAGATCACAGTGCTATAAGCCCAGCATTTGACAACACACAGGGGACCACTTTTGAGGTGAAACACTGACGATATATGCCCACTCTGTAGTGTGCTACAGTGGTCAGAAAGGATCCACGAGGTCTAGAGAGTAACTATATGGGCTGGTTAGCTCATCATAATGAGAAACCATACATCATACTGTGTCAAAACATTTCTTTGGAGGATTCCAAGATGGCTGCCTGTAGTGGGAGGACGTGCTAAGCACAGCTCGTTCCTGGCCCCAATCTAAAGGTGCACAAAAGGCTGTTCCTGTTACCCCGAACTACGAAAATGGATGTAGGGGGAAGCCCCTACTATGGCAGCTGTGGCAAGCGCGGCCTGTCTCAGTGAAGAAAATAAAAAACGCGTCAATAAAGGACACGGCCAGGAGACCGGAGAAAGAACAGGGCATGGTGGCTGCCCTGAGCGGCTGACTTTGCTGTGCTCTACCTGCAAGGGAGGCGGAGTGCCTTATATACCCCAGCAGCGCTCAAAACTGATGAAAACACAACAGGGATTGGAGTAAAAAGGATCAAAATAAATTGCCTGAATACTTGGTAAAGAGTGAGTGATTTCGGAGGAGGAGCCCCTTTGCTCTAAGATCCGACTGCAGGAGCGGTCTCGGAGACACAACCGCTGGTTGGTGAGGAGGGCGGCAGACAAAGTAAAACATTGGTGCAGGTGGAACCTCTCTGGTGGATTGCGACATGGGGTGGGGCTGCAGCCTCCCCGAGAAATGTTATGTAGCAGGCCCCATTGAGACATCAATACTTGTAGATTGGACAGAGGGCGACGCCTTCCCTCCTAGTTTGAATATAACATCTGCTGCCCAAAGCAACTCCGAGGAAGGCCAGAAGTAGATGGCACCGGGTCCCGCTGTGACCCAGGAAGGTCCCGACTGGGAATTCCATAAACTGCAAGAAGGTGGGTCCACATCATAAGCGTGATTAGCAAATGAGCAGAGGTCACAAATATCAGGCACCCTGTGGCGTGAAGGCGCCTCTCAAGTTCAACGATTAAACATCAAGTGACATTGTTTCATTGAGTGTCGAATAGCCCCAATGTGTTAACTGTGAAAGGGGCAAGATAGTGCTAGCGCGTACGCCTTATCTTTGAGAGACTTCCCTGGCTCAATGCGAGGACATTATCCAATATCCAACCTAGGGCTGCAGGCACTACCAATGTAGATACAAAGTGGACCGGACCAAACTGTGAGCAGCAAACCAGCCGTGACTGGAAGAGGCCCACTCCAGGACATCAGCAGGAGGGATCCGTACACTAGGGATCACAGATCCTTGGTGGCTGAGAGCCAGGGATCATCGGGGAGACGCCGCCTGTTAAGAAATAGTCAAAGTTGTATGGCATCATAGAGGGGAAATTAATCCCCTGGGTGTAAGACATGAGGGGCCAAAATAGTGTTGGAAGTTGGGCCTCATTTATTTATTTATTTATTGTTTGCTTGTTATGTTACATTATGTTATTTGGCATTTATATAGCACACTATATATCATTGGTATGACCTGAAAGCGCTGGTAGGTTGAACACCCTCTGGGACCGCAGTCCAGGTCAGTCGAGAGCGTAGAGTGTAATAGGGTGCTTGGGTGCACCGATTATGTGCGCAGCTGATGCAAATGCCTGTTAGTAGCTGCATCCTAGCATTAGGTGTGGTGGTATTTTATATCAGTTGAATGTGTCCATTCCAGAGGGAGTTCACCAGGACTGGGTTCGGCTAAGAAAATACTGTTTCAAAGTGGCCACAGGGGGTTAGCGCCACGTGGCCCACTGTCCCAGCAACGTAAAGACAAATTGAAACAATTGGGATTGGTAGATGTGTGGTGTGTTTGTAGGGGTGAGGAAGTGGGTTTCACATTTTATTTGCATGTTCACAGATCCCAGTCGCATATAGTCTATATCTCGGTGTACTCCCAATTGGCAGGACGCATCCAGGAAGTATCCCTGGGGCGATCGCGCTAGCTGATCACGCACCCTTGGGGCGATGTTAGACATGACATTTCAACACAGGGTGCTATGGCAGTGGGTATTACCAGAATGGATTCTAGCGGCTATAGTCTTATCAGCTGAGATAGGGGAGAATATTCAGACCTATTTTAGAGAATATGAGACTGCGGATACCTCCCCCGGTATATGGTGGGATTACTTTCAAGCAGCAGAAATTGATTGCATACAAGGCCCTAAGGGAAAAACTGAGTCGGCAGCTAGAGGAGGACTTGGAGGCTAATCTCAAGGATATTATGCCAAAAATGGGTAATTATCCAACGAGGGACACAATGAAAATTTGTAGAGCAATTAAAGGGCAACTAGAGATACTAAGGGCTAAAAGGGTGGAGAGGGCCCTTCGTAGAGATAAACAATATTATTATGTTAAGGGGAATAGAGCAGGGAGGTTATTAGAACAACTGAGACAGAGGGGGACAGCCCAAACAATCCTAAAAATTAGGGAATGGGAGGATGTGGTGGATATGGAGGAAATTATAGGTTTTTTTTTAATGAAGATCACTTATTTGGCTGATGTAACTCTTCCAATGCTGTCGAGAGAACAGAGGAAAAATCTAGAGAAGGACATCACGGAGGAGGAAGTTAGTTTGGCTATTGGTAAACTCCCCTTCAATAAGGCTGCAGGTCCCGATGGCTTCAATGCCATTTTCTATAAGAAATATCAGAAAGCCCTCATCCCCATCTAACATGATTATACAATTCCTTTGAATGAACCTGGCACATTACAGCCTCGATGGATCAGACTAAATTGGTAATATTCCCGAAACCGGTCAAAGACCTGACGCAGTGTGGGTCATGCCATCTGTGAGAGAACGGATCTCAACGACCGGTGGGGGGTGTCTGTACTCCCACTCCCTATATGGTGGAGGAGAGGCACAGGAGACCCCAGCCAAGATTCTCTATTCGGTAGCAATGGTCGAGCAATCAAGGCCTAGCTTCTCAGGAGGTGATGCAGGCTGGTTCTTAAGTACAGTGTATCCCCAAGCCCCCACAAAGGACCATCCACACTCTGTATTGGTTAGAACACAGTCTTTATATAATCAATAGTTAAGGTTATGTACATTCATCATGATAACTCACTTTGTACTCTGGCAAAATCTACAATGACAAATATTTACAATCCTAAAGTGGTACCACTCTAGATCTCATTGAAGTGCATGAACAATACTGTACAATGTCACACAGACCAATAGAGTGAAACCAGCAATAGAGAGAAGAGAGGGAATAAGATGTTTGAGCAATAGGCAGAATACTGACCCCTACCACTAGGCACAGCTCTGTGTGGAGATCCCCCCACCTGGGCAACCTGTAAAGAAAGATATAGCACCAGCCCAGTCCATGTATTGCTCTGCAAGTCTTATTTTCCTCTATAATGTTTTTACCCCCCCAATGTACCTGGTGGAGTCGACTAACGTCGAGGGACTCGTTGGTCGGCGACGGGGAATCGACGGCCCTTCTTGAATGCCTTCCTTTTCAGGCGGGAGGCACGGGGCGTCGAACGTCCGTCGACAAACGAGGTGGAACGATGTCGAAGAGGCGGCAGCTTCGTCCGAGCGGTGCTCGTCGGCGTCGGGGCGTCGGCGTCCTGCAAGGCGGAGGTGTGCGGGGCACCTCGATGACAATAGTTCTGGACCGCAAAGATTGTAGAGACGGGAGCCCAGCAAGGGCGTCGAGTCGTCTGAGTCTTTGAGGTCGTTGGGTGGCGGGAAACCCACCGGCAGGTTTCTCCTCGGCGCGTTGGTCGGCCTCGACTTTCTCCGGCAGGATAAGCGGTCGACGATGCGGTCGAGAGAGTCCTTCAATTGAATGTTCTTAGGCAATGGAGCGGACGGCTCCGGTCGTCGGCGGCACAGCGTCAAGTGGTTCCCACGGCTGGGCAACACAACTTCGACGGGCCTCCAGCGGTTCCACAAACCTGCGAACCCTGGTCGACGGCAATGGACTTCGACGACGTCGATGTCCGGGTGCTTCACTTCGATCTCCTCGGCGGTCCCGTCTCGGGTCGACAGCCTTTCGAGGACCTGTCTTCCAGGGCGCTTCGGCGAAGATGGAGCGGTGCTCGATGGTCCCTCGGAGCACGGGAAGAGGGCGCCTTACCAGGTCCTCTCTCGGGTCAGCCCTCGACGAATTTAGACAGCCTTCGGATCGGTCGAAGCAAATGCCACAGCAAGTCTTCTTCTTCCAGCTGGACGTCGAGGATCAGCAGTTCCAGTTACTCGTAGAGTGGAGACTCAGCTCCCTGGCTGCTGTAGGAGCACAATGGTCGCTTCTCAACCAAGGGTCCCTTCTGAACACTTTTCCAGTGGTGAGAGGTCCCCAGATATACTATCCTCTCTCTCATCCACGCTGCTGGCACACACTCAGCAGCCAATCATACTGCAGGGCATTCATGCAGTCAGTCAGCCAATCAGGCACACGGTGCATTCAGGCCACACTCCTCCCTTCCAGACACTCACAACAAGGAATGTGGATTGGGGCAAGTACCCAGCCATTCAACACTACACACTGCATTCAGGCCAGTTTCGGGCAGGGCTGTCTCAGTCTTTGTCTCACATGCCAGAAACCAGACAACCACAACAAGGAGTGTATATTGGTCACACACTCCATTCACCCAGGTCCCACCCACAGGAGGTACCCACAACATACAGACACTGGGAAGGCTCCAGCCAGTCTAGCTGGGCCTTCACCACCATACCATACATGGAACTTCCACCCAACAGCCAGTCAGGGGGAAGGGACAGAGTCAGGGCTTCCCGGGACTTTGGGAAAACAAGACAACAGGCAATAGAAAGCAAGAGGCCACAGGGGCCATCTTGTTTCTATCAGGAATCAACTGATCCCAATGGCAGGGCCTGGGTATCCCAAAATGGAGGATACCCAGCGCACCTGTCAAATTCAGCATGGAGCTGCCACCAGCCCATGCCCTGCTCTGTGGGCCACCCACAGGTGCCCAAAAACATACACTAGGGGCACAGGATTGTACCCCTACCCATGGGTGCCATAAGGGTATCCCATGGGTCTGTTCACCAAACCAAAAGAGAGCTGCACTGCCAGGAGTCCCACACGGACTCCGGGGCAGAAAACATAACAGAACACACGGTAAAAACAGAAAAAGGACAAGGATTCAGAGGCCCCGTCCCTCAGATGCATTTCCAGCATCACAGTCGCCCCCCCCAGACTGAGGTGGAGGGTGTCTAATCTCCCACGGGATAGACACCCTCATCCAGACGGTCAACATACCTTCTGGAAAGGCCATCTGCATTATCGTGACTCTTCCCTGGTCTGTGCTCTATGGTGAAGTCTAGCCCTTGCAGGCTAATGGACCACCTGAGCAATTTCGGGTTCTCACCCTTCATCTGCATAAGCCACTTCAGGGGCTTATGATCTGTTTGGACCTTGAAGGTAGACCCCGTAAGGTAGGGCCTAAAACGCCTAAGGCTCCAAACTATACTAAAACACTCCTTTTCAACAGTAGCCCACCTAAGTTCTCTACCCTTGAGTTGTCTACTGATGAATATGATAGGGTGTTCTCTCCCTTTGTCATCTAACTGGGACAAGACAGCTCCAATTCCGGTGTCGCAGGCATCCGTCTGGACGATAAAGGGTCGGCTGTAGTCAGGCGCACTCAACACAGGTGCCCTACACAGACTTTCTTTCAAGCCATCAAAGGCCCTCTGACAGTCTTCGGTCCAATTAACCTTCCTAGGCTGTTTGGGTGACGTTAGAGCTGTCAGAGGTGCAGCTATGGTCCCATAGTCTGCCATGAAATTGCGATAGTACCCAGTGAGACCCAAAAAGGCCCTCACCTGGGCTTGAGTAGTGGGAGTCTCCCAGTTCTGTACATCCTGTACTTTACTGGCGAGAGGTTGGGTTTGACCCCCTCCTACCTCATGACCAAGATAGGTAACTTTCCCCTGCGCTATCTGGCACTTGGTGGCCTTGATAGTGAGGTTAGCCCTTTTCAAGGCCTGCAACACCCTATCCAGATGTGTCAAATGCTCTTCCCAGGTGGAACTGTAGACGGCAATGTCGTCTAAGTAAGCCACACAAAAGGCTTCCAGCCCACTGAGCGCATGGTTGACCAATCTCTGGAAGGTGGCAGGGGCATTCTTCAACCCAAAAGGCATGACCCTAAACTGGTAGAGTCCCTCAGGTGTTGAGAAGGCCGTCTTTTCCTTGGCATGGTCCGTCAGAGCTATTTGCCAATAGCCTGAATTGAGGTCAAAGGTGCTCACAAACTTGGCAGCACCTATAGTGTCCACGAGCTCATCAGCCCGGGGCAATGGGTGTGCGTCAGTCTTGGTGACGGCATTGACTCCTCGGTAGTCCACACAGAACCTCCAATCCTTGGTACCCGCCTGGGAACTTGCCTTGGGGACAAGGACCACTGGACTGGACCAGGGACTGGTTGAGGGTTCAATAACACCCAGATCCAACATCTTGGCGACCTCAGCCTGGATGTGGTTCTTAACGGTATCTGACATACGGTAGCACCTGCTTTTGACAGGTACACTGTCACCAGTGTCAATTTCGTGCTTACACCACGGTGTAAGGCCTGGCTTCAGTGAAAACAGAGAGGCATACTGTTGGAGCAAAGCCCTACAGGCCCTCTGTTGCTCTGTTGTCAAATCTGGAGAGAGATGTACTCCCTCCACTGAGCCATCCTGAGGGTTGCTATGCAGCAAATCAGGGAGAGGCTCACTCTCATCCTCTTCTTGCCCAGAAGCTAGCAAGAGACATGAGACTTCCGCTCGCCTGTGGAAAGGCTTGAGCCTGTTGACATGGAATAGCTGAGGAGCTACCCCAGGGGCTCCCATGTCAACCAGATAGTTGACTTCGCCCATCTTGGAGATGATCCTGAAGGGTCCAGTCCACTTGTCTGCCAAAGCTCTAGGCTTGGTAGGCTCCATCACAAGGATTTCCTGTCCCGGAGTCCAATCCACTTGCGAAGCTTTCAGGTCATGCCAGTACTTGTTCAATTCCTGGCTGGCCTTGAGGTTTGCTGTTGCTTGACCCATCATTTGTGTCATCCTCCGCCTGAGGCCTAACACATAGTCCCCCACTTGCTTGGCGGGACCTGGAGGGGTGGCTTCCAAGCCTTCTCGGATCAAGGCGAGGGGCCCCCTCACGGGATGTCCAAAGAGTAACTCAAAGGGGCTGAAACCAACACCCTCCTGAGGTACCTCTCTGTAAGCAAACAGCAGGCATGGCAGGAGGAGATCCCATTTCCTCCTTAGGGGCTCTTCCAAAGCACCTAGCATGCCCTTGAGAGTTTTGTTAAATCTCTCAACCAGACCATTGGTCTGGGGGTGGTAAGAGGTGGAGAACTTGTAAGTTACCCCGCACTCTTTCCACATGGTTTTCATGTAACTAGACATGAAGTTGGATCCTCGGTCAGAGACAACCTCCTTGGGGAATCCAACACGGGTGAAAATGCCCAGGAGAGCCCTGGCAACCACCTTGGCCGTAACCGTCCGAAGGGGTATCGCCTCAGGGTACCTGGTGGCATGATCTACCAAGACCAGGATGAACCGATGTCCACCTGAAGTGGGAGGGTCAAGGGGACCGACGATGTCGATGCCCACCCTCTCAAATGGGGTGCCAACCACTGGCAACGGCTGCAGTGGGGCAATGACACTGCCTCCAGTCTTGCCAGACAACTGACAAGTTGGGCAGGTCCTGCAGTGGGACTCCACCTCTACTCCCATCCGTGGCCAGTAGAAATGGGCAGAGAGCCTCTGCTTAGTCTTCTTGGTCCCAAGATGACCAGCCAAGGGCACCTCATGCGCCAACTGCAGTAGGAAGGGCCTGTAAACCTGGGGTACCACCAACCTCTTGCGGGCACCAGGTTCAGGCTTAGTGGGCTCACTAACAAGGAGCTCACCCTCCCAATAAATCCGGAAATTCCTAGGCACCTCTCCTTGTGCCTGGGCCAGGGCCTGTTTCCTCAGTCCCTCGAGAGAGTGGCACTCTCTCTGTCCCTTACAGAAGTCCGCCCGGGAGGGTCCCCCTTCAGCTAACAAGCATTGAAGGTCGGGATGATCCTCCGGGTTAAGAACCTCTCCCACAGGAGAGTCTTCTGTCTCTTCTCCCACAGGAGTTGAGTTTGGGTTTTCCACTGGACCCAGCCCGTCCGGAGCATGGATCCCAATGGATGCGGCGGGAAGAGAAGGTGCTCCCTCCACAGGGGTGGCCTTCTTGGTCTTCCTCCTTCTGGCCTTAGGCCTCGCCTTTGGTCCGGGTATCTGACCCACAGCCAGACCCGATGTCACCTGTGATCTAGTGACGGCAGCAGCAGTCATGGGAAGACCATCCGAGATCAACCCCAACTCTACTAGATCATTCCCTAACAAAATGTTAGCAGGGACATTGTCCTGAACCAGGACAGGAAGCTTCGCTGTCTTGTCTCCAATCATGAGTGTGACTAAGGCTACAGGTGATAATTTGGGAGGCCCACCAGCTAACCTGGTGGTTTGCAGAGGAGCACCTTCATAGTCCTCTGGCCTGAGCAGGGTCCTGTCCACCACTGTCATGCTTGCCCCCGTGTCTCTCAAACCAGTAGAAGGCTGGCCATTCAAGAGGACACTTCTCAAAAACCTACGGGTGTTCTGTGGGATAGTCGCCAGTACTTCCGTGTACTGGTCCCAGGCCCCAAGGGACACTAAGGAAATCTCCACCGGAGCACCAAATGTGATACCGGCAGAGGAGGGGAGGACAGTGGCCTCCACCTCAGACATGGGGTAAGGGTAGGTCAGGCTGACAGCCTGTACTCCAAGTGCCTTACCTTTACACTTGGGGTCACCCCTTTTGTGATCCAGAGCCCCACAGTCCCAACAAGCGCCAGGAGTGCGGGGTACGGTACTGGAACCACTGGGAGCCTGCTTTGCAGCAGGTGGACCACTACTCTTATTCCCACCCCCAGATGACTTATCCCCACTAGATTTTTGGGTCTTAGGAGAGGAAGGTTTTGGTTTACCCGACTGTGATTGCTTGGGGGACTCCTCAGCCTTCTGAGAGGCCCCCTTCTCTTTATCCTTGTCCTTCCCACTGGAGTCCTTAGGGGACACCCGGTGGGAGACCCACTTGTCAGCCAACCTAGCCAGCTTAAAGGGGTCCAAAATGTTCTGGTCAGCCACATACTGACGCAGCTCTGGTGAACAGGCTTCAGAGAAATGCTCAAAAAACAAGAGGTGGAACAATTCAACAAAAGTCTTAACCTTGTATCCATCGATCCACCCCATCATGTTCATGTGCGCAGCACTCACCCAGTCAACCCAAGACATATTCTCCTTTTTCTTAAAATCCCTGAACCTTCTAAGGTATTGGGTAGGTGTCTTGCCGAACTTGGCAATCAAAGCAGACTTCATACATTCGTACTGACCCCTTTCTTCCACACTCAGCTTCAGAATACAGTCATACCCAGTTTGAGGCACTCTGCTTAACAAACACTTCGCCCAATCTCTTTTATCCACATCATGAATCTCACAAGCCATTTCAAACGCTTCAATCCATTGGAGGATATCCGAACCCTCCACAAACACACCAACCAAATCTTTCATAAACTTGGTGGCTGGGGACCTGACACTCTCACTGGATCTAGCTGAAGTCTCCACTCTAGCTTTCTCTAGCTGGATCCTCTGACATTCAGTGTCCTGGCTCTTGAGTTCAAGGTCCTTATTTTTGAGTTCCACTTGTTGAGCCAATTCCTCTTTCTTAAGCTCAGCATCTATTTCCAACTTGCGGTATTCAAAGGCCAATTTCATCCTCAATAACTCAAGTTCTAAGGAATTGCTGGAGTTTGGAACAGAGGCAGCAGGAATGGCGGCATTCCCAGAAACAGATTCAGCTGAAACCCCAGGGGCAGAGTCCTCATTGGTTGCATTTCCCCCCTCATCAAGAGTTTCACTATCAGTCTGGTAGTCCACCAGGGCAGCTATCAGCTCAGCCCTAGACTTATCCACAAAGTCTAACCCCCTAGCTTCACAAGCACTCTGGAGAGCCTCCAAGCTCATCCGAGTTAATTTGCCATTCGCAATAGACTCCATTGTTTGTAATGCAGTTACCTTGTACACAACTAAACCTTAATTCAATAAAGGGCAAATATCCTTTGTAAGTGGCACGGTTATACACTGATTCTTAAAACCATAAGCATCCCACCGCTGCCACCAGTGTGAGAGAACGGATCTCAACGACCGGTGGGGGGTGTCTGTACTCCCACTCCCTATATGGTGGAGGAGAGGCACAGGAGACCCCAGCCAAGATTCTCTATTCGGTAGCAATGGTCGAGCAATCAAGGCCTAGCTTCTCAGGAGGTGATGCAGGCTGGTTCTTAAGTACAGTGTATCCCCAAGCCCCCACAAAGGACCATCCACACTCTGTATTGGTTAGAACACAGTCTTTATATAATCAATAGTTAAGGTTATGTACATTCATCATGATAACTCACTTTGTACTCTGGCAAAATCTACAATGACAAATATTTACAATCCTAAAGTGGTACCACTCTAGATCTCATTGAAGTGCATGAACAATACTGTACAATGTCACACAGACCAATAGAGTGAAACCAGCAATAGAGAGAAGAGAGGGAATAAGATGTTTGAGCAATAGGCAGAATACTGACCCCTACCACTAGGCACAGCTCTGTGTGGAGATCCCCCCACCTGGGCAACCTGTAAAGAAAGATATAGCACCAGCCCAGTCCATGTATTGCTCTGCAAGTCTTATTTTCCTCTATAATGTTTTTACCCCCCCAATGTACCTGGTGGAGTCGACTAACGTCGAGGGACTCGTTGGTCGGCGACGGGGAATCGACGGCCCTTCTTGAATGCCTTCCTTTTCAGGCGGGAGGCACGGGGCGTCGAACGTCCGTCGACAAACGAGGTGGAACGATGTCGAAGAGGCGGCAGCTTCGTCCGAGCGGTGCTCGTCGGCGTCGGGGCGTCGGCGTCCTGCAAGGCGGAGGTGTGCGGGGCACCTCGATGACAATAGTTCTGGCCTGCAAAGATTGTAGAGACGGGAGCCCAGCAAGGGCGTCGAGTCGTCTGAGTCTTTGAGGTCGTTGGGTGGCGGGAAACCCACCGGCAGGTTTCTCCTCGGCGCGTTGGTCGGCCTCGACTTTCTCCGGCAGGATAAGCGGTCGACGATGCGGTCGAGAGAGTCCTTCAATTGAATGTTCTTAGGCAATGGAGCGGACGGCTCCGGTCGTCGGCGGCACAGCGTCAAGTGGTTCCCACGGCTGGGCAACACAACTTCGACGGGCCTCCAGCGGTTCCACAAACCTGCGAACCCTGGTCGACGGCAATGGACTTCGACGACGTCGATGTCCGGGTGCTTCACTTCGATCTCCTCGGCGGTCCCGTCTCGGGTCGACAGCCTTTCGAGGACCTGTCTTCCAGGGCGCTTCGGCGAAGATGGAGCGGTGCTCGATGGTCCCTCGGAGCACGGGAAGAGGGCGCCTTACCAGGTCCTCTCTCGGGTCAGCCCTCGACGAATTTAGACAGCCTTCGGATCGGTCGAAGCAAATGCCACAGCAAGTCTTCTTCTTCCAGCTGGACGTCGAGGATCAGCAGTTCCAGTTACTCGTAGAGTGGAGACTCAGCTCCCTGGCTGCTGTAGGAGCACAATGGTCGCTTCTCAACCAAGGGTCCCTTCTGAACACTTTTCCAGTGGTGAGAGGTCCCCAGATATACTATCCTCTCTCTCATCCACGCTGCTGGCACACACTCAGCAGCCAATCATACTGCAGGGCATTCATGCAGTCAGTCAGCCAATCAGGCACACGGTGCATTCAGGCCACACTCCTCCCTTCCAGACACTCACAACAAGGAATGTGGATTGGGGCAAGTACCCAGCCATTCAACACTACACACTGCATTCAGGCCAGTTTCGGGCAGGGCTGTCTCAGTCTTTGTCTCACATGCCAGAAACCAGACAACCACAACAAGGAGTGTATATTGGTCACACACTCCATTCACCCAGGTCCCACCCACAGGAGGTACCCACAACATACAGACACTGGGAAGGCTCCAGCCAGTCTAGCTGGGCCTTCACCACCATACCATACATGGAACTTCCACCCAACAGCCAGTCAGGGGGAAGGGACAGAGTCAGGGCTTCCCGGGACTTTGGGAAAACAAGACAACAGGCAATAGAAAGCAAGAGGCCACAGGGGCCATCTTGTTTCTATCAGGAATCAACTGATCCCAATGGCAGGGCCTGGGTATCCCAAAATGGAGGATACCCAGCGCACCTGTCAAATTCAGCATGGAGCTGCCACCAGCCCATGCCCTGCTCTGTGGGCCACCCACAGGTGCCCAAAAACATACACTAGGGGCACAGGATTGTACCCCTACCCATGGGTGCCATAAGGGTATCCCATGGGTCTGTTCACCAAACCAAAAGAGAGCTGCACTGCCAGGAGTCCCACACGGACTCCGGGGCAGAAAACATAACAGAACACACGGTAAAAACAGAAAAAGGACAAGGATTCAGAGACCCCGTCCCTCAGATGCATTTCCAGCATCACACCATCCAATAGCGCTAATTAACATTGATGCTAAAATATATACCAAGATTTTAGCTTTGTGATTGCAGACAGACTCCAAACCTTGAAAGGATCTGACCGGGCAGGTTTCATCAGGCAATGCCAAACATTTGAAAATACAAGAAGGGTCTGTCATTTAATAGAAAAGATTGGGAGGAGTGGGATTCCTTGCTTTAGATGCTGATTCATCTGGGTGGAATGGTCATTTTTCTTTTGAACAATGACAAGTATGGGGTATGGGGAATGCTGTCTCCGGAGGATAAAATCCAATTATCAAACCACCACCCTGTGCCTGTCCATTAACAGAGAGCTCTCTGGCTAAATCCGATTGGAGAGGGGGACCAAACAGGGATGTCGGTGTCTCCCTTGCTCTATGCAATCTATCTGGAACCTCTTTTGCAGTGTTTTACATGAAGCACCGGGAGTGAAAGGTATTCACTTTGGGGCATGTGAACATAAAATAATGACCTTTGCTGAGGATATGCTGTTGGCTCTTTCAGACCCAGCAGAGTCACTGAGGGCGGTAGTTTCGGAGCTGGCTTCTTTTGGTGAAGAATCGGGATTAAAAAGCAACACACATAAACCGTAGATGTTAAATCTCTCACTGTCGAGGGAAAAGGTAAGGAAGATACAGGGGTGTACCCAGTTTCAATGGGAAGAAGAGAAAATCAAGTATTTAGGGAATCATATTAGGAAGTTTATGGCAACACTATACGAGGCGAACTTAGCACACTTAAAACCGACTTGCAACGTTGGAACCCTCTACATATATCGTGCGTGTGGCATATGGCCTCGATTAAAATGGTGACCCTCCCACGCTTCTTTACTTTTTTAAAGCCCTGCCGGTTTCCCTACATGGGACTTCTTTAAATCACTCAATCGCCTAATATCTACATTTATATGGCATAATAAAAGACTGTGGGTAGCTCTGCGAAATCTAATGGCCCTAAAGAATAGGGGAGGAATGGCCGTTCCCAATTTTAGACAGTACTACTGAGCAGCCCAATTACGAGTACTGAAACAATGGTTATCGGGGGACGATAGTAAACTTTGGGTTTCCATGCATAGAGTAGTGGTGGGGGCTCCACTAGATGTGGTTTTATGGTTAGCTAAGGAGGATTGGCCTCCTAGTATGACGGTATTGCGGATCACTTCACTTGTGGGTGAGGTGTGGGATGATGTGGTAAAACAAAAGCATATTTCAATAATTCTGGTTCCATTCACACCACTATTTGGGAACCCCCAGTTCACGCCAGGGAAAGAGGTGCAAGCCTTTGGGAAATGGAGGGAGGCGGGATGTTTAAGATTAAAGGATATAATGTATGGTCAGGAAGTCAAAACTTTTGAGCAGTGTAAACAGTCTTTTTGTCTCACTGAAGGGGACAGGCTTTGTTATTACCAGCTGCGACATTCCTTAAAATAGCGGCAGGTAGACAACTCGCTGCATTTGAAAAATATATCACATCTCACTTAGGAGATACACATCTTATTTCAGCATTCTATGCGTTGTTAGCGGAAGGGGGCCCACGGGTGCGGTGGTCTTACATGGACAAGTGGGAACGGACCTTGGACTGATAAATATTGGAAGAAGAATGGGAGTTTTTCTGGGGCAATACCCTGAAGCTCACTCGATCCATCCAATTTAGGGAGATGTGGTATAAAACCCTCACTCAATGTCACTATGCCCCGGAAAGGCTTAGATCTATGTATCCGAAGGTATCCCAGGATTGTTGACAGAGATGTAAGGGGTAGGGGGATTAGCACCATATTTGGTGGTCTTTTCCGGCCTTAAAATCATTTTAGGGTCAAGTATGCTCAACAATACAGGTAGTGGCATGGATAGACATACCAATGGGGATCGAGGGATGTCTTCTTGGCCTTTTGTCAAAGGATATGGCACCACAAGGAAGGGCAAGCTTCAAGGCATATATGGTTGTGGCACTGGCGGCTTTACCAGTGATTGCCCGGAATTGGAAGAAGGAGGACGATCCTACCCAACAT
This sequence comes from Ambystoma mexicanum, assembly GCF_040938575.1. Lineage (NCBI taxonomy): Eukaryota > Metazoa > Chordata > Amphibia > Caudata > Ambystomatidae > Ambystoma > Ambystoma mexicanum. The sequence continues at coordinate 783,062,442 of NC_090928.1, read as the reverse complement.
GAATGGTTAAACAGAATTTGGCATATATTGGCTATGGAATCGGTCACCTATAATCTTCAGGGGGGACAATAAAAAATTCTGGACAGACTGGGGGGTACTGTTGGAATATTTGAGGGATGATTATCAGATTCAATTGTGCCTGCGGAACATTCGGATCTTGGACATTGCCTAAGGCCTTCAATTAATCAATCAAAATTAAAGACCTCTTTGTATACCTTATATGTAAAAGGTGGTGCAACTCGGGGGTAGGGGTGTGGGGTTTGAGGGAAAAGGGAAGGGCAGGGGTGAGGGGGTATTGTTTTGTTACATTTTGCAAAATGCCAAGAAAAACAAATTCAAAAAAACTTTCTTTAGCATATCATATTAGGTGAGGTGCTCTGTGATAGTAAAGTGCAAGGAAGTTATGCCAATAATCCCGACCCTACAAGATGCGCAAGCTGGAACAGCACAATGCAAAATTATATTATAATGCAAACAAGCTTTACCAATCACTCTAACTCCATGAAATGCAGAGGAACAGTGAGCGGTAGTGCTCCTGGAATGCAACAGGGGCTGAATGAGCACATTCATAAAACATAGGACATTATCTATCAATATAGGCAATATAATGCCACCAAAAGCATCACACAGTAATTCCCTTGGCTCAATGATTATACTAAAAGACCATAGAAAGGTGCCCTCCTGCAGAGGTGAACTATGATATATCTCCCCTCTACGGTGTACTAGCATGGCCAGTGGTCAGACAAAGTTGCTAGGTCAGGGAGGCAAATCATGAGACGAGTAATAATAATAATAATAATAATAATAATAATAATGATAATAATAATAATAATAATAATAATAATAATAATAATAATAATAATAATAATAATAATAATAATAATAATAATGGGTTACCCTAGGATATAAAATGCAAATAGGTTATACCAATCTCCTAACCCCTGCAAGGTGCGGTTGTTTGAGATGTTTTTGTAATTTAAAATGCATATCAGTTCTACTAGTAGCCCTTACCCTGTGAGATGTGAAGTCACAGCGATGAAGAACATAAAGTCCGACAGTGTCACTGCTCTCTTACGTCCGTGAGGACTGTCGGACATCTGGGGCAGTAGCCCGAGTTCCAGGTAAAGACTACTTCTCGGACGTGGGACACTTCAGGAGCTACCCTTGAAACGGAGCATATAGGGGTTCCCTCATCACAGGACCTCAGGAACACATAAGAAAGCAAACGGATGGTTTAGTGAGTGGGGAGGACAGACGCAGGAAGGCTCCAGGAGGAAGATAGAGGGGGATACAACTAATGTAGAAAGCATCAACATGGAGGAGAGACCAAGGAAAGACTGCGGACGAGTTGTGGAGGGGCCCTGCCAAAAGTAGAAAAGTGGTGTGGAGGAGAGCAAGATGGTGTAGACTAGCCAGAGGCGAGGTGGTAGAATCCAACGGCCAGGACTAGTGATAGGGGGAGCAGTGAGCGAGAGCGGGAACATGAAGTTTAGGCTGCAGAAATAGTAACACCTGTCTGTGACACTGCTCATTGTAGGCATTGACAGAGGAGGTGGAGCAAAGGGGTGGAGGGATTCGAGAGAGGTATGGAAGGGTGTGAGGTAAAGGAGGAAGCCATCTAGCCAGAAAGTGTTAAGCCGTGAAGAGAGGAGGAGGGTGGTAGATGAGGGCAGGCAAAGGGAAAAAGAGGGTAGATTATGAGACAGAGATACCGAGTCAAAGGAGCAGAAAACCTAAAATAACCAGGAGCAGAAACATGGGTAAAAGGTCAGAGGTGGTGGAAGGGATAAAAAGGGAGTTTGGGGGGATCACCTTGCAGAGGCAAGCAGTGAATGTAAGATCTGCTTAACTGGACAGTCAAGCACTCAAAGGGACAGGGGCAGAGGGGAAACAGCAGGACACCCGGGAGTAGGTGAGCAAAGGGGCACCAAGAATTATCACAAGTGAAAACAGTTAAGGGATCCAGAGGGGAACGAAGGGAGAGGAGGGGTGTTAGGCAAGATTGTATGCAGTAAACCTGTGGGAGACTACACCCGTCTTGTCCTCTTGGTATTAGGTAACCCACCTATTGACATAGGTCTGTACTACACAAGTTGGTAGTGTGACTGAGCAGCCAGACTTATCTCAAGAGGGGTAAATGTGAGACGTAGAGCAGTAGCATCAAAATCCACACAGACACGTATCCAAATAACACTTACACTCAATGTTTTCTAGTAAAATCATTATTTATTTATTTATTTAACGGTCAGTTTTAAATAAGCATTCTTTAAAAAAGGGCAATGTGCAACAATAAAAATACACTGCATAACACGTTCTCAAAATCAAGATAACCAAGTAGATACTCTTTAGAGATGTTTCATACACACTTCCTACACCCTGGGGAGACTTCAATTGCTAGGACAGTAAAGGCCTTTATATATCACTTTTGCATTTGGTAAAATTCTGAGGTTGGTAGAAAGGAAAGGTTAAGGGAAGGAAAAAGGTTAGCAGGTTCTCAGAGCATGTGAGGACTTTTGAATCTCCTAATGAAGTCTAGATAAAACATTTCCCAGCAATTTTAGTTATAAACCAATGCATCCCCTAGGAGGGACAGTTAGAATCAAAGTCAATGGGGGTGATTACGAGTTTGGAGGTAACCACAGCGCTATTAGCGCCATGGCTGCCTCCAAAGCCTTACCGACTCCGCCCTGGTGAATGGAGCTATTACCGCCCCATTCCAAGGTTGGCAGGGGCGGTAATTCCCCATTCACCAGGGCCCTTCTCCATTCCCATTTGAGCCCCCATAGGGCTCAATGGGAATGGGGAAGGTGCTAATAATGGTACTGCAAATTGCGGTACCGTTATTAGCTCTACGGTCCCTTTGCGGGTCCTATCCTTAACGCCTGGTAAAACCAGGTGTTAAGGGAGGACCCGCAAAGGGAACTCGTAGTAGGGCGGTAAGGGATTACTGGTACCAGTGCCCTTACCGCCGGGTCGTAATGAGGCCCAATGGGTTAGAAGAGTCTGCAAGGAGCCAGCACACCCAAAGGGCCTCATTAGGAGTTTGGAGGTAACCATGGTTAGCGCCATGGCTGCCTCCAAATCCTTACAGACTCCGCCCTGGTCAATGGAGCTATTACTGCCCCATTCCAAGGTTGGCGGGGGCAGTAATTCCCCATTCACCATGGCCCTTCCCCATTCCCATTTGAGCCCCCATCGGGCTCAATGGGAATGGGGAAGGCGCTAATAACGGTACCGCAAATTGCGGTACCGTTATTAGCACCAAAGTCCCTTTGAAAGTCCCGTCCTTAACACCTGGTAAAACCAGGCGTTAAGGGAGGACCCACAAAGGGAAGTCATAATAGGGCGGTATGGGATTACCGGTACCGGTGCCCTTAACGGTACCAGTAATCCCTTACCGCCCGGGTCGTAATGAGGCCCAAAGTCAATTTGGAATAAAGTCTATGGAGCTGAGGCACTTCTTAGATAGCAAAATGCCTTGCACAAAGGTAGAGAGTTTGGTGTGGTAAATCACTGTTGTGCCACAAGCTGTTACACTTGTGAAAAGTTGGAGCTGGAATCAACTCTAGAAAATCGGCTACTGCAAGTCTCCACTGAGAAAAGAACGCTACAGACAAAGAGGTAAGTACCCCTTAGTCGGAACAGTGCCTTAGGTTAGAAGAAGAGGATCAAGCTGGCTTCTGTCCTGGTTTCAGAGTTGTAGATCCTGTGTTCCTGGGCCTCGGTCGTGAGGAGAAGGAGGAGGATGTCTGGAGGACTCCTGCACTGCAGTTTGAAGGTCGGTGGCAGCTACGCGCTCTTTTCAGTTCAGCAGCACTTTGTGGTTTTAGCTACCGGTAAATAGCACCACCACGGATCTTGGACACTGGATGCATCTCCTTCACTCCTTGAGTCCAGCACTCTGGTGAGGGGAACCGAGCTTGGGTCAACCTGCTTCGGGAGGGTCCTCAGGATCTTCCTGGAACTTCAGTCTGGCTTAAAGAAGTTGCACTCTAATACGTATTTCTCGACCCCTGGCACTCGGTTCCAGCAGCAGCAAAGAAGTACAGCCAGTTGGTGAAGGTGTTCCAGCAAAGTTCGTCTTAGGGTTAGTTGGTCCCACTAACCCAAGGGAAGAAGTCGTCCTCTCCGGAGCTTCTCTAGTCAATTCGGGAAAGGAGTTTCAGCACAGCAGCAGGGCTTCACGGGGCAGTTGAATGGTCCAGGAGGATGCAGCAAGCTTCTCTCTACGATTACTTCGTCGGACGTTTCTTCCAGTGGTCGACTCTGTCTTCAGTTCAAGAAGCCTCGCCTTTTATACAAGTTTCTCCCATTCATGCACAGCCTAGATGTCTCTCACACAGCAGGAGCCAGCCAATCATGACTGGGTGCATTCAGGTTACCAAGGTGACTAGGGACAGAGAGTTTCGGGTACCTCCCTCGCTTTCTGCCCTGCCAGACACACTGTAGCCAGATGCGGGTTATCAGTACTGAAGCCCTTCAAAGGAAAAGCGAACAAAAGGGTTTAACCTGGTTTGGCGCACAGAGTAAAACCCAAGAAAGACCTCACAAACAAGAAATGGTGAAAACAGAAGACCAGGCCATTTTGACACAATGGTCACTCATGGGTGCTATACTGCAGCTGAGCATTCAGTCTGCGGTACAAAAGCACAATGGTAGGAAAATAAAACCACTGCCAACAGCCATCTAAAGTAGGGAGGGTAACATAAAATATGTTACATGAGGATGTAAGAAAAGAGGCTACTAAATAAACCCCCAGCACTCCACATATGATGGGGTGTGCCGGACCTACATAGTAAAAAGGTAAGTAAAGTCAATTTCACCTTACTGCTCTTGGGAACAGTAGTTCACCCAAGAGAAGGTATTTAAACCTTGAGAGAAATCAAAAGGATGTCTCTGTGACACTGCACTGAAGGAGCTGTGGATCACCATACAAAAAGTAGATGCCGATGGAGTTTGTTAGACTCCAAAAACAAAGGAAATACAGAATCCAAATCAGATCAAAATACATGAGAGAGTGAGAAAAAAGGCTCACTTTCTCCAGGGTTACAATTAAAAAGTCCTAAAGTCCAGCAAAAGAGCGGGGGGGGCTCTATTTTTGAAGGGAATTAGAAAAGAAAGGAGAATTCTCCCTAACAAGGAGGGAGAGCAAGGAAACCAGGTAAGTAGGTGTAGTGGTACGCTGTGACAGAATACCATCTGGTGAGGACAGGCTAGCCCAAGCTTTTATTTTATTTTTTCATTGATTAAAATGATGTAGGTAATTCTGTTTCTGAAAAGGAAATATGAAAATCATGTACCCTTTGATAAATGCTCCATGTCAAAATTTACACCCTCAGCATCAGCCCTGCAGTGGCACAGGGCATGTTCAGAGGTCACATGTGAAATGCTGGCATCTGCTGGAATGCAAAGGGATCGGCAGGCAGAGGTTTTTTTTTTATTTATTTTTTTGCAAATGTCTGCACCTCTCATTCAAATTATAATAATTGTGCAGCTTAGTTTTCCTGGTGGTATGTTAAACTATTACTTCAAGACATGCATGGCTGTGGAATGGTGGCTGCTATGGTCTCATAATTATACAGTCACAGAAATTTGATGTCATACTAGTGTCAGCTATGGCAGGCCAATGTGTATTAGCCACTTAGCCTAGATTTCTTCACAACTGTTTTGTGGGACTGTGGCCAGGAAGCTGCCTCTTTGATTCTCCTGCAATATTGGCAACAACTTCCTCTCAGGGCATGGAAACCCTCCCTGGGAGATCTCCTGGGAGTCGGTGCTTCAAAGACAGCACTGGCATATCAAAGCCACACTTGCATCAGGGTGATGACCATTGAAGTCCCTTTGAAGTTTGCAGGCATGTCAGAGGACAGCTATGTCCCCTAACCATACCCTGGGAATAGTGGGGGTCAACTGTTGTGGAACAAGGCCTCTCTGCTGGTCTATGAACTGGAATAAGGTTCCTGCTCACTAGTGCTGAAGTACCCCTGTAGGTGGCAGCCAAATTCCTGAAGTGGAAGTGTAGAACTAAAGGACTCATCTTGTCCTGGAGTTCCTGGATTCGGCCACTAGGGTCGTACTGGGGCATACAATTGTCTCGGGCACCTATGAAAAAGTGGCCCATAGTTGCAAATGCCAAGTCATTCCTTTTGTGACAGGCTTTTTGAATAGTAAGTATAAAAGAGGGAGTTTTTTGATAAAATGTGATGCAAATTGTGCATTTTAAAGAATATGTATTCAGCAACACTGATCAAAACGTCTAGCTACATAGTGATGTAACTCATAAAAGTGGCCCACATTGGCCAAAAAGGTGGCCCGTTTTGACCAAACAAACTGGCCCACACCAGCATTTTGCATTTTTGGTTCAGGGATTGCTCTATTGACATATAGCCCAGTCCGAGGCTGCCAGCAACCCAGAAGTCCAGAAGCAGTTTGGAATGTGTTTAATTGCCTTAAGATGTCTATGAGCTGGCTCAACCATGCTCGACACATTGAAAACCACTACAGGACCCACTATGCAGCTTTTGGAACTCTACACGTCTTCAAACCACTTGTTGCCCTTCCAGCCATCCAGACGCCGGTTCGACCTATTGAAGTGGTCCGCATGGTCGCAAACCGATCGCCGGCTCGAGGCCCATAGAAGCAACTCCGAGAGGTGACAGCTGGAAGATTTAGAAAGAATCTTGAACCTCAGGCAATTGCTCTGGGTAACCTTCCAGAATATCGTTCTTCGCCTGCCAAGCCATTACAGAAAGGGGAAAGGCCATATGCAAATCAGGTTTGGTCTCATCCCCAAAGGCGCAGTCCAGGCGGAACTGCTAGATCACATCTCTTCTGCACGAGACCACAAGCATCCCGAGACATGTTTCGGCCTTCCAGCCATCACCTTTGTTTTTCCATAGAATCAACTGAACCGAGCGTCGACTCGACCTGCAGGAAGCCATTGACTTACCTGTCTCGAATGTGACTTAACCCAGCAAAAGCATTGTTTTGCCGCAGAGTTGACCACCATCCCGACCCACTGGAAGCCATCGACTATCTTCTCTAATGCTGAGTCGATCCTGAGGGAGCCTGCACTTCAAACGTACTTGTTGCCGACCTGCGACCCTGACCGCATGACTCAAATGTCTCGCCATCAACCCGAGTACAGCAAAGGTGCTAAGGCTGTCGAATACCCAAGACAATAACGAAGGTATTTTGAAGAGGCCCTTGTCCACTTCTGGTGACTGTAGTGATTTGTAAGTCCCACTTCTATACCGCCGAAAGAAAAATAAACCAACAAGAAGAGGTGCCGCGAAAAGGAGAGTGAAGGACAAGCTCATTAAGAAGGATATGAGTTTTCTCCCTTTGCCAAGTCTTCCTTCACCCTAGCCCAGGGCTCAAAGGTACAGCGAGACCCTACCCCAGTACCCATCACAATGCCAATCCGTTGGCACAGGCATGATCTTCCGCCGAGACACAACTTGTGCTTGAATACTAAGTATATTCTTGTATAGCACAACACTAACCCAAAGGTCTCAATACCAAATGCATGGAGGGCATAGTGGTAGGTCACGAGAGCCATCATCTTTGAAGAGGTTAACCAGGGACTGAGTAAAGGGGAGCGGGTGAGGGGATCTAGCTGTGCACCCCCAAGCTCAGCCTGGCAAGGGCAGATGCTCAATGGCCGCAGGAATGGGGATAGAAAGCTGAAGGGGCAAAGAGACAGTTTTAATCACCATTTGCGGAAACTACAGCGCTCGACCTACCCAAGGATCCCCTCCCCAGCCGCTCACTGAGGTGGCGTTTTAAGCCATAAGCAAACTCTGTGCTGGATATTAAATGCACGAAGGGCTTAGCATTCAGTTGCGAGGTCTGCCATCTTTTGAGGTGTTCACCAGCGACTCAGCAAAGGGAAACGGTTGCGGGGGCGGAGGGGGGGGGGGGGGGGCTGGGAGTAGACCTTATCATGCATCCCAAAGCTCAACCCAAGACTGAGAGGGTAGATGGAAAGTGGTCTGATCCTCACAGGCTAGGCAGAGAGACACTGTTATCTAGCACAGCTATGGCTATACAACAATATTATAATACACATGTGCAACAATCGATGCACTGAAGCGGTTCTGTCTATCTTTGGGAAATCATGTATGCAAGCTACTATGCTAGGTTTTTCAATAAGCAAATTTGAATGAACCCACATGTTCAGAATGCTGACATGTGTTTTTGTACAGTGCGTAATGCTGCAATCTCCCTGCTTCTAATGGCTGTAATAAAAGTTATTACCCAATTAAAAGCTAACCAATTTGCCGACTTCAAACAGATGGAGAGCTGAGCCTGGTCCTGTCCTGAACCTGCAAACTGAAAACATGTCCCTTGTATAAGGCCAGCACTTGACACGCTGAGCTATCCTTACAACGAAGTAGAGGATATGAAACAAGTGAGCCAGTTTGGAAAACGGGTGGATGTGAGGAAATGCTTCAAAAGATTTGCTGCACGGTTCTTTGGGGAAACAGAAATCCCCATATTTCTAAAATGTTTAGAATGCGTTCCAGGCAAAACATCTGCTCGAGGGTGCGCAGTTCTGCGAAACTGAAGGGATACCTGATGTGTTCTCTGGCTCTTCTGGCAAAGTGAGGCATTCCTCCAGGGGCTGCGGAGGGAATTCAGGAGAGGCAGCTCTGACGAATATCCATCTGTTCCGCTGCGGCTTCAGAAGAATAAACAATGACATATTCTACCCGCTACCTCCCAAGATCTCCATTTAGTATAGGCCCAAAGCCTTGCTACCTTTAACTGCCCACTTGCTTACGGCAATTAAGTTTCGTGGATTATCGTGGGCCCGTCACATGCATTTTAAACGTATCCATTCTACAGGCGTGTTGTGTTTGCAATTTTAAGCAAGACTTCCAAGACAAAATGGGCAATATGTTTAGCATACCTATGATTGATTGTCTATTGACAACACGCTTAATACTGAAGAGGTTTCTAAGCGCGGATCCGAGATTCGAACCTGTGTTGCCCTGTGTCGACTTGTTCCAAGACGAGCGTGTTTCCACTGAGCTGTAACACCCGTGAACGAAGTCCAGGGGGTCTCAAACTTTCTCTCTCATGTGAGCAGTTCTGATTCTGAATGCAATGTTTATATGAAAACATTATTGAAGAGGGCTTCGGTTTAATGAGCAGTTTCAAAGAACAGACCCATCCTTGTTCCTCTGAACCCAACACTGGGTCCAAACCGACCCCAGGGACACGAGGGTCTGATAAAAATGCCACTAATTCAGGCACCTACAGGCAAATAATTGCCGCAATCACTGGCACTGGTACTACCAGTGCCGGTGATTACAGCAAACCCATTCCATGGAGTCCTATCCATGGAATGGGAACTTACTGCAGTTGCTAGCACTTGTAACATCCCAGTAACACCGGGATATCGGGCGCCTGTAACAGTAAGGCGGGTTTGCTGGTAACCCACCGGTATTACAGGCAGCGTACCGGCAAACCCGAAATGACCCCTAATCTTTGACTCGACTCGTCTGCCTTATCCTCACACTGAAGCTATACCTGCATATGTGTTTCGTTGGCCATCGTCTCTCTTCCCTCTGTACAGAACCCTGGTGCCTTTTAGTGCTAGGTCTATGCTTCAAAAATACCATACACAGAATATTAAAGCATTCCAGTCTGTTATCTGGGTTAAAGGTAACACATTTGTGAGGGGGTGTAAAAGGTGTCTTTTGTATTTTGAAAGACATGGTCATAGCATCATGCAGCTGGTCACGCAATGGACTAATCTTCGAGTGCCTTACTGTTGTTGGGAATTTTTTCGTTGCTTCTTGGTAAACATGCTCCTCTTTGACTGCGGTGCTGGGGAAGTAACCAATAATACCCATCTGGTCCTTGTACTGCTCGCTGTACACCTGTTGGGGAATACCACAGTTAGTCATGGGGCAGAGACCCGGCACATCAAATGAGACCATGTGTACGTGTTTCAGACAACTGCCCAAACAGTCCTATCTTATATTTATTTATTTATTTATTCGTTTAATTTCTTATAACGCACAACTCGCCCTAAGGCCTCTGTGTGCACAAAAAAACTTGACAAAAAACTAGAACAAGACAAACAACATGAAAAGCATCAGTGGCAAGAACAGATTTCATAATTGCAGAAACCCCAAGAAGAACACAAGGTGGTGCCAATTAATCATTTGAATTGAAGAAGTAAGTCGTTATAGCTTTCGTAAAGGTACACGCATTCATAACGTCCCACAGGTTGGATGGCAGTTTATTCCAAAGCTCTGAGGCACAGTAATCAAAATGTGATTGTGGATGAAATTATGAGAGTTAACACAAGAGAGCTTGCTCACAAACAGGTTCACTATCATAGGTGGTTGGAATCTGCCGTGAAGAGCCTGGCCACTTCCACATCTTTGGGTCAGTCTCCTCCTGGTGGATTCTGCTTCTAATGTGCCCGCCACACCCACCACTCCCAGATGCGAATCCTTGATAAGAGATCCTTCCAGGGGGGGTCTACATGCCAGGAGACCATCTTTGTTTCCCCTCCATTGTGCATAGAGAGCATGGTCATGATGACTGTCCACTCAGCTGGTCTGCGAAGGGTGCCCACGCATGCATGCCGTAGTAAATCTGTGCAAAAACAAAGAGGTGATGGCTGGAAGGTTTAGAATGAATCTTAACCACTGGCATTGCTCTGGGCAACCCTCCAGACCACTGTTCTTCGCCTGCTAAGCCATTACAGAAGGGGAAAGACCATATGGAAATCAGGCTTGGCCTCACCCCAAAAGGGGCAGTCCAGCCCGAACTGCTAGGTCACATCCCTTCTGCACGAGACCACAAGTATCCCCAGACATGTTTCGCCCTTGTTGGGGCTCATCAGTGAGGAGTAGCTTGGGTCTCTAGGCCTAGCAGGCACGGGACCCACGTCTGGGCATACCGGTCCCACTCGGGGTGACAAAGCAAAAACAAAGAGGTGATGGCTGGAAGGTTTACAATGAATCTTAACCACTGGCATTGCTCTGGGCAACCCTCCAGACCACTGTTCTTCGCCTGCCAAGCCATTACAGAAGGGGAAAGACCATATGCAAATCAGGCTTGGCCCCACCCCAAAAGGGGCAGTCCAGCCCAAACTGCTAGGCCACATCCCTTCTGCACTAGACCACAAGCATCCCCAAACATGTTTCGCCCTTGTTGGGGCTCATCAGTGAGGAGTAGCTTGGGTCTCTAGGCCTAGCAGGCACGGGACCCACATCTGGGCATACCCGTCCCACTCGGGGTGACAAAGCAAAAACAAAGAGGTGATGGCTGGAAGGTTTAGAATGAATCTTAACCACTGGCATTGCTCTGGGCAACCCTCCAGACCACTGTTCTTCGCCTGCCAAGCCATTACAGAAGGGGAAAGACCATATACAAATCAGGCTTGGCCTCAACCCAAAAGGGGCAGTCCAGCCCGAACTGCTAGGCCACATCCCTTCTGCACGAGACCACAAGCATCCCCAAACATGTTTCGCCCTTGTTGGGGCTCATCAGTGAGGAGTAGCTTGGGTTTCTAGGCCTAGCAGGCACGGGACCCACGACTGGGCATACCCGTCCCACTCGGGGTGACAAAGCAAAAACAAAGAGGTGATGGCTGGAATGTTTAGAATGAATCTTAACCACTGACATTGCTCTGGGCAACCCTCCAGACCACCGTTCTTTGCCTGCCAAGCCATTACAGAAGAGGAAAGACCATATGCAAATCAGGCTTGGCCTCACCCCAAAAGGGGCAGTCCAGCCCGAACTGCTAGGCCACATCCCTTCTGCACGAGACCACAAGCATCCCCAAACATGTTTCGCCCTTGTTGGGGCTCATCAGTGAGGAGTAGCTTGGGTCTCTAGGCCTAGCAGGCACGGGACCCACGTCTGGGCATACCCGTCCCACTCTGGGTGACAAAGCAAAAACAAAGAGGTGATGGCTGGAAGGTTTAGAATGAATCTTAACCACTGGCATTGCTCTGGGCAACCCTCCAGACCATCGTTCTTCGCCTGCCAAGCCATTACAGAAGGGGAAAGACCATATGCAAATCAGGCTTGGCCTCACCCCAAAAGGGGCAGTCCAGGCCGAACTGCTAGGCCACATCCCTTCTGGACGAGACCACAAGCATCCCCAAACATGTTTCGCCCTTGTTGGGGCTCATCAGTGAGGAGTAGCTTGGGTCTCTAGGCCTAGCAGGCACGGGACCCACGTCTGGGCATACCCGTCCCACTCGGGGTGACAAAGCAAAAACAAAGAGGTGATGGCTGGAAGGTTTAGAATGAATCTTAACCACTGGCATTGCTCTGGGCAACCCTCCAGACCACCGTTCTTCACCTGCCAAGCCATTACAGAAGGGGAAAGACCATATGCAAATCAGGCTTGGCCTCACCCCAAAAGGGGCAGTCCAGCCCGAACTTATAGGCCACATCCCTTCTGCACGAGACCACAAGCATCCCCAAACATGTTTTGCCCTTGTTGGGGCTCATCAGTGAGGAGTAGCTTGGGTCTCTAGGCCTAGCAGGCACGGGACCCACGTCTGGGCATACCCGTCTCACTCAGGGTGACAAAGCAAAAACAAAGAGATGATGGCTGGAAGGTTTAGAATGAATCTTAACCACTGGCATTGCTCTGGGCAACCCTCCAGACCACCGTTCTGCGCCTGCCAAGCCATTAAAGAAGGGGAAAGACCATATGCAAATCAGGCTTGGCCTCACCCCGAAAGGGGCAGTCCAGCCCGAACTTATAGGCCACATCCCTTCTGCACGAGACCACACGCATCCCCAAACATGTTTTGCCCTTGTTGGGGCTCATCAGTGAGGAGTAGCTTGGGTCTCTAGGCCTAGCAGGCACGGGACCCACGTCTGGGCATACCCGTCCCACTCTGGGTGACAAAGCAAAAACAAAGAGGTGATGGCTGGAAGGTTTAGAATGAATCTTAACCACTGGCATTGCTCTGGGCAACCCTCCAGACCATCGTTCTTCGCCTGCCAAGCCATTACAGAAGGGGAAAGACCATATGCAAATCAGGCTTGGCCTCACCCCGAAAGGGGCAGTCCAGCCAGAACTGAGTAAATCTGTGGGCATGGAGGCACGCGCAGCCAGACCCCCACACCATAGAATGTGCTGGGGAGAAAACTGAAGCAATGAAGCAAGCTTTTTACGTATGTTTCTCCCATATCCGGCTTCTCAAGAATGAGGGCCTCAGATTGCTACCTCTGACCTAGTGAAAGCTCTCGTGCTAAGTGGTTTAGTTGCCTTTCGTTTGCCACTTCCACACTAATGTGTTTTTATCAGATAATGGAGAATGTCTGCATGCACAGTCCTTCGGAGAGCCCCCTTTACAGGGCTCCTTCCTGCAAGCGTGTGTTCTCTCAACTTTGCAGAGAGACTGCATGGCAGAGAAAACAAAGGCAAATGCCTTCGCAGTCTATTCTCTATCTTCCGTGGGATCCGGCAGCACTGTGCGACCCCTCCACACCCACTCAGCACCTAAAACCGCTATCCTGGAGAAAAAAAACACTGGTGAGGACAATCATGGCCAGGTGAAGCCATGGCCTGCATTGGGTGGTGCAGTTGCTCCCTGGAAAGAGTTCATAACTATCACTGCTGCGCCGTGAACATATTCATCTGGATAATCCAGTGTGTGGCAGCTGTGTGTTCTCAGGGTGTGCAGAGATCTGCAGTGCATATGCACAGCACACAGAGGCTTCAAGAGGGGTGATTTGTGAGCTGCAACACTTCAAACAAGCCTTAACCAGTGTTGCTGAAAAATAAGGTCGCTTAGGCAGTACATTAATGAGACAAGGAAACAAGTGTTAGTTTCACAAAGCCCAGGGTTTGTGTAGCTGGCAGTGGTCTGTTGATGTGCTGTGAAATGTGAGAGGGGACGAGTGCAAGAAATAGCGACTCGAATGAAAATTAATCTGTATTCCAAGCAAGGAAATCTATTACTCTGGAAAACATATTCATGACTGTGCACGTCAGTCATACAGTCTCACAGGGCCTTGATGCATAGTCTTTCGGTTTCAATCACACAACTCGGCTAATGCAAAGACGCACACTTTTAAACTGCTCAAGATATTATGCATGTATGAAAGAAGAAATAAACTCTTGGTGGACCCATTATCAAAACACTTCACTCAGCATGGTGCCAGCTTTCATGAACTGTTGATAGGACCAGTAGGTCTTGCCGTATTGCGGGAAAATCAAGCAATACTCATTGCTGTTACAAAATTAACATGCAGTCGAATATTTATTTGCCTTGTCCATAAAAATGTGATAAATATTGCTCTCGTCCCGGCCTCGAGCAACAAATTTGAGGGGTGTGCCTTCCAAGACACAGGTACCCATCTTACAGAACACAGCCAATCCAGACCATTCCTCAGCCCAGAGCGAGCATACACCAACCGCCCAATACTTAGGGCCCGATTCATGGAATTATCTGCGTGGAAAAAAGGGTACTTGCACGCACAACTGCGTGCAAATCTGCCTTCATCGATTCATGGAACCGAATGCTCAGTACTTCTCCGAGCAGAGCGTGGGCTTGGCCTGCGCAGAGGGCTCCGAAAGGGCAGAACACCAAAAATGGAGAAGAACTTGTGAAAAAGTGGGTGGTAGTACCGTGCATGCCCATTATTGCACGGCACGAGACATATTCATGGATTCGATCGCACGCACGTCCTTCATACGATCCGTCACCCAAAGACAGGCGTAAGTAGACTTGCGCGTAGGAATTTCAGCACGCAGGTGGGGTCACATGTCAGATTTTATGGTGCGTATACTCAATCAGGGTTCCGTTGTAACTTCGGGGTGTGTGTAGGCAGTGTAGCGGGGTTCAGGAACGTTTTATGTGGGTTTGCACGCAGATTTCCGGAGTTATTGGCAAGTTATGATTTTTTATATGCATATTGTCGGGTGCCGGATACAATTATGGGGGACCCCACCCAGGGCCCCCGAGTTGCAGGCCTGCGAGCAGGGGACGCCACACACTGTTCAAAGGGTGCATGTATTTGCATCGGGGAGTGCACAAAGGTAGCTGTTATGGCTGTTCGTGCTTTGAATGGGGGCGTGTCGGCTACGTTCCTGGCACGACCTGCGAATATGATTACTTTGCGTGAACAATTCCATGAGTACCCGGGGCGTGTATTTATCTTTTTGCACAGAGGCTCGCGCAGTGTCCTTCCCGGCACGCAGCCCTTGTATGATTTCTGCTAGAATTTCCAGGAATCGTGCCCTTAGTGTCAAAGAAGCTTGTAGGACAGCATATTCCCATCTGAGAAGAGACACAAATAGCAAGAGGCTGTCTAAAATGAATGGTAAAGCACAGCCTCCATTATCAGTTGAAACTCAAAGGATATGGGTTGACAGTTGTAATCACTGTGCATCGTCTGGGAGTAAAAAGAAACACATGTATTATGTGTGTGCTCAGGCTGCTTAGATCTACAAATCCAGACAACCAGCCCTTATGTCTGTCAATAAAGCTACTGTTTTTCACTCGCGTGGACGAAAACAATCTTACAAATGCGAATGTATGGGTTATATAGTAGTTTATCGATAATGGACAAACCATTGGGTTGTTTACCAAAGTATCTGTGCAGACTTCCTAATCAATATTGGAGGATGCAGTTCCACCATTTTCAGGCGTAATCCCATTCTGACTGGAGAGATTGCGTGCATTAGTTTGAATAAGGATGTGAGATTAAAGTCATGTTTATTATGAAAAGAGACTAATATGTTACAGACCAGAGAGCACATTGTACTAGCTTGTCCTGCACTTCGGATATAAGAATTAACGGTTTAGTAAATTTGTTCATAACAATTCTTGGCTATCTTCTGGCACAGGGTCTTGAGCGGCCACAAAACGATTCTTGCGCTGTTAACGGTTTTGGAGCAGTGCAAGAGGGCAGGCCATATCTACATCCGCACGAGCAACTGCTCAATAATAAGAGGTAAGCATGTAACAGGAAGCTGTCATTTTTCTGGCTGCTAGACTGTATGTAGGTAAAGCTCGAACAGATTAAGAGCTCGGAAATATATTCACATATGTATGTCATTACAGCACACAAGTGAACTAAACGTGTTGAAGACAATAAGGGAATGTGAGAATGTGATCATTGAGAAGGGGAGATCAAAGACCCCTACAATTCAATAAATAGATGATGAGCCTTATAAGTAAGTGCTTTCCGCTCTATTTATGATTTGTTATTAAAAACACCACACAGAGTAGCACAGACAACCTGTGGAGTGACTAAGCGAGCTAATCAAGGACACATGGTTTCTGTTTTCTTAGGAAAAGCTGCAGAGAATTAACTCTTCGCAGGTAACCTCGATTACTAACTTGAAAATGACTCAAGGTAAGCTTAAAGAACAGACCTCCACTTACATTAACGGTCATTCTGTGAAAAGATATTCAAATTAAAAACAGCTAAGTATTTAAGGTTGTTTGCTGTGTATTTTGTGATTCAGGGAGCCACGTCATCAACAGTTAATCTCACAAGTTATGAAATCCAGCAACATAAAAAGTTGGCATTTAAGGAGATTCATAGTATAGTGACTGAAATATACGATGCCCCACTATTTCAGTGAAGCATGTAGTGAACAGCTAATAAATCCCCTGAAGAATTTCCAGAGATTCATAATAGTGAATTAGGTAAGAAACATGTTGGGTTAAGATTCACACTCCTATTTGTAAGGCGTGTGACACTAGTAGTTGTTGGTTAAGGGCTGTTTTGAATAAGAAAAAACAACTCACCTACACTGGGTATATGTATTGTTGTTTTGCATAGATACTGCTGTTTTTTAATGTATATGTATGAACTGTTTTAAATGTTTGATAGCATCATCAATTTTGTAATGTTTTAACAAGCATGTGTCACTTTCTCGAACTGCACTTTAAACTCACTGAGTAGTGAAAAGGCAATAACAAATGATTTAGGTTTTTATGTGCATTTGTGATAATAATAAATAATGAATTTACTATGGGTATTTAGAGTGAGGCAATCGAATTAATTATCCCCTGCACCACAAAGAATTACACACACACACACCACACACATATATATATATATATATATATATATGCGCAAACTTTGTTTCATTTTGTTGTGTATAACGTTTTGAGGAGCTGCAGGAATAATGTCAATAAAAGAGAAATTAATTTTAGCTTTGCTCATAAGTTATTTTATGGATGTGCTGATTAAGTTAAAATGGCATGGCTTAATGTATGAGTTTTATTTTGGCTTTCGTTCATTGATGATACTTTAATGACTTTGCATCTTAATAATGTAATGTCTTTGTATTCGTAGTCCAGCACCCATAGGCAAAGATTATAAAGATAGTAATAAACCATAGGTCATCATTAGAGAATATGTCATTTGTTTTATGATAAAGTGATATACAATTCTATACATTCCAACACCAATAGTGTAATAGCTGGAAAAACAATCTTCAATTTATAAGTAGAGATACATTGTTTTTATGGGAAGTGAACACTCAGATTTTTGTCATAATTTATGACCAAGAGTTAGGAAATCACATTTCTTCCAATCAAAGTATTAATGTTCTTTTTAATGTGGCTGATAAGAACTGTTGGATCTCAACTTTTGATCGTACTTTATGACCAAGAATTAGGAGACCGACATCATGGCCATGTGTTTGGCCTTTTGGGATTTGCGAGAACTGCTTAAAGCACTACCAATATAGAATATTATTTTCTAAAATGTGAGTATTTACACAAATTGAGAATGTGGATGTTTTTTGGCCTTGTCAAAGTCCAGAGGGCGAAACACATGGCAATGAAAATGAGAGCTGTCTATAGACGCGCATGGGAGGATGGTGGAAAAGAGGCTATTGTTGCACTGTTATGCTTTGCTATGTCTTTTCATGCTTTGTTATGCTTTTTATGCATTGTCATGTCTGTCGGTACCCTCTCATGCCATTTCAGGCCTTGTTTATTATGTATTTACTTTTATTTATATGTATATATAGCGCATAGGCACAGGCCTGCAGGCATAATAGCACCGACATGACAAACACGTAAACAAAAATCACACATATAGAATCAGATCAGGTGAAAAAAATGCCAACTCAATAAAATAGAAGTGTTTTCAGATCATGCTTAACTTGGGAAGGGACTGGCACATTGTCAGATCAAGTGGGAGGGCATTCCAGTTGTTTGGGGTTGCATAGCTGAACGACCCCTGAGCCACCATCTCGAGTTTAGCTCTAGGCCAGCATTATTAGTTACTCTTTGGCGTGCCATGTAAGGCTACATTATGTGGCATGAGGCTATGTTACAATATATTAGGTCAGGCTACACTATCGTGAAATCAGGGCCTGCAATGTGTAGTCAATTGTCTGGGACATCCATTCTGACTGTTCACTCACACCTCAAAGACCTTCCAACCACAGCACTACACACATCACAACTGCAGTCTGCAGCAATATCAGGTTAAGAGGAATAGGGTATTGTCTACCACAGTCGACACATGTCGTATGCTTCTCTGAATGCATGTTAATAGCGATTCGTAAAATAGAAATGTGTAAAATGTTTACCATTCTGCCGTGTATTGTGCACCAGCTGGACAGATAACTGTGGAAGGAACCTGTGGCAACGCTCTACTGAATTCCTGCTCCCAGGGGCAATGCTAGCTATCAACTACCCTTTCACACTAACCGGCATCACACTACTCTGCACCACCCACAAACTAACTCCCTCCATGCCAACCACCATCACCAAAAGCTCAAAGCACATGACATGCATAACTGCATGATGGCGACTGGGTCAACACACAAACTCGCACTTGATACCGAGCATACACACCCCATTGTATGCCCAGCCAGGGTCTACCCGGCCAAAGCACCTCCAAAAAGAGAGCCAACCCGTGTGCATCAGCATTGCAGCAACAGCTACCTAGCTCTCCTCCCGCTACCCTTGCACGTTTCCTAACACAGTGTGTGTTTCCTTTTCCTCTGGAGGCAGCTGCAGTTTTTGAGGGGAAAAGTGGTATATTACATTGGTTACCCGATGCTGATTCTTAAACGAAGGACAGTTATTAACGTAGTTCGCATCTGCTCTGTACAATGCGCACCAACGGACAGACGGACATATTCGTGTGGAGGCAAATGGCATTCAAGTGGTTCCCATGTTTAGAGAACATTGGGACGAATAGACGAGGCTGCTATTACACTTCACAGTGGGAGAAGGGGGGCCGTGGAAGAACGCGAAGCGTTTCCCCCGGGGTTATTTTGACGCTGCACAGGCCAGCGAGGTGGCCTCCGCACAGAGTGTCTCCCTAGGGGTATTTAAGGGTCAGGGAAGGTTCGGGAAGCAGGCGACGGTTGGGGACTTAAGATTGATCAGTCCTGGTCGCCTGCTCCCGAGCCTTCCCTTAGTTGGGACAGTGAGGGGGGTTTGGAGTTTGAGGTGAGGAGTAGGGCAGATTAGCTTAGTGGGTTGTTGGGTAGGTAGTTAGTTATATATATATATAAAAAAAAACATTTCTAGCGGAGGTACCGTAAATAAGGTACCTCCATTTTTCTTACCTGTTTGCAGGCAAGCGCCGTTGGTGGTCTGTTTTCGGGAGCCGCTGTGTGACCCTCAGCCCTGATCCCCACTGGCAAGCCTTTGGCCAGGTGGAATCAGGACTCGGATCTCAAATAAGGCCTGGCATCCATGTCTCAGGCCCTATAAGTCCTGGCATCCACGTCTCAGGCCCTCTTGGGGCCAGTCTTGGCGCCTTTGGCGCCAGGCTTATACACAGTGAAAGACATCTGCTCAGGGAACTACTTTATTTAGGCTTTCATCCAACATGGAGGCATCCACATAGCTTGATTCCTAAGAACCAAGCTATGCGGTATAGTGTTTTGGGTGTGGTGGCCTAGGAACTACTTTACCTGGACTACTTTGCAGAGGCTATTTAAACCACACCCGAACAAGACAACACGCTTCGCGTTACTTTGCAGCTAGCAACGTGACGCTCACCGTGTCCAGCTTACTCACGAGCCTGGGAAATCAGAACCTGCAGAAAGACAAAAGAACATCGTTAGCAGCAGCATCTTACCTGCGATCTCCATCCTTCACTGCTCGCAGCTCCTGGGTAGCTCCATCGGATCTGCGCTCCACCCGGACCAAAGGACCTGAAAAAGGAAGAAAAGACATCATTAAAGGAAGTATTAGAGACATTTCAACCACTAATTGCTTAAAAGACTTACCTGGCTGATCGCCTTTTGGCTGGCATCGCTCCGGGAATCCACACGCGCTGGAAGCACACCGTGACCTACGAAAAAGGGAGAAAACACAGGTCAGCGAAGACAAGACATCGCACTGCTGCGCAAAGCACTTACTTACCGCATCATAGCGCTTACTGTGCGCCATCATTTACCGGCGAGGCCCAGCTTAGCCAGTTCGCCACGCGGACGCCCCGCACATCTAAGGGAGATAAAAAGAGACATTATCAAACAGAGAAAGGCATGCAAGAATAACAACTCAATAAACAGCAATAAGTCCTACCTGAAAGACATTACTTGGTCCGCTGTCAGTGAAGTAACTGGACCCCACACGCCCACGAAAGACAACGTGCCCCTGCCCAGAAAGCAGGACGGTGAGCACGCCAACTTTTACAACAAGGTGAGAAGAGGGCCCAGAGGGGCTGAAGTCATACGGGAGGTGGGGGGAAAACTTGCCTTGGTCGGCCAGTCCTAAACACAGTCCTCCTGTATTTCCAGGCGGAACTTTCACCGAGAACCATACCAGGGAATCACTGAGAAGGATACCAGCGACCAACTGGCTGGGTTGCGTCCCCGTGGATACCAGGTGAGCGTAACAGAATGCAAAGCCTACCATAACTAATCCACCTGGGCGCCATGGAGACAACCGAAATTGACGAATTGGACCAATCGTTGGGGGACCTTCGTGCCGAGGTTCATTCTGCCCGACAAGAGACTAATGCACTCCGAAGAGATCTAATAGTGACCAAAGATCGCACTGAGGAGATCAGTAGACAGTTCTTGCAATCACAGGCAGGACAGACTCCTCTGCCTGGGGGAAATCCATCGATGCAAAATCCCACCTCCTCATCTTTTACCCCTACTCCAGTACAGATCACGTTGCCTGGAACAGTTCCCCTGGCACCACCAGAAAGGTTTTCAGGTGACCCACAGGAGAATGCAGCATTCATAAATCAGTGTCGCCTTCATTTCCTTTGTCGCCCTGGAGCATTTCCAAACGACCAAGCTCGGGTAGCTTTTGTCTTATCATACTTGAGTGGAAGTGCAGTGGATTGGTCGGTGCCGTTGGTGACCCATGATGATCCACTGTTAAAGGACTATGGGGGTTCCAGAGAGAAATGGAAAAACTTTTTGCTCGCCATACCCAGGAACAAGCAGTTGACAATGAACTCTTATCCCTCCGGCAGGGGAATCAGGAACTTGTTGACGTACATTGCTACTTTTAATAGACTGGTTGCCAAAGCCAGACCAGAAAACAAAAGAACCACGTTGTTCCATCAAGGCTTGCAAGGTGAATTAAAGGACATCTTAGCCCACGTAGTTGATCCCCCCAGAGACTGTACCGAATTCATAAATCTGGTCGTGCAGCTAGATCACCGGTTGTAGGACCGAAAAGCAGATCGGTCCAAAACAGACTCTCGGGTGGTTTATGTTCAATCAAGGGACAACGCACCACGGGTGCCAGAAAACGCTATAGAACCCATGCAGATCAGAGGGATACGACCTCCATTAACAAAAAAAAGTGTGATAAAAGAAGACAACAACAACTTTGTTTGTATTGTGGAAAACCAGGACATTTCCAGAAGGACTGCCCAGTAAAACCCCCAAGGAGAACAGTCAGGGCAACAGAAAAGGATGAAGTTAAGGAATCGGAAAACGACCAAGCTCGGCAACCGTAGAGGTCAGTTTGTCGAGTGAGAAGAAAGAGCCACCGACCTCGCACTTTGCAATACCAATGGTCTTAATAAACCACCAACGGTTGTCAAAGATGCATGCCGTAGAAGCGTACATTGACAGTGGAGCAGTTGGCAATTATATTGATCAAGAGCTGGCAGCAGAGACGGGGCTTCCTTTATGTTCCAAGTCAACCAGGGACAAGGTAACTACCCTAGATGGGACAGAAATCGCCTCCGGACCTGTACCCCAGTGCAGAGCTGGAGTAACCTTGCTGTGACCGGATGGACATCAGGAGTGTATTTCGTTCGATCTCATTAAGGCACCTCAGTTCCGGTTAATACTAGGGATGCCATGGTTAGTAGCTCACAACCCTTTGATAAGACTGGCGGGCATGGAAATTAACCTTCTCCGGTGACTGCTCTCTGGCCTGCTATTATCCAGAGCCAGAACCCGATTTCTGTATCTCCAAGACTCCCAGAACAGCAGAATCTACCCTAGGAGTAACTAATACCTTGCCACATGAATACCACGATTTTCAGGACGTATTCCAAAAGGACCAGACTAACACATTGCCGCCGCACAGGCCATATGACTGTCAGATCGACCTTGTTCCTGGTGCACAAATCTCTTGCGGCAGGATCTACGCTCTCACTGAACCAGAAAACCTTCATTTAAAATCCTATTTAGACCCGTACCTTGCAAATTGATTTATCCACCCATCAAAGTCCCCGGCTGCCAGTCCTTTGTTCTTCTTACCAAAGAAAGAAGGGGACTACTTGAGAACCTGTATTGATTACCGCACAATAAACCAGATCACCGTGAAGAACCGCTACCCCTTGCCACTTATCTCTGAAATGCTGGACCAAGCCAAATATTCCCAGATTTATTCCAAATTGGACCTTCGAGGAGCGTACCACCTGGTCCGAGTTAGAAGCGTAGATGAGTGGAAAACTGCTTTCTGTACCAAATATGGCTTGTATGAATATCAAGTCATGCCTTTCGGGTTGTGCAACGCTCCCGCAGCGTTTCAATATTTCATGAATGACGTCTTGCGAGAATTGATTGACGTTTGGGCCTTAGTGTACATAGACGATATCTTAGTGTACTGAGCCTCGAAACAAGATCCTTTCAGGCACGTTCGTACTGTCCTCACCAAGCTCCGTCAACATTGT
This sequence comes from Ambystoma mexicanum, assembly GCF_040938575.1. Classification (NCBI taxonomy): domain Eukaryota; kingdom Metazoa; phylum Chordata; class Amphibia; order Caudata; family Ambystomatidae; genus Ambystoma; species Ambystoma mexicanum. The sequence goes on along the minus strand of NC_090928.1, from coordinate 783,039,363 downwards.
TTATATGCAAAGCTTGAGAAATGCTTTTTTCACATCACCGAAGTAGAGTTTCTTGGTTTCATCCTTACGCCAGGAGGCATCAGAATGGACGTACTCAAAGTAGACACCATTCTAAAATGGCCATCACCAACGTCTCTGAAAGGGATACAGAGCATGCTGGGCTTTGCAAACTTCTACCACCGGTTTATCCAAGACTTCTCTCAGGTTGTGCACCCGATAACTGTACTGCTACGAAAAAACAATAAAAAGTTTGCTTGGAAGAAAGAAGCGGAAAAAGCTTTCCAGTAACTGAAACGAAGATTTATCTCCGCCCCAATCCTGTGACATCCCCGTCCAGACCTCCCTTATGTCGTGGAAACTGATGCTTCCAGTATGGCAATGGGAGCTGTCCTTTCACAGAGGGACCTAGAAACTGGCCAGCTGCATCCTGTGGCCTTCTGGTCAAAAATGTTCTCACCTTCGGAGATTAATTACGCCATCACGGACAAAGAACTCCTGGCCATCAAATCCGTTTTCAAAGCGTGGCAACACTATCTTCTGGGGGCTAGACACACCATTACAGTCATCACAGACCACCGAAACCTGCAATATCTCAAAACAACAAGGCCCAGTCCTCGCGCCAGTTGCGGTGTGCCCTTTTCTTCACCGAATATGACTATGTAATCACGTTTCGACCAGGGGTCAAGAATGGAAAGGCTGATGCCTTATTTCATATGGGCATCAATGAAAAGGTGTATACAACCCCAGACCCGGTACCCATCATACCTGAAGACAAACTCTTGGGTATCACGACAGCCGTAACACTAACAGAATTACGAAATGAAATTCGATGGGCGATGGACCCTGATGCTTTCCTCGCATGGCAAACTCAAGGAGAACAATATTGCATCAAGGATCAATTGACCTTCTTTAGAGACTGGCTATATTTACCCAAGAAGGAATTACAACAGCATATTATTTCAGATTATCATGACTCTCTGATCGAAGGACACCCTGGGATCGCCAAAACCTTATCTAAAGTGAAACCAAACTTTTGGTGGCCTACCTGGCATAAGGACGTAGTCCAGTATATTCAGTCTTGCGGTGTCTGCGCACAAAATAAATCACAAAAACAAAAACCATTGGGTCTCCTACAACCATTGGACATTCCTCCCGCTCCATGGCACACTCTTTCCCTTGATTTCATCACTAATCTGCCTCCCAGTCAAGGGTATAACACCATTCTTGTAGTCGTGGACTTATTCTCTAAAATGGCACATTTTATTCCTCTCAAAGGCCTCCCAGACGCATCCACCTTAGCAAAACTGTTTCTGGAGGACATTGTTAAGCTACATGGCTTCCCATCAGTTCTGGTCGCTGATCGAGGCAGCCAGTTTGTATCCAACTTTTGGAGAAAATGTTGTGCAATGGTGCAGATTGACGTCCGGTTATCTACCAGTCACCATCCCCAAACGGACGGCCAAACCAAGAGGAGCAATCAGGGCCTCAAGCAGTATTTACGGTGCATGCTGCACCATGAATTAAAAGATTGGAAAGACTTACTCTGGATAGCCGAGTATGCATACAACAATTCCGTACATTCTAGCACAGGACAAACACCTTTTTACACCCTGTATGGCAGGCATCCACGTACCTCGGAACTCGACCTTCCAGCCAGCTTGGAAATGCCTGCAGTAAAGACTCTCCACACAACCATCACTCAGGCTTTCAAAAAGGTGAAGGAACATCTAATTCATGCTAAGGAAAAGCAAATGCACTTCGCCGACCAACGTCGGAAAAAGACCCCAGACTATCAAGTGGGAGACAAGGTTTGGTTAGCCGCCAAATTTGTACCCATCAAAGGGACCCGGACCTTCCATCCACGATACTTAGGACCCTATACCATCAAGGCAATTAACCCGGCATCCGTCAAATTGGACTTACCACCTAATCTACAAATCCATCCGGTATTTCATGTGTACCTCTTAAAACCAATGCAACCCGGTACATGAATTGAGACACCACCAAAACCCATACTCATTGATGGAGAACCTGAATTCGAAGTCAAAGGCATCCTGGACTCTAAATACCCTAGAGCCAAGTTATATTATCTCGACTGGAAGGGATTTGGACCCCAAGATAGATCCTGGGAGCCCAGTGAGAACATCAACGCACCACGTCTGATCAGGAAGTTTCATCAGAACTTCCCAACTAAACCTGGACCAGACAGGAATAACACCGTGGGATGGGCCTTGGGGCTGGGGGGGTGCAGTCAAGACCCTCAGCCCTGATCCCCCCTGGCAAGCCCATTGGCCAGGTGGAATCAGGACTCAGATCTCACATAAGGCCTGACATTCACGTCTCAGGCCCTCTTGGGGCCAGTGCTGGCGCCCTTGGCGCCAAGCTCATACACAGTGAAAGACATCTGCTCAGGGAACTACTTTATTTAGGCTTTCATCCAACATGGAGGCATTCACATAGCTTGATTCCTAAGAACCAAGCTATGCGGTATAGTGTTTTGGGTGTGGTGGCCTAGGAACTACTTTACCTTTGCTGAGGCTATTTAAACCACACCCGAACAAGACAACATGCTTCGCGTTACTTTGCAGCGAGCAATGTGACGCTCACTGTGTGCAGCTTACTCACGAGCCTGGGAAATCAGAACCTGCAGAAAAACAAAAGAACATTGTTAGCAGCAGCATCCTACCTGCGATCTCCATCCTTCACTGCTCGCAGCTTCTGGGTAGCTCCGTTGGATCTGCGCTCCGCCCGGACCAAAGGACCTGAAAAAGGAAGAAAAGACATCATTAAAGGAAGTATTAGAGACATTTCAACCACACATTGCTTAAAAGACTTACCTGGCTGATTGCCTTACGGCCGGCATCGCTCCGGGAATCCACACACGCTGGGAGCACACCGCGACCTACGAAAAAGGGAGAAAACACAGGTCAGTGAAGACAAGACATCGCAGCGCTGCGCAAAGCGCTTACTTACCGCATCATAGCGCTTATTGTGCACCATCATTTACCGGCGAGGCCCAGCTTAGCCAGTTCGCCACGCAGGCACCCCGCACATCTAAGGGAGATAAAAAGAGACATTATCAAACAGAGAAAGGCATGCAAGAATAACAACTCAATAAACAGCAATAAGACCTACCTGAAAGACATTACTTGGGCCGCTGTCAGTGAAGTAACTGGACTGCACACGCCCACGAAAGACAACGCGCCCCTGCCCAGAAACCAGGACGGAGAGCACGCCAACTTCTACAACAAGGTGAGAAGAGGGCCCAGAGGGGCTGAAGTCATACGGGAGGTGGGGGGAAAACTTACCTTGGTCGGCCAGTCCTAAACACAGTCCTCCTGTATTTCCAGGCGGAACTTCCACCGAGAACCATACCAGGGAATCACTGAGAAGGATACTAGTGACCAACTGGCTTGATGGCGTCCCTGTGGATACCAGGTGAGCGTAAGAGGTCTCTGTGGAGCGGAACGTTTCGGTCCGCGGCTAAGGGGCAGGAGGTGGGTGGTGGTGCACAACAGGGCCAGGCACGCGTAGTTTTCAAGTCTCTGTTTCGGGGGAGGGTTAAAAGGTACTGGCGAGCATTTCTCTTTGAAGCGTTTCGCTTTATTGGCATCCCGTTTCCTTTTTCTGTCAGCCTGCAGCTCTGCGTCAGGGGCCCAGTTGTTCTCGCGGATATCTACTTTTCCCATACGTTTGAGAGTAGGAACAGGACAGCAGGGGCAGTGCAGCCTGCTTTAAAGGTGCTGTGACATTGTTGTGTGCCTTACAGTGTGGTGTGGCTCACACACTGCCAGGGGGCAGTGTGCTACGGACGTTTTCTCGGCCCCAGTGTGACTGGGCTGCTGGTTTTTTGTGTGTTATGTGCCTATGGCAATTTAGGTGCCAGGGTACGCGTTTGTAAGGGCAAGGGTAGTATTTAGGTGGGGGTGATAAAAAACATTTTTTTTTAAATGTTTCTCTTTTTATATGATAATAGGTTAGCTGTTTACAGCCCTATTTTCTGTCTGGGCTATCCCATTCCTAGGGGTATTGGTCCGTGTTTAGGTGCTGGCTTGGGGGCTTAGTCAGCTAGTTGAGCACGATGGTGGGCCAGGGAGCCAGTAAGAAAGGCCTGGTTGATGCTAGGGCTCTGAGGGTGGCCCTGAAATTATTAGCAGGGCATCTAAGGCCCAATTTGAAGGGGCGGTAGTGGAAGTAACGGGAGAGGGGGAGGTAGGTGGTGATAGGCCGCAGCGTAGAGTAGCGGCAGATGGAGCTCTCGCGGCAGTGGTGGCGTGCACCCTTGCGGATGGTAGAGGGGAGGCATGGGAATCGAGGGGCAGTAAGTTTAGAAGGGAGATTGACAGGAGAGCATCCAGAGGGGAAATGCATTTGGGTGAGGAACCACTTAGGGTTGGGATTAATAACGACCAGGTGGAGGTGGGGGATATGAGGATTGTCCAAAAAAGGGCAGGTCAAGAGAGCCACGTCAGTGGGGGTGATGGGATGCAGAGTGGGGCATCAGGACAGAGGGGCAAGCGTGGAAAATACCTGCGGAAGAGTGCAGGTAGGAGAAGGAGTGAGAGATCCCCATCAATTAGTGAGGTTAGGGAGGGGCGTGGAACGCCCCCCGAATAGGAGGATGGTTAGCGGAGGGCGCTGCGCAGCCCCTGTTGTTCAAGAGGATGAATATGGAGAGGGTTTAGGAACGAACCCTACTCAGTCAGTGCGAGGACAGTCTAGAGGGTGCAGCACGGCCCATAGCGATGAGGATCACAGGGTGGAGGATAGCACACCTCGCCCGAGGGAAGAGGACCAGGAAGGGGTTTCTGCAGCCCCGCCGAGAAGATAACAAAGGAGTGGCGGGTGGACGCTCCGGGCTCACAAGAAGAGGATCTACACGACACAAGCATGAGCTTGCATCAGCAATGGTATTTCAGCGGTGATAAAGTTGGGATTGAGGATTATGTGGGGCAGTGGGAGGATGAAGATATTAGGGCGTAAAGGAGGGGGGGGATGAGAGAAGGGGTTCCAGGTGGGTTTGTGAAAGAGCGGAACGGGGGGTTTGGGGGGCAAGAGGTCAGGGGAACAAATGGCTGGGTGAGACTGCTGACATGTTTTGTCCCCGCAGTAGGAGCCCAGTCAGAAAAGAAATGAGGAGCATCGGAGTGGAGGTCAGACCGCAGACAGGCGATGGCAGGTCGGAAAGAGGTGAGCGGGAAAGGGACTGGTCAGTTGCATGGCAGAGGGGGGATACGAGAACGGGGGCAGGAAATGAAGGATCTGGTCTGCATGGGGCAAGGAGAGATATTGGTGTACAGGCTATTGGAGCCTCGGGGGATGAAAAAGGTAATTGCTCGGTGGAGGTACAAACGGACAAGGTGGTTGAGCCATTGGTGCTCGAGTTACAGGTTTCAAAAGAAAAGGAAGATGAAGTGATGGGCAAAGAGAAAAAGCTACCTTATATGGGCATTACAAAACCTTTGGGGGTGTATTTGATGGCAGCAACCAAGGATAAGATTCAGGCAGGGGAATTTGTGGATGGGTTTAAGCTGCTTCATAGGGAAGTGAGAGTAAAGGAGGGTTCTAAGGAAGAGGAGAGAGAGGTGGCCTCGTGCCCAAGAGTGTCTGTGACAATTGAAAATTGGACATCGGCATTTATTATTTACGCCAGTGTCTATTGTGAGAAATTTCCAGAGCGGTGTGTGGCTCTGCTAAAATATATGGATGTGATCAGGAAAGCGTTTACAAGTTTTGGGGGTTTTGCGTGGGTGCGTTACAATGAGGAATTCAGAGCATGAATGGCTGAGGATAGGCAGGCTGTTTGGGGTGAAATAGACATGGATCTATGGCTGCAATGGATGGCACCAACAAGGCCTGCCCCTACGTTGCACACAGCAAGTGGGCTGCATGTGCCTTTCCGGCCCTTTCTTGGTCGCCCTGCCAAGGAGGGGGTGGGGGGAGGAGGCAGAAGGCAGTCCTCAGCAGCGTGTTGAGCATTTAATAAAGACGGCTGCACAAGGAATTTCTGTAGGTTCAGACATGAATGCAGCAAATGTGCAGGGAAACACCCTCTCACTCAGTGTTTCCAACAGGGAGACAGGGGGAGGGGGAGAGGATCTGGCAGAGGGGTTGTGGGAAATGGCTTTTACTCCAATTAAATTGGATGTGCTGGAGAAGTGGTTGGAATTCTATCCGGACAGGGAAGAGGCTAGGATTTTGAGTGAAGGTTTTGGTCATGGTTTCAGGCTGGGTTATCAGGGGTCAAGGGTGCATCGGTAGGCGGAAAATTTGAAGTCAGCCAAAGAAAATGTTGAGGTGGTGAGACAAAAATTGGGCAAGGAAATAGCGGCAGGGAGGATAGTAGGGCCATTTGATGATCTGCCGGGTGATTTAGTTGTATCCCCGCTGGGGGTGGTGCCTAAGAAAGCACCGGGGGAATTTAGATTGATACACCATTTGTCATGGCCCGAGGGCATGTCTGTCAATGATTTCATTGCCCCTGAGGAATGCGGGATTGTATATGCAAGTGTGGATCAGGCAGTGGATTTGGTGAGGAAAGCGGAGTGTGGGGCCTTCATGGCCAAGTGTGACATTAAGGCGGCTTTCAGCTGTTTATTAGCGGGGCGGAAGGAGAAGGGGAGTGCGAAGAGATGCTAAAGTTGTTCCAAGTTTTGATGGGAGATCTGGGCGTGCCTTTAGCGGAGGACAAAACAGAAGGGCCGGCAGTAGTGTTGACATTTCTAGGGATTGAACTGGATTCAGTGGCTATGACCTCATGCTTGCCGCACGACAAGGTGAGCAAAGTGGTAGGATTGCTGGAGAAAGAAGTGGGGGCCAAGAAGTTGATGCTAGTGGAAATGCAGAGTTTGGTGGGGCATTTGAATTTTGCAGGCAAGGTGGTGGCCCCAGGGCAGACTTTTTGCAGAAACATGGTGAGGTCTATGGCAGGAGCAAAGTGCCGACATCATTGGAAAAGAGTAACAGGTGCAGTGCTGGAAGATTGTAGAATTTGGCTTTGTTTTTTGGAGAGTTTTAATGGAGTGTCCATGTGGTTGCAAGGAGATCCAGTGTCTTGGGAAGTGCAGATTTTTTCAGATGCAGCAGGCGCAGGAGGTTTTGAAGTGTTTTGAGGAGGAAAGAGGTGTGCGGAGAGGTGGCCATCGCTTTGGTTGAAGGATGTAAGGAGTATTGCATTCCTGGAATTTTTTCCTTTGTTGGTGGCAATGGAGTTGTGGGGGAAGGAGTTACAAAACAAGAAAGTGAATTTCAACATAGACAATGAATGTGTGGTCTATGTAGTGAATCAGCAGTCGGCAAGAAATCAGAGGGTGGCGAGGCTGATGAGAGAGTTTGTTTTGCGTTGCATGGAATGGAATGTGGTTTTCAAGGCAACACATATGCGAGGTAAGGATAATGGCATCGCTGATGCGTTATCTCGTTTTCAATGGCAGAGATTCTGTGGATTGGCTCCAGATGCGGATCAGGAGGGGCAGAGGATTCCGGAGGAGCTGTGGAAAATAGGAAGCTGAGAGCGCTTTCATTGGTGGAGGGTTCTCTGGCTCCGGCATCTAGAGAGGCCTACAGGAGAGCTTGGGAGGATTTTATAGAAGGAGGAGCTCGTAGTTGGAAAGGTTGGGGGGATGCGGAAGAGCGGAGAAGGGACGATGTCACTAATTTCCTATTGAGGTGCATGGATAGGGGCTGGTCTAGAGCAACTATAATGGGGAAACTGGCAGGGAATGCTTTCTATGGGAAGTGGTTTTAGGGTTTTCAGCCGTGCAGGGTAGAAATGTCAAGCAGGATGCTGGAAGGTTGGGCAAGGGAAAGTAAGAGGGAAAAAGATAAGAGGAGACCGATATCGGCCGAATTGCTTGTCAGGCTGTGGGGGGGATTTGCTGGTCGGCCTGTGAAGGTGAATTGTTCGCAACTTGTTTTACTTGGCTATTCTGTGGGGCCTTTAGGGTTTCTGAGTTGGTGGGGGGGAAAAGAGGAGTAGGTGGGCTGCAATGGGAAGATGTTCAGTTTACTGAGTTAGGTTTGGACATCAAGATCAGGAGGTCTAAGACAGATCAAAAAGGAAAGGGCTCTTGGGTTTTGCTGGGTCGAGGGAGTAAGGATGTATGCCCGGTTCAGACAGATTTGGCTTGGAAGGAGCGTTGTGGGGGTAGGACAGGTTTGGTTTTCCAGCATGAGAAGGGGGAGCCACTATCAGCGCAACAAGTTCTGGGGGTACTATGGAAAGCTGGGATAGCAGTGGGGAAGAATGTGGAGGATTTTGGAACTCATTCATTTAGGATGGGGCAGCATCTGAAAGTAGTAGGTTGGGATATTCAGAGGAGAAGGTGAAAAGTCTGGGGCGTTGGAAGTCAGGGAGATACAAAGGGTATGTCAGGGATTTGGGCAAAGGGAATGTTTGATAAAGTTTTCAGAAGTTAGCTGGAAAGTTGCATTTAGTAGTTTGTTGTTGATTTGTAAGTGATTTTGTCATTTCTTTTTCAGATGCTGCTCGGAAGCCGGGGCAGATTTCACAAATTTGGATCGTGGGTCATTCCATTGTTAAGTGGGTGGGGAAAGAAGCTGAGAAAAGTGTTTTTGGCAGACAATTGGGTTCCAGCTATAAAAATGTTTTGGTAAAATGGTCCGGTTCAGGGCAGCTTGGCTGGGATTAGTTACTTCCTATGTTTGCGGGGTTGAGGGAACGCTACGGACCTCCAGATGGGGTGATTATTCATGCAGGGGAAAATGACCTGGTAAGAGATATGGGTGTGGCTCTTCTGAGGAAAATGAAAAGGGATTTGTTATGGGTCCGTGAAATGTGGCCTCAAGCATCAGTAGTTTGGACTAAGTTGTTGCCGCTGAGAGTTTGGAGAGGAGCGGGAAGTGAGGGAGCAATAGAGCGGGCAAGGAAAGGGATAAACAGAGAGATGGTAACATTTTGGGCCTTGGTGGCGGTACAGGTTTTGGACCACAACTAAATAGTTTATGAAGGGTTCATGATATTTAGAGAGGATGGTGTCCACTTGTTAGTTTTCGGGAATAGTTATTATATGGTGGATTTGAGCTGGTTGGTGGGAGATATGTTAAGGAGTTGGAAGTAAGGAGAACTGGTTGGGGTGGGGCAGAAAGAACACCTCGGTGGAGGGTTTTTCTGGTGCTGGGGGCATGGCCCCTTTAGATGTGGAGGGAGGGAAGCACAATGGGGGAATGGCGCGGGAAAGGATGGGGATGGTGCTGTTTGCACAAACGGGCTACCCCGGGGGAACAGGTATTAAACCTGAAGGGGCATGGCCCCGGGGAGAAAATGGGACGCCTTGAAAAGTGGTAAGGAGATGGTAGGGACCAAGGCATGGTTAGGGAGAAAGTGGTTTTATTTATTTATTTAATTTTTCCGTTGTTGGGGAAATGAAAGTGTTAATTATTAATTGGTTGTTTAAAACAGTTTGTTAGTTTATAAGGCCATGGAGCCAGGTAAGCGTTTATTTGTAAGCTTTGACCTGTCACATTAAAGCAACCTTTTCCACTCTAAATCTGTCTGGGTTTTTGTGCGGTAAGCCAAAACAGGGCCCCCGGGGGGAACGCGAAGCATTTCCCCCCAGGGTTATTTTGACGCTGCACAGGCCAGCAAGGTGGCCTGCGCACAGACTGTCTCTCCCTAGGGGTATTTAATGGTCAGGAAGGTTCGGGAAGCAGGCGACGGTTGGGGACTTAAGATTGACCCGCCCGCCCACCCCCATTTTCTTTTGTTTTTTGGGTTATTGTAGGTTCCTGGTTTTAATTTCTGGGGGGGTGAGGGTGGCCTCTTTTAAGGTGGTTTCTGCAGGGTTTATTGATTATTTAAAATGTTTCCTTGGAGTTTGAGCATTGGTTCAATGTTTGTATTGTTTCGGTAGTTTCGTGTGACAGGTTGGGGCATTAGTTTTGAAAGTTGTGATGTATAATATCTGTTGCTGATGTGGCAGGTCAGACTGGCTGCAGGTCATAGGTAAGAGGAGATTGGTGTAGAGGGGAGTTTTTATGGGTCTGGGAAGTTTTTTGGTTGCCGGGGGCATGGCCCCTTTAGATGTGGGGGGAGGGAAGCACAATGGGGGAATGGCGCGGGAAAGGATGGGGGTGGTGCTGTTTGCACAAACGGGCTACCCCGGGGGAACAGGTATTGAACCTGAAGGGGCATGGCCCTGGGGAGAAAATGGGATGCCTTGAAAATTGGTAAGGAGACGGTAGGGACCAAGGGATGGTTAGGGAGAAAATGGTTTTATTTATTTATTTAATTATTCCATTGTTGGGGAAATTAAAGTGTTAATTATTAATTGGTTGTTTAAAACAGTTTGTTAGCTTGTAAGGCCAGGGAGCCAGGTAAGCCTTTATTTGTAAGCTTTGACCTGTCACATTAAAGCAAACTTTTCCACTCTAAACGAGTCTGGGTTTTTGTGCAGTAAGTCAAAAATTCATATTGCCAGTATCTATGTTATGCCCGTGAATTATTGAAAATAATTCAGGCAGGCGACTAAATCCCTGTGAAATATGGGGTTTGCATCCACTGCATTAGGCACATGGAGTGGGGCACGGGAAGGGAGGGGGTTTGGCCAGGTTTGAGCAGTGTCTGTGCAAAATATTTCTGAAAGCGTGGGAACACATGAGCACCAACATCTTGACGTTGAATTTATTAATCACTGAACACCTCATAGACCTTGCCCCCACGATAATCAGGGACTTGCTAGTGACCGCCTTCTTATTCTGAGTGAAAGGGGCAAGGCCTAGTTAATGGAGACTGACATTTATAAGCGTCTTAAATAAATGGAACTAAACACAAAAATATATAGCATGTGAATAAACAGTGCGTGTAACCCACCTGGCCTTTCAATTGATAACTAATCACTGCGCCTGAACCATGCTCCAAAGCCAGAGTATGCAACCTTTGGCTTGCCAGATGTTTTGGACTACAACTCATCACATCCCTAGCCAGCGCGGGCACTGGAGGAAAATGGGAGTCGTGGGGCAAAAGAAATTGAGAGCCACAGGTTGCAGATCCCTGTCCCAGGGAACTTCTCGTTCCCACACAGTTGCTCTCACACACACCCCTCGGACAACATGGACTAGTAGAGACCCCGCTCTTCAGACGTGAACTGTGTTTGTAGTAAGAGGCGATGCATTTTCTGATAACGGTTTCAATGAAACACGATTGTGACTTACACTGCCAGCCCAAAACTCGCCGGACTCCTCCTCCTTCTCTAGTTTGGAATAGACGTAGATCAGGTCCCCTTTCTTCAGATTAATAAACCTGCAGTCCGGAGCGTTGTAATCATCTTCTGCGCTCGCAAGAGAAATGGCGTCTGCAAACACAAAGCGGGAACTTTTAGAGTGGCCGTGGAGCGTGCACGCAACGTTACCAACTAGAGCTGCGCTGCTAGCAAACAGTGCCACTGCCACAGACCACTGACGCCTCTTCTCAGCCTCCAAGTACAAAGCACACCCCGAACTGAATTCCTATCGACGCGATAAAAAACACACACGTGGCGTTATGACCAAAATCCATAGGGGCACATCTCTACGTCATAGGTTCGCAGCCCGTCGGTTCGCGAACCTGTGAAGTACAGGTAACCCTCAGCGTAACTACAATATTACTTTCCATTAAGGCTATGCGCTGAGCAAACTGCATTTCATAAATAACATGAACCAGGTGGATATAACGAACGATGTGTATTTACAGGTCTTTACAAGAGCATGTAACAAAAGAACTAAAAAAAAAACAAAAAGGGTTGATGTTTTAGTTGATAAAATAAATAGCCGGTAGAAACATTCAGAGATATGTTTAAGGTGTATAACGGGAATCAGACCGAAACTTTTCAAAAACAGGAAGTGCTGCTTCCCGCCGCATGCTTTGTTTGGGTTTCTACACGCATGCATTAAGACTAGACAAACACAGACACTTCCTCGGCACAAGGCGTCTTTTGAAGCAATGCTGGCATCAGAAATACTCACAGACGCACTCCTCATCAGCGCAGAGCTTCCCTGTGGCCAGTTTGGGCATCACAAATCCCGCGGTAGCGCCGTGTATAATTCCCAAGCACAGGAAGATCGCCAGAGAGCAAACAACGCGTGCCATTTTATGCCGTTTAGTTTCCCCCCTCTCTTCCATAAGAGTCTGTATCGCAAACAGCCAGCAGCTCCGGTAACCCCCTTTCCTTTATGCAGGAACGAACATCTGGACAAATATACCCGACCAATGAGAAGCGACTGGATGAACATTCCAGAGGTGTGCATCCTGTGAGCGATGGGGCACCAGGGCCCCTCGGCCTTATTCTGCCACCTCCCACCACCTGCGGGAAATGCAAGCGTGCACTGGCCATCGCTTAGAGCAGCGTTACTGAAGGAGGAAACTGCAGCCAGCCCCAGAGCATGAATAGGCCTTTTTTTTAATGCAAGAAACACAGAAACTAATATCTCTTCTGCCTGCAGAACCAAAACAATAATTCATACATACAAGGCTTTTAAAAGAAACCACATGGTTCCATAACTTGTTCCATATGCACTAGCACATTATCTGCTTATGTGATACCCAGGGAAGCTCAGGCGGGGACCTGGTATGTTTGCACTCAGGCGTAGCCAGGTATCCGGAGCCACATTTTTCTCATTTTCACGGACAACTGCAAATGTGCCAGGCAAAAGGCAGTGTACATGCGTATACACTACCGTTTCCCTTCCTTTCGCGCTCCGCCGTGCAAAGTGAGTAAACGCTGCCAGCATGCCTGGCAGCCTATACTTTTAATTGTGAACGCTGCTTACCATGTTGCCCCACATGCTCGCATATTGGACAGCGTTTAATTTTACTTGTGTACATTACTTCCCATGTGCAAATGGGAGCGCATTTGAAATTGTGGCATAACGTAAATGAAAAGCATAAAAGCATTGAGTAAGGCCTTTACGACTTTCATTCAGGCCACCTTTTCATTCATTTGTATTGCAGAAACAAGGGGTGGAGGGCATTTGCACTAACATGGATGTTCATGCCAGTGCAAATGCTGGAGATCACTATCGGTCTGCCAGTTTTATGCACCAAGTTCGCATGGCAGGCAGCCTTCACATGCAAAATGAAACGCGATAAGCAAGCTTGTTGGGGAGCGTTTAATTGTAATTGTGAACGCTGCTTACCATGTGCAGATGAGCAGCTGTTACTCAATTTGCACGCGGAGTGCAACAGTGCAGGGGGAAAAGGCTGCCTACCACCTGTGTGTGCTGCTTTTGACCCTCACATTTCCACACTGCTGTGCAAATAAGCAACATTTGGCAGCGGGGACCTGGCAACGCTTGACTGCAAACGTACCAGGTCCCTGCCATCTAATTCCATTTTGGAGCAACATGAGGTCCGTGGTAGGCAGAGTTTACAATGGATTCCTATGGGGTCTGGTGCATAAAGCAGGCGGACTCCAAAGGGATTTCCAGCATTTGCGCCGGCATGAAAAGCCATGCTGGTGCACATGCTGGAGCATTTGTATGGTGTAAAGGAATGTAGGCTGCGGAAATATAAGTTGTGTTCCGCCCTTCCTCTCCGCCAAACAAATGATTGAAAATGTGGTGGGGCGGGAATGAAACGCCGTTCATTCATTCATGTTACGCCACAATTGAAAATGAGCTCCATTGCCTTAGCCATAATGATGATAATGCTAATAAGTCATTTATAACACGCCTGTAGACAAGAGTCCTTGCCCTCAATCATCACCTAATCGCCCTAAAACCCAATTGCTGCTCACTATGATGCCTTACCTCTAGTGTTTGTTTGTGAGCTGGCTTTTAATAGTTTAACCTTCTAATTCTTTCATCTATGCACATGTGTGAATGTTCCATTTCTTAATTCGTTGCAACAACTCACTGCACTACCTGCCCAGGTAACATACTCTTTCTGATTTAAACTGAGCCTCTTACTTCTTTCTTTGAGTTCTGCTCTGAGCTCCGTTCTTCACTAACTCTAGGTGAACGGGACCACATTTCCCGAGATACCCCGGGAAGCTTCAAAGCTGTCCCTCCTCAAGGCTAGCCTGTCACTCTGAGCGTTCCAGCCTCTCAAGGAACGTCTAGTAAGTTTGCATTTCAATATGGGCACATTTATTTATCATTCTGATTTTCTCCTTGCTAATCGCCCACTTGCTGCCTCAATTACACCATGAGTTCTGAGTGCATTATTTTGAGATAACATTCTCTATCTTAACAAACAAGATGTCACAAGATCTGACATTTAATGATAATCCCTGAACTCCCCCTAAACACGCTTGCGACGAGCCCCGACTGTTATGTGCCTTGCTCGTTCTGTCAGAATATAAGAAGTATCATCTTTATTACAGAAACATGGTTGACTGATAACTCTGGCCCTAAAATTGTAACCCCTAGCCCGCCCCCTTACCTGCTTACCATCGGTCTCCTTGTGAAGGTCTTCTGCTCAAACGTTCCCTATCACCGACTGCTACCGTTTCCATTGCTCTGAGCTGCTGACCTCCTAATCAAAATCTATCAGATGAATTAACTCTTAACATACATGATGATGATTGCTTGGATTTGGTCAGCTAGACTGCTTAGATTTTCCACGCTGGCCTCTTTTTCGAAGACCTTGTAAATTCTGTAGGGGATGATATAATAATAGATGTAGCTGGGTATGGGATTCTGGGGGATGGATAGGATACAGCTTAGTTGTGTATATAATAAAGCTTTGTTGAAGTCCATGACATTTTGGATTTCCTTCATTCAATATTTATGTTTTTTGTCTATGTGTTGTCTGTTGTTGTCAGGGTGTGAGGGGGGGGGGCAATTCAATGTATTCTTTATGGTAACTAGACGCGCTATTGGAGAGAGCACATTTTGGTGGTGTTCTGATATAATTTGGATGTATGCAGTTGGGTATTGAATGAGATGAGTTCATTTACAGTATGTAGCTGGAATGTGAAGGGGTTAAACTGTTTATGTAAAAGGAGGAAAGTGTTATCCAGACTGTGTCGAGGAAAAAGTTGACATAGTTCTGTTGCAGGAAACTCACTTAGTTGATGGCACCGGAACTGTATTGACTAATGCTAATTTTGCAAAGGTTTTGTTGAATAGCTACTCATCTAATTCTAGAGGGGTTGAAATTATGTTGAGAAAAGGTTTTAATGGGTGTATTGATAAGGTAAGTATGGACCCTGAGAGGCGTATTATCTTGTTGGATTTAAAATGTGAGAGTAGAATGTTCACATTTGGTTCTGTCTATGGCCCTTGTGCAGGGGACAGAAAGTTTTTTGAGTCTTTAAAAGAGATGTTGCGTTACCTGAGAGGCGGGTCCATCATCATTGGTGGTGATTTTAATTGTGTGCTAGATCCTGTGATGGATAAGTCCTCCTCATGTAGTTTCACGGGTCAGTCATCGAGCAGGGAGTTCAGAGATTTCATGGGACTCTTTGATTTGGTCGATGTTTGGAGAAATTTACATTGGAATGATAGGGAATTTTCGTTTTACTCATCGGCACGCGACTCGTATTCGAGACTTGACTATATCCTTATGTCGGATAATTTAGCTGAGGTGGTATTGGAGGCGAAAATAAGGGAACGTCACCTTTCAGACCATTCTATGGTTACTGCAAGGTTGTCGTTTGGTTCTGATCGAAATGGTGTTCATAGATGGAGGCTGAAACCGTTTGTGCTGACAAACAGGGATGTCTTGACAGCATTGGAAATGTTTATTCCGAGATATTTCCAAGAAAATGTGGGATGTGCGGATAGTATGGTGGTTTGGGACTCCTTTAAGGCTTGCGTTAGAGGAGAGCTAATGAATTGGACTGCTAGGGTTTGGAGGGTTGGTGACGCAAAACTGAAGAAACTGGAAGAGGAGCTTGGTGAATTGCAGAGAACCTATGTGTTGTCAAATGATGGGAAAATAAGGGCTAGAATGGAAGTGGTCAAAGAAAAGTTACAATGTGAGTTGAATTCGCAGGCTGAAAATGGGTTGTATTGTATGAAGCAAAGATATTGGGATGGGGGGGATCGTGGTGGGGAGAGTCCTGGCTAATAAATTAAAGAGTTATACGGAGAGAATGTATATCCAGAAAATTGTGAATGACCACGGTGATATGCTGGTCAAAAAGGGTGACATTGGTGAGTGCTTTCGCTTATTTTATGCAGATTTGTATAGAGAGGATGTGTTCCCGCAGTTGGAAGAGTTGGATGCATTTTTTGAGAAGATTGTTCTTCCTGTTATATCTGCGCAGGGTAAAACATTTATGGACAGTCCTATTACTGTTGAGGAGGTTACATTAGTGATTAGGGATCTCACTAGAGGGAAGTCTCCAGGTATGGATGGATTGACTGTAGGTTTCTATCCGGAATGTATAGAGATATTGGCACCTATTCTGTGTAATCTGTATAATTGTATTCTACAAGAGGGGAGGCTATGTGTAACAATGAGGAAAGCTATAATTACGTTGATCCCGAAACCGGGGAAAGATGTGACAAGATGCTATAATTACAGACCTATTTCTTTGCTTAAAGGAATGGTTCGGTCAAAAAATGTTATTGTCCCTGCGGGTCGGCCATGTGTTTTTAAGCCTAAATCGCTCGATTTTACAAAAAGTTCCTATGGACCTGACCCGAGTTTTCGTCCATTAAACGCACGCAAAAACAGACACCGGGAGCTGCCATTTTGTGATAATCCTATCACTTGCCCCATCGCCCTGGCTGACCTGTTTTTGCGGCACTAAATCATATCCCCCGCCTCTGAGCCTGTCATCAGCAGACGCGTACCGCCCATTTCACAACGCCAAAGCACGTCTCGTGTCAACAATCGCTGCGCTTCAGCTAATGACGTGTTGCCATGGAAATGGCAAGACGCCTCTTTCCTCAATAAGTATAAACAGACCGTTTCACAAGACACAGCAGCAGATTTTCGATTCCATTCCTCTCTCTGTGTTGCTATGAGTATTCTGTGACTCGTTTCTGTGCTCTGGTCAGCTACCTTTGCCGCTTGTTGCCCGTGGGAACACCTGTACCATCGCTATAAATTATTTTAGTTTGTTTACCACACAATGGCTACAATAATGCCCTACATGTACGAGCCCGAGTATACCGAGGAGGAACTACTGGAAAGGGAAACACGCGAAAACGATGGGGCTTCGGACGGCAGTTGGCAGGACGAATCAACGGATGAAGACACTACCTAGTCGCATGGACGGTGTTTCCACCTGGTGCACATGCAATCGGTGCAAGCTAATGCCAACCGAGGAGGAGAACTGCTGCTGCTGTGAAAACTCGGGATGCGTGGCCTACATTTCGGAAGGCGAGCCACGACCACAATGCATCACCGAGCTGCCAGACTTCAGGGCAGCCTGCCTCACACGGTCCGTGTTGAGGATAAGGAACAAGTTACTTACCTGTAACTGTTGTTCTCCAGCATGGGTCTGGCATGGATTCACATGCTCATGAATATTCCCCGTCGTCAGGCTGGGAATCCTCGGTAAAGAAAATCAGTATCAGTTTCGTTTCTGATCTGTCTTTCGTAGTAGTAACCAATCACTGGTCTCTACGTTATACTGACCACAGCCAATGACTGCCATCTCCCTAAGCCCCGCCTCTGGCAGCCATCTTCAGATTTGGTAGCACGTGAAGTGGCAGTATGACCAAGTGAAGAGCCGCAGAGGGGAAGGCAGGAGGGTTTGTATGTGAATCCATGCCAGACTCATGCTGGAGAACAACAGTTACAGGTAAGTAACTTGTTCCTTCTCCAGCATGGGGTCTGGCATGGATTCACATGCTCATGAATAAAAGAATACATAGCAGTACACACATGCACAACCACGGGAGATGGCAACAGGCTCAACATTAAGCAATACAACAACTCAACATTAAGCATCTCTTACCTTCTCACCAGGCTCACCTTAGGCGAACAGGTTGCGCAGCACTGCTTGGCCGACCCTGGACTCCTCCCTGGAATCCCGGTCGACGCAGTAGAATTTTGTGAAGGTGTGCGTCGACCTCCACGTAGCAGCCCTGCAGATGTCCAGCAGGGGCACACCAGATAGGAACGCCGTGGTAGCTGCGATCGCTCTGGTGGAGTAGGCTCTCCGACGCCCGGCAGCGGTCGGTTTGCCAACCGATGACAGTACATGATACAGCCGGAGAGCCATCTGGAAATGGAAGCCTTTGAGAGAGCCTTCCCCTGATTGACAGGTCCAAAGTTCACAAAAAGTTGTGACGTCTTCCGAAAACTCTTCGTGCGGGCCACGTAGAACTTCTGCGCTCTAGCTACATCCAGCGAGTGCAAAGTCCTTTCAGCCGGCGACGAAGGCGACGGGAAGAAAACTGGCAACACTTAGGGCTCATTGAGGTGGAAGTCCGACGGCACCTTGGACATGAAGGAGTGGTGCGTCCTGAGCACTACCCTCGTGTCGTGAAAAGTCAAGTACGGGGTCTTGCACGAAAGGGCCTGGATCTCTCCCACTCGTGTGTGCAGAGGTGATGGCCACAAGAAACGCTGTTTTCCACGACAGGAACTTCAACAGAGCTGAGTGCAGAGGCTCGAACGGAAGTCCCAGGAGCTTGGTCAGCACCACGTTGAGCTCCCACGCCGGGGCCGGAGCCTTCACCGGCGGGAACGATCTGAACAGTCCCTTCATGAATTCTTTCACCAGACGATGAGACCACAAAGACGTCTGTCCCGTGGTTCTGGTGTATCGGGAGATCGCAGCAAGATGAATCTTGATGGAAGCGTGCGCCAGTCCAGCCTTGGCCAGCGTCAGTAAGTACAGCAGTACTTGAGGAGCCGTAATCCCTAGAGGGTTCATTTTCTGTGCATGGCACCAGACAGAGAACCTCTTTCATTTGTGTCCGTAGCATTTAAGAGTTGAGGACGCCCTGGCCTTTGCAAGAACCTCTCTGCAGTCGGCCGGTATGTCGTAGCCTCCAAACTCTAACGCTGCAGGAGCCAGGCCTGCAAGTTCAGTGACTTCGGGTCGTGATGGAGGATGGCGCCTCCTTCCCTGGAGAGAAGATCTGCGTCCACTGGCAGCTTGATTGACGGGGACGCTGACAAGTCCAGAAGGTCCGGGAACCATATCTGCCTCGGCCACGCAGGTGCAACGAGGATCATCCTGCACCGTGACCTCTTGAACTGGTTGATGAGCCGGATCAGCAACGGCAATGGAGGGAACGCATAAAGAAACAGGCCCTCCCAGGGGAGGGAGAAAGCATCGCCCATGCTCCTCGGCTGGGGAAACCTGCCGGCGAACCTCCGGCACTTGGAGTTCGTTGCCGTCGCGAACAGATCGATCTGGGGAGTGCCCCACCGTCGGAAGAGGCGGTCCACTAGATCCTGTCGTAGCTCCCACTCATGGCACAAGCGCAGCTCTCTGCTGAGCGAGTCGGCGATGGTGTTTTTTATTCCTGCCAGATGAAACGGCACCAGAAACATCCCTTGGGCGACGGCTCAATGCCACAGATCCTGCGTCTCCTTGGACAGGGCTGGGGATCTGGTACCGCCCTGCTTCCTGATGCAGAACATGGTGGTGGTGTTGTCGGTGAAGATCCTCACCACCTTGCCCTTGAGGGATGGAAGAAAGGACCTGAGGGCCCAAAACACTGCCCGGAGCTCCAGGACGTTGATATGGAGGGACTTCTCCGTCGGGAGCCAAAGGCCTCTCGCGTGCAGATTTTTGGTGTGCGCTCCCCACCCTTCCAGGGAGGCATCCGTGGTCACTGTCTTCTGGTGGCCCGGGGTCTGGAAGTCCATGCCCGCCGTCAGATGTGCGCGGGTGCCCCACCACCGGATCGCTCGTCGGAAGGTCTCGTCGAGTGTGATCCTGTCCTCGAAGCTGCCCGTCGTCTGAATCCAGCGTGCGTCCAGGAACTCCTGTAACGGGCGCATCCGAAGCCTGCACAGGCGGATGAGATAAATGCAAGAAGACATCATTCCGAGGAGGGATTTGATGGACCTCACCCTGGCCGCGTCCGCAACCAGCATCCGCTGCACCTTGCCCAAGATGGCCCTCGTCCTTTCCTCCGACGGAGAGGCCAGAAGCGCCACTGTGTCGAGTTTCGCTCCCAGAAACAGCGCGTCTTGCGTGGGCCCCAGGTGGGACTTGGCGTAGTTTATGGAGAATCCCAGGTCCGTGAGTAGTTGGACGGTTCTCGCCGTGTGCTCCGCGACGAGTTCCCTTGTCTTTGCTCAGATGAGCCAGTCATCCAGGTAGGGGTAGACGTGGATCCCCTCCAGGCGCAGCCGCGCCGCCACCGGTGCGAGGCACTTGGTGAACACCCTGGGTGCCGACCTCAATCCGAAGGGAAGGGCTCTGAACTGGTAGTGACGCCCTTGGACCACGAATCTGAGAAACTTTCAGTGTCCCTTTAGGATGGGATATGGAAGTAGGCTTCCTCCAAATCCAACGACGACAGGAAATCGCCCTCCTCCAGTTGACCCAGGACGTGCTGGAGGGTGACCATCCGGAACTTCTGTGCCTTGATGAATTTGTTCAGTCGTCGTAGGTCCAAGATGGGACGCCATCCTCCCGTCTTCTTCACGAGGAAGTATCTTGAGTAAACTCTGGAGCCCTGAAGCCTCTTTGGGACAAGCTCAATGGCGCCTTTCTTGAACATCGCCTTTACCTCCAAGAGAAGTTGAGGGACGTGATGTTCCTTCCTGGCCACGGGGGGGACGCGCGGGCACTTCTTTAGAAACTCGAGCGCGTGACCCTGGGCCAGGGCATCCAGCACCCAACGGTCGGTGGAGATGGACTCCCACACGCTGACGAAGCTCGACAGCCGGTCTCCCACCGGGGTGCTTCGGTGGGGGCCCGACCCCACGGCCGGTTCAGTCCTGCTTCGACGAGGTTCTGCAGCCTTGTCCTCCCTGGCGACGACGGAGGGGTCCGCCCAACTTGCCTCGTCCCCTGTAGGCTTCCTGTGACGACGAACGGGCCGCTTGACGATAGGTTGAAAATCCGCCACCGGAACCTTTGGAGGCACCCTGCTTGCCTCCGCCGCTCCGAAAGGGCAGCCGTCGTTGCTGGAGAACACCAAGAGCCCGGGCCGTCTCCGTGTCTGTCTTGATGGCTTGTAGGGAATCGTCCACTGTTTTCCCAAACAGGTTGCTCCCGTCGAACGGCATGTCCAAGACTCTGGTCTGCACGTCCTGCCGGAAGTCAGTTGCCTTGAGCCATCCACGCCGTCTAAGGCACACGCCGTTGCCCAACTGGCGAAATCCAGTGTCAGCGATGTCCGTCGCTATCGTAATGGCGTGGTCCGACGCCACTTCTCCTTCCTGCAAGATCTCTAGGGCCTCCGCCCTCTTGTCGTCTGGTAAGAAGTCCAGCAGGGGGGCGATTTTGTACCACAACTCCCTGTCGTAGCGGGCTACGATAGCCAACGCGTTGGCAGCCTTAATCGTCGTCGCTGCCGATGAGATGACTCTGCGTCCCATCGTGTCCAATTTCTTTCCCTCGCCGTCCGGCGGGGAGGTTGACGTAGAGGCTGAGGCCCCCCCCGCTTTCTTCCTTGCCACCACAGAGACGACCGAGTCCGGGGTCGGCTGTGCCCGAAGGCACAAGGGGGCAGCGTCCGGGACCCGGTACTTCTTCTCGTACCGATCCCTTCTCGCAGGCGTTGTGGATGGGTTCTTGAGGAGGGCGAGACCCTCATCCCAGATATCGTCCAGTAGAGGTACAGCGAGGACCGTCTTCCTCTTGGTCTCGCGCCGTTGATAAAGGAAACCGTCCTTCTTCTTCTCTTCCGGGCGGAGCTGGAAAAGCTCGGATGCCCTGGCGATCATGGCATGAAACGATCCAATCTCGTCGGGCGGGGAGGCCCGGGGAGGAGGTGACGACGGGAGATCCTCGTCGTAAACTTCGTCGTCTGTACCCGTCGCGGCCATGTCAGTCCCCATATCATCCCCACGGGTCGTGGACGGGGAGGAGGGCTGAGCAGGGCGCGATGGTTGAAAAGGAGGTGGAGGATGAATCCTTCTTCTCTTAAGAGGAGGGCTCCCAGAAGGGCCTGGCTCCGGGTCCCCCGTCGGGAGCGGTTCCTCCGTTGGTGGTAGCGGCAACCTCGTCCTTATCTCCGAGCATAAGGACTGTATAGCCAACAGAATGGCCGCCGAGTTGTCTTGCGGCACTGGTTGAGGGGATTCCGACGGGCGGTCAGGAGCCCCGTCGGCATCCTCGGCGTTATCGTCGTCTCCGACGTTGGGGTCCCTCCCGACGGGTTGGTCTTCTTCCACGCCAACGCCATGGCTTAAGGCTTCGATCAGCTCCTCTTCAGAGGTTGAGGCCGAATCCACGACGACCTCCTGCCCCCCCTTTTTCTTCTCTGTCGGAGGTTTCACGTGGGTCCTGTCGATGGGCATGAAAGAGGACTCCCTCCGCGGTGGCAGGGAGACTCTGGGCCCCGAGGTCGCCACCACTGGTGTAGCCTCCACAGGCTGAGCCAGGGCCACCGCGACTGTCTCGATAGAGGCCTTGGCCGGGTGGATCAAGGCTTTCACCACCTTAGGTGCGCTCACCGCCTTCTCCTTGGGGGGAGGGTCACCGCCTCGCTCCCCCTCCGATGGGGCCTTCGAGCTCGACCGGGGTCTCTCCAGGAGCTTCGCCGGGTGCTCGGCCTTCCTCTTACCCGAGCCAGAGCGTTGGCTCGTGGTTGATGGCGCCGGGGAGGATGCGTCCTGCCTGGCGCCCATAGAGCCCGACCGTTCGGCGCTCCCGGTGCCAGCGGACTCGCGGTGCTTGGCCTTCTGTTGGGCCCCTGTCGCCGGGGCGCCCTCAAAGGTCTTAGAAGACCGCTCGGACTTCTTCTTTTTCTCGCCTGACGGGCTCTTCCCTTCCAATCAGTTGGCGAGACGCAGATGGCGGTCCTTCATGGTCCGCTCCGACATATTGCCGCAAAACGCACAGTCCTTCTCCACGTGCGTCTTGTCCTCATGCAGGCAGTAGAGGCAAAGGGAGTTTTCATCCTCCTTAGCTTGAGGCTCTTTTGACTGAAAAAGAGGATATTTTCCCATGAAAAAAGCACGAAAAAAGCACTAAAGCTCGAGAGCAATAGCACGAGGATCCCAACACTAGAACGTGCAGTAAAAATCTGAAGATGGCTGCCAGAGGCGGGGCTTAGGGAGATGGCAGTCATTGGCTGTGGTCAGCATGACGCAGAGACCAGTGATTGGTTACTACTATGAAAGACAGATCAGAAACAAAACTGATACTGATTTTCTTTACCGAGTATTCCCAGCCTGACGACGGGGAATATCCATGAGCATGTGAATCCATGCCAGACCCCATGCTGGAGAATGATGGTGCTTAGGCACGAACTTCGCGCAACTGTTCGTCCTCGTAATCTGAGTAATGAGTAAGTATAATCTGCTTGAGATGCCACTACTATTTCATGGTCATCTCCTATATCCAAAATTACATCAACATATCATTGTAACGCATGAAAGTCGTTCAATAGTGTGCAGTGTCTAGATGGCATTTGTCCGAGCAGAATGCCATTAATTACAAGAATTGTCATTGACAACAAACGTTTAATCAACTTATCTTGGTCATTTAAAAACAGTTTGTATCATTATTTTTCACAGGTGGTACCAGCTGGTGGCCTATCGTTCCTTTACATGGTGGCTTCACGGGAGGCTTGGACACCGCGTTCGAAGAGTAATACCCGCCTGTGCCATTCGTGCCATAAGAGAAACTTTCCCGATTGACAGCGGTCCGTACAGAGGATTTTCCCTCGCTGTGCTGCAACCTGACCTGTACATTGTGTAAAGTTTTGTATTTTTGTGCCATCGAAAAAAGAAACAAAATAAAACACCACATATACTTTAACAACGGTTGTTTCGATTTTTTAAATGAAACCGCCATCCTTCCATTCCAAGAGACACACAGTGTGTCTCCATTCAGCAGTCTTCCTGTGCCTTGTCTGCACGCCCACCGGCCCATCCATCCACCCCCCTCCCCTAGCAAAGGCGAAGTATAACTATATAAAGTATAAAAAAGTGGTTAGTTTAACAAAAACAAAAGTCCAAAACAACAAGTCCAGTGGATGCGCGCTGCCGTGGGGGGCTGTCAGGGGCGCGAACGGCCAAGGTTCCAAACAGCATGTACACTTCAAAAGGTATCCCACGCCAAGGGCCCATCGCTCGCATGGCCTCCTCAGACTCCGTGTCTCCAGGCAGGGCTCCCCCTTGAAGCAAGCCGCCCCCCTGCAATCCACATAAGTATGTCTCCATTCAGCAGTCTTCCTGTGCCTCATGGGCGTAGGACATGGGGGGTGACAGGGGGGACAAAGCCCCCCCACAATTGTAAGTGGGGGGATGTAATGTCATTTATCCCCCCCCCCAGAATGTTTGGTGTGTCGTACAGGGATCTGTTTTTGAAGTGGAGGGAGGGGCTGCTTACATAAGCAGCCCTCTCCCTCCGACCCCCAAAGCATGGGGGCAATACCCTGGGGGCAGATGGGTGATCATCTGCCCCCAGGGAAGGGGGCAAAACAAATAAAAAAATAAAAATGAAACATAGTTTTGGGTGGGGGTGCATGCTGGTGGGGCCACTAGCCACCAGGGATTTTTGCAAGGGGGTGGCCCTCTCCCCTCCACACTTAGCTGATGGGGGCACCTTATGTAGCCCTCCCTGGGGGCAGATTTCTGCCCCTAGGAAGGGGTACATGAGATGCCCCCCATCCATTTGGGGTGGTGTGGAGAGGCCACTGTAAATATTGGCAGAACCACCCCCCCAAGATTGGGGCAGTACGTTTTGTCCCCCCTGGGGGCAGGTGGCAACACACATGTGCCCATTTGCCCCTAGAGAAGGGGAAAAACTTTAACAAAAAAAACATTATTATAACTTGTTTTGGGTGGGGGTGGGAGGCCCGGTGGGGTCCACTAGACCACTAGGAATGTTTTGTGTGTGAAAGGGTGCTCTCTCCCCCCAACCTAAGTGGATGGGGGGCACCTTATGTAGCCCTCCCTGGGAGCAGATTTCTGCCCCTAGGAAGTGGTACTTGAGATGCCCCCCATCCATTTGGGGTGGGGGGAGAGGCCACTGTAAATATTGGCAGAGCCACCCCCCAAGCCTGGGGCAGAACGTTTTGCCCCCCCTGGGGGCAGATGGCCACACACATGTGCCCATCTGCCCCTAGGGAAGGGGCAAAACAAAACATTTATTATATCTTGTTTTGGGTGGGGGCGGGGGAACCGGGGGGACCCACTAGACCAGCAGGATTTTTGGTGTTTGAAAGTGGGGTGGTCCTCTCCCCCTACCCTGAGTGGATGGGGGCACCTTTTGTAGCCCTCCCTGGGGGCAGATTTCTGCCCCTAGGAAGGGGTACATGAGATGTCCCCCATCCATTTGGGGTGGGGGGAGAAGCCACTGCAACTATTGGCAGATCCGGCCCCCAAGCCTGGGGCAGTACATTCTGCCCCCCAGGGGCAGATGGCCACACACATGTGCCCATCTGTCCCTAGGAAAGGGGCAAAACAAAAATAAAACAAATTATAACTTGTTTTGGCTGGGTGTGGGGGGCCACTGAACCACCATGGATGCTATTAGTTGAAAGGGGGTTGCCCTCTCCTCCCACCAAAAATGGATGGGGGCAGCTCATGTAGCCCTCCCTGGGGGCAGATTGCTAGATTGGGGTTATCAGTGGGTTAACCTTTTCCCTTTGCGCCCAGGTAGGTGCACCCACACATATGATGTACCGTTTTCGTCGGGACACCTGTGGGAACGCGGGAAGGTAGGACATCTGTTGTTGGCGGCATGTTTCGGTGGGTGGGCAGAGGGAAATGTCTCTGAAATTTGGTGGAAAAAAACTACATTTTCAGACATTTCACTCTGGACACCCACCGAAACACGCCTCCAACAACACATGTCCTACCATCCTGCGTTCCCACAGGTGTCCCAATGAAAACGGTACCTCACGTGTGGGTGCACCTACCTGGGCGCAAAGGGAAAAGGCTAACCCACTGGTAACCCCAAGCCTTTCGGCAGAGCAGATTTTGCTCATGTGGACAACATACAGATTTGGGCCTATGGTGTCGAAGCCACCAAGGAAAACAGGGAACCTCATGCATTTCCGAAAAGAGGACACCCGTGGGAATCCACATAGGTCTGACTCGATTGCACCAGAATTTATTACCCACAATCCCCGGCAAAGTCCGACCGCCAACATTTGGGGAAAAAAGGGTCTAAATTTGGCCGAGATATCTTATGTAACAAAAAAGTTACAAGGGACTGAATGGCGACATACTGAAATCACCAAAAAAGGCCTTGGCAGAAATACCTATGGCAGTTAAGGGGTTAAGACGGTAAATCCCCAGAAGAGATATCATTTGTAAGGTAGCTCAGTGAGTTAATGCTCCAAATGCAGATTGTGCACAGGAATATGTAACACCTGTGTTCAGCACCTGCCTTAATCTTCCGGTGGGATAATATGCAGAGTGAATGCATCCAGCTTCCGATGCAACACAGCATTTTCCAGGTCAATTGGTTCAGAAAAAGTGGTGGAAAATACTATTACTGTCGCTTTTTCTAATTGGCAGGATTTTCGTGCATTTTCTGGGTGGAGTTCGGGAGCCTAGTGGACACACCAGGACCCCCTGTATTTCCCGCTCGACCAGACAAATGCAGCCTTACTGCCAGCATGGATTCTCATGCTGGAAATAAGGAAAGGGATTCCTCTGGGATCTCCTTGGAAATTAAACCTTGTAAAAGCGGGCAGAGTCTAGAGGAAGCCATTGTCAATTCCGCCAGCAATCGCTAATTGTGCGAGGTATTTACACTCTTCAAGAGTGGAAAAGCAATGTGATTTCACTTTCCCTTTACGCTAAAATCTTCAATTTTGTGGCAGAAAAGTAAAAATTTGCGCCAATGGAAGTCGTCCACTCCGTGCAGTTTACTTTGCGCCTTGATGCTTCTGGGTTTTGCGTGATGCTACACATGTAATAAATAAATAAATACATTTAACCTGACCCCAGATAAATGGCAATTGGTGATCAGAATGAGTGAGCATGGCACGTCGCTGCTAAGAGGGTGTCCTGTGCTTCTTGAGTGTGTTGGAAAATGCCCTTAATTGCCATCTCACATTAAACAGTTGCTTAAACCCATCAGTGTGGATTGTGCAATAATAATTCGACAGAGGTATTTCAAATGGCCAATGTAGCTCTTTGGGTGACATTGTCAAAGTGGGAGAATGTGGCCCAGAATGTGCCATTTTCTCTGCGGAGTGAATTGTGCCCACCCCGAGGAAGAAGTGTGAAAAACCCACAAGGGCACCGTGCCCTACTCTTTCTGTGTGTGTCTTCCCCACAGGGTGACAGATGCCGGCTCAGACATGGGTAAGTCTCAGGTGGCAAGCCTTGTACCGTAGTTGATGTGGCATAGCATTCCAAAATTCCGAGGCTGATAACATTAGTAGCATTGAGTTACATGCCATCTGACAGGTATGTGTGATAAAGTTGCAAAACAGTGCTGTTATTGGGCTAAAGCAGGAGGCAATGTCTGCCCACCCTCAAAGGGTACGTACGACCAAAAGTAATAGGCCCCTCCCCCCATCATGGCTGTAAGGGCCAGGCTCCAAACCAGGGCAAGAATTCCCTGCAATCATCCATGCCCACGAGTAGGGTACCCCTCATGCTCCAGGAACCCAGTTGAGCAGCCTCTGTGCTTTCCAGGTGATACTAACATTATTTAAAGCCAGAAGTCTAAAAGGTAATTGCTTAATTGCAGCTGGAAATTAGCTCCTGGCGTGATCAAAATGTCTTAACCAAGTGTGACATCATCCCCTTCATTTATAAGCAATATGTGTGTTCTCGCGTTTCTTCATCCACTGAATTACTGTTAGAAACAAAGGCAAGAGTTGTGTCTCTTGTGTAGGCATTAGGAAGGCAGTTGCCAGCCTCTGGCATAATATGCCCATGTTCTTCCAATATTGGCTAGCTGTTGCCCTCTTATGGCCAGGTAGAACCATTATGGCAGTGACTGGCAAATGTCTTTCCCCAGCAGACAGTAAAGCGGAAATAAGAGGCCAATTCAAGACACAGAACAAATAGCAGTTAAGACAGACTGCAGCTGCCATTGCTGTGTTCGGGAGAATATGTTGAGTGTTCAAGCAAGGAGGTATGTATTAAGCAAGCAAGCAGTGAGACAAGGGAGAGGCAAAGAAAGGCCAGAGGGGCTCTTTGAATAGTGTAATAGTGCAGAGGACCCATGCGCTGCCGTCCTAGTAACATGTGAGAGAATCAAATAGATCAGGCTTTGCAGCAAATGCTAAACGAGAAAGGAACAGTGTCCAGCTCTGCATTCAGAATAACAAAGGCAAAGAAAGGCTAGGCTCTAAAGCCAGCATGAGATGGAATAAGAGGGACCAGACTCATCGTGAGAGGCTGGCCCGGCCCTCACAGGAGCGCTAGCGGGGCAGCCCACATAGTGGCTACCCCTCTGGTCACCCCCCCTGGGTCCACATACACCCCACTTACTAGGCATCCCCCGGGTCCGACGCATCCGGCCACGGACCTGGGGAGTGCTTATAAGGGGGTGGGCTTGTGATTGCTCATCCTCCTTGTTTGCTGTACTGCCCACCCCCCGGAGGACAATCAAAGCAGCAACATCACACACCTGGTCCCTCTACTCTAATAACAGGGCTTACTCAGAGGTACAAGCAAGATTTTCTCTTTCTTTGAAACCGCCATCCTTCCATTCCAAGAGACACACACGTCTCCTTGCCCCACACAAAAAAGTAGCAACTTGCTGTTGGTAGAAAAGGCTGCAACTCCTTTATTTGGCAGGAATCCACTTACAGGTGATCTGCCTCTTAACGAGCTGGCGTCCTAGCTGTGGCCCTCTGGAAGTAATTGTTATTTCCTCTCTCTTACCATGAGCTCATAGTCAGATGACAAATCCAGAAATGCAACACATAAAGACATGTTCTTTGCTGCTGCATCCTTTAATTTTATTCTGTTTTCTTGTCTTCTTTTCTCTTGTTTTATACAGTGATGATATTTGTAATTTAATACGTACTGCTATTTTAATTTTAATGTTGTGAAAAGTCGAATTCTTTGACTAAAACACAATAAATAAATAAAGAAAGCAAAGTCCCCAAGGTGTCCCCTGTCACCCCCAGATCCAGATTTTATGTGTCTCCTACGCCCCTGCTGTGCCTTATCTGCACGCCCCATGCCCATCCATCCCACCCCCTCTATCAAAGGCGGTTCACGCCAGTGGATGCGCGCTGCCATGGGGGGGCTGTCAGGGGCGCAAATGGCCAAGGTGCCAAACAGCATGTACACTTCAAAAGGTATCTCACGCCAAGGGCCCATCGCTCACATGGCCTCCTCAGACCCCGTATGTCCGGCCAGGACTCCTCCCCCTCCTCACGCTGACCGGCCCCCGGCAAACCACATAATACCACAACATTCACACGTCATTCATTCACAAACACACCCCTGTTTGTAATACTTTATAAACTACTTGATATGTCTCATGAGAACATATTTGTGCTTTGCAGGTCAACTCCTGAACGTGCTACCTGAGAACCACTGAGATCTATGCTAATCTGCTCGTCAGTGTGCTACCTGTGGCCATCTACCTGTTCTCCTGCAACATACTGCTCTGCTTGCTGAATCCAACTGTCTGTTGGTCAAGGTAAGGCCATGTATCCTAGTCATATTTCGCTGATTTTTAAATTTCTATCTATTTGCGAGTAGAGTTCTCAATAGTGCTATGTTCATTGGTCTCATTGATATTGACTTGAGTTTCCATTGTTATGCTATCAATAGATTTATTTTTTTCATCTGTGTAAATTGTCATCGAATTGCATCCTTCGGGAGTCCAGCCTATAATGTAAGCATGTTTCCTTCTCGTGCAAGACAGAACATCCAAGGGACGAGTCACATGTTCAGAGTTTAGTCACATCATTTATACATTTCTGCAATTCATGCAAATACTAAGCCGCACATGATGAACTGGTATAGTTCCTGCGACCAAAACAAACCTTGCATTGAACATTGTATGGTTCATTTACTTTTGTATCACATTTTTATTCATCAAGATTGTATAATAATCTCGATATTTACTTTTCAGAATTTTCAACAATGCCTGCCTGTTCGATTAGCGGTTGCCCTTCGAAGACCCATGCTAAATCTGAAGGCACTACAATGCATGTATTCCCGAAAACTGTTGATCGAATAAGAGAATGGGTCAGGCATTGCGGATATCCACTGGATGAGCTGGAAAGTAGAGTCCAACCAGTCTTAGAGGACAAGAGCTTTGATCGATACCGCATCTGCAGCCGGCACTTTTCCTCGAACATGTACACAACATCTTGGGTAACAAAGAAGAATAAACGGCGAACGACATGAAAATTGCTCGCGAACGCTATTCCCACTCTATTCGTCCACATTCCGCCACTGGTGAGTCAAGTGTCCGGATTTAGCTTTAGGCCTTGCTGTAGTGTGTAGGTAGCCAAATGGATTCATTGATATTTTAGGTGTTGTGTCCCTTGTAATACTTTTGACATTGATATGAGTGTATAGCTTTTTGAATAATGACATTTATCAATATATTCTTTTTCGATTTTCATAACCCACAAACGAAATCTATATATGGGCACAGGGAACTGTGCTATATTGCGCATTTTCAATAGCATTACTCTCAAGTATTCTGTCTCCTTACATGGCAATTTTTAATATTGGCATTTCATTATCAATCAATAATTTACCTTTACAACTGCTTGACTAACCCTTGAATCTGAAGCAAGAACATTCTACATCCGTGACATGCTCGCAGTTATCAACCACTTCTAGAGGGTATCAGGTAATCTTACTTGGCTATTCTGCTACAGACTTGTTTTATGCATGTCAAGTAATATTTTTATTGTATCGTGTAATTATTTTACCGAATGTTTGGTTAGTGCTTTCCAACTGATATACACCTTAGTTATCGTCCACTGGTGTTTGTTTTCAGTTATGATTAGTGTTATCCATAGTAATGCAAGTACTGTCTTTCAGGGAGATACTGAAGCGTCCACCACATTGACAACATCCCTAGATGTTCTTCAGCAGCACGAGGTATGGATACTGACAGCTCCATCGAACTAGATCATCAGAGCTGGAATACTTGTCGTTTGATTGTTCTACACAATGTTTCATTCGTGGTTAGCCATTGATATGTACCTGTGCGGTCGACCTCAAGTGTGTGTTGTGTTTTCAATATTGTAATCCTTACTAATGCAAGTACTATCTTTCAGGCAGTTGATGGAGCGTCAACCCCTGCACTTGATGCGGAGCCTGACATTCAAGTAATTCCAGGGGAAGTGGAAGCGGGACCTTGTGTATACGAATTGGCGCAACAGCTTTCGGAAGTGCGCACTACATTTACAACATCCCTACATATTCTTCGGCAGCACGAGGTATGGATACTGACAGCTCCATCGAGCGTCATCATATAACGTGATTCCATTTGCTATACTTTCTTCCCTATTAACGCAAGTACTGTGTTTCAGGGAGATGACGGAACTTCCTCTACAATTACAACATCCCTTGTAGGTGATGCAGATGTAAAGAAATCGGAGAAATAAGTCGATGAAATCTGATCATATTTAGATATTGCTTGATTCTTTTAGACAATGCATCATTTGTGGTTATCTCTTTATATGTACCTGTACCGTCGACCCCAAGTGTGTGTTATGTTTCCAATATTGAAAACCATGCTAATGCAAGTACTGTGTTTCAGGGAGTTGCTGATGCCTCCTCTACAATACAACCATTCATGGCAGTCCATGCGGAGCCAGAGGTATGGATACTGACAATTCCATCGAACTACATCATCAGAGCTCGAATACTTGTCGTTTGATTGTTCTACAGAATGTTTAATTCGTGTTTAGCTATTGCGATGTACCTGTGTGTTCGTCCTCATGTGAGTTTTATGTTTTCAATATTGTGATACATAGTAATGAAAGTACTATGTTTCAGGGAGTCGATGGGGCGTCATTCCGTGCTGTCTATGCGGATCCAGAAAATATAGTCGTTGCAGCGAAAGAGGAAGGGAAGACATGCGGAAACGAATCGGAGAAACAGCGTGTGCAGATGTTGAAGTTCGAGTCAAGAAAGTTGCAAAGAAAAGAAACAAAAATAAGGTTAGTTACAAACAGTTCATAATTTTAGGAATTGTTTTGTGTTGGGGACTATATTATGTTTTTTTCCTGTCAATTGTACTATACTTTATATTGTGTTTAAAATCAACATCCCTTTTCCAATCTGTCCTCTAGTTACCCGTGGGTGTACGAACTATACATACACAGACAGTGAAGCAAATGAGAGATGTTGCTTGCCAGACCATTTACACTATGGAGGAACTATTAATTCAGACGCAGCGTGTTGAGACTTGGGATGCTCATGTCCAATGGCCAGAACATGAATTGAATGTGTCCGGAGAATCCAGTAAAGTTGTATTGGACCATTGCTACAGTTCGACTGCATCACCAAAAGAAGATGATACTGAATGTATTGAAGATAGCTCTGAAGTAGTCGCAGATCAATTCACACAATCTACACCCGCCAAAAAAATGCCACCCAAAAAGCTGTCGACAATGTTGTGTTCTCCCATCAATGCTGAAGTAACAGATGTTGAAATGACAGAGAATGAACCAGTAGCAGCACCCAACGACGCATCAGAACTTGATATCAGCGATATTTCTTTCGAATTTGTTGATATGTCCTCAATGGCACAGTCCGAAACAACTTTCACGCCGGATGACAGTCTAATGAAAGAGGGCAAATACATAGTATTCGACAGTTGTTTGATGGATATTATAAGTATGTTGAAATGTGGGCATTCAGTTGGAGGGGAAGTATGTGGGGAGACATTGATTCATGTGACTCGTCAAAAACAAGGCAGTAACGTCAAAATACATGCCGCCTGTAGATTAAATCATGTGTTCTCATGGTCTGCACAACCGATGCTGGGGAAGCTGCCAGCAGGCAATCTACTGTGTGCAGCTTCCTCACTTCAAATACCAACATGATTATCTGTTTCCGGCCATTAGTGATGCTTGGAAAATTGAACAATTATCTCTAGCAAGTACATTCGAAGGGAAACGATTCAGGCTAGCCGGCGATGGACAGTGCGACAGCCCTGGAATTTTTGCCAAGTACTGCACCTACCACTTTCAGGACATGGATAGTAAGAAAATTGTGAGTTCGGTGGTCGTGCAGATGTCCCAATGTAAATCCACAGTGGCCATGGAGAAACTAGGATTTATAAAATCATTGCAATATCTACAATCAAGGGGAATGCACATCAACCTCATAGCCACGGACAGACACGTTTCAATTGCCAAGACAATGAGAGAGCAGTTCCCACATATTAAACATCAATTTGACGTATGGCATTTTGCTAAATCAATCACTAAGAAAATATCGGCCTGCAGGGGAAAAAAAAGGTTTTGAAAGTATTTCACAGTGGTCCCAGTCTATCAGCAACCATCTTTGGTGTAGCGCCAAAACTTGTGAAGGGTCAGTGGAAATCCTACTTGAAAAATGGCGGTCACTGATGCACCACTGTACCAACGTTCACGGCTGGACAGAAAACCAACATTTCCACCAATGTGAACATGGCCCTTTGTCCACAGAGGAGGCACGGAAGAAAAAGTGGTTGATTGCATCTTCACCTACACACAAAGCCATTGAGAAGATTGTTTTCGATAAAACTCTATCAAGAGATTTGAGGGGACCGACAGAATTCTGTCACACAGGAGAATTGGAGGTGTTCCACAATATGTGCCTAAAGTACAGGCCAAAGCGATTGCATATCAGCTTACAGGGCATGAAACATAGGACTCTACTAGCGGTCTTGGCCCATAACGAGGATGTGGGCCGTGAGCAGTCTATGACTACAGGAAATGTAGGGATGCCTCGCTACACTACGACCTTTGGAAAAAGAACTAAGAAATGGGGGGTAAAACCAGTATATGAGGAAATGGAGTTCGACTTTGTTAAAGGCCTTATTGTTAGTGTACTAGAGAAGCACAGATATGGAATTTTGAGCGTTTCTGTGCAGAACACTGATGCATTGCCACCAAACATTGCCACTGTGCCATGTCCACCCAAAGCAGAGCTCGTTGAGAAGTTCAAATCCTGGTTTAAATAAATCATTGTAATCTGATTGTCTTTTTGAAAATAATGTTATTGTACAGCGTGCATACAAAGTATGCTAACCCTAAACCCTCCATTCACCATCCTGGGTGGCGAACAACATGGGTGTCATCTTTGACATCTCTCTCTATTCACCTCATATCGCTGACCTTGTGAATATGTGTATGTATATATTTTTGTTGCTGTAACTAAGTTTTGCAATCTCATGTAAATGCTGCGCACTGTTAACCGAGGGGAGGCTTGCGTATTGCAAATAATAAAACAAATAAACCATAAATCTCACTTTCAACTCAACTCCTCGGGTACTTTATACTTTCCCTGACCTTCCCCCAAAAAGTCAATGTCTCCATAGTTATGGTTCTCTAGGGCTGCAAAGCTCGTGGACAACGAGGACAAAATTGGGGGCCTTAGAACGCGCCAAGCGAGGCGTTGCAGATGGGAGAGAAGCCAGTTCGCATTTGCACATTGAGGCCTAGTACAAACATGGAGTCGAAAATTCAAGTTCTCACAGATGGCTTTAGACGGGATGTTGTAAAGTAAGAATGTACGCTCATGCAGAGTGAAGGTCAGCGGCTTTGATTTTTTGCTCGCGGGCTGAAGTGGCCCACGAATCGCACTGGCAGTATAAGGTTCTATTGTTTTTTGACCTTGAGAGACAGGGATCATGCCGAAAGGACTTCATTTGAAGGAGGGGGGCAATAACGTAAGAAACGATAAGGCTGAAAATTCTGAAACTGGACCGAGTTTCATGTTAGTTCAGTATATGAAAAATCGTTGGCACGAACACAGTGGGATTTACGGACTGCATTATGCAGAGATACAATGGAAATGGCAAATATAATGTAAGTAACTCTTTAGATGCTTTTATGCCGGAATGAATGAATGAATGAATGAATGAATGAATGAATGAATGAAGAGCAAGTACAACATTTGTGGGGTCGTCTTTCTACCAGGCACATGGGCATGCATGTGCCCATTCGACACGCATGTAGTCAAACAGTCGTTTCTCAGTGGTTCAATGGTAAAAAAAATCATTAGTTTGTGTGTTTCCCTCGATTTATTTCATTAGTTTTCGCATTGCTTTTAGAGCTGAACATACTCCATTGCACTATCCTCGCAAGAAAATAGTTTCAGCTCGCCCGTAATAAATAAAATTAATAATAGTAATAAAGATCGGCTGGTGAGACTAATTTCAATGTTTATGTTTTCTAAACAGGTACATCCTACCGTATTGCCACTGCCACCTATTCCAGACCCCGGCAGACTGATTTTTCAACCGCCAGCTGCAGCTTCTTGTAAACAACTGCACTACATTGGCCATCTTATGGGACGATCGCCAAGGAGCCATATGCCCTTACGCGCTACTAGCGGCTAGAAGCAACATATCGACCTTTACGGTGGCCTAGTGCCTAGTTGATGGAACAGCCTTGCGGTTCACCGTGTGTCCAAAGTGCTTCTTTTAACAAAAACCAACACCCTATGTACCATAAAGGAACAGCGCGTGACTCACGATAAACTTTTCCGGATTTGCGGATCGAGAGAAAAGAAAAAAAATTCCATTCCGATTTAATATGCCAATTGCTGAATATTCTCTAAACATTTAATGTCAAATAAATGTACTTTACCAAATGCACCGTATTGCTGTTTGATTTTAAAGTACAGTTTCATATTCCGAATTGTGGCGCGCTGTGTTGTGAGTTGATCTGTGTTGGTTTCCGGTTCTGTGTGAAGTCACGTAGAAGACGACTGTGCGTTTGCCTACGCAGCACAGTAACGTCATGGAGAGAGGCAGGGAATATGAATGTTTTGATAATGTCAGGCTCAGGGGCGGGGGATATGATTTAGTGCCGCAAAAGCAGGTCAGCCAGGGCGATGGGGCAAGTGATAGGATTATCACAAAATGGCAGCGCCCTGGTGCCTGTTTTCGCGTGCGTTTAATGGACGAAAACTCAGGTAAGGTCCATAGGAAATTTTTGTAAAATCGAGCAACTTAGGCTTAAAAACACATGGCCGACGCATAGGGACAATAAACATTTTTGACCGAACCATTCCTTTAATGTTGATATGAAGATTTTCATTAGGATTCTGACTGTTCGCCTTAGTAAGTATATGGGGGCTTTGATCGAATGTTCACAGTCTGGATTTATGAAGAATAATTATGGGTATGATAATATTAGAACGTTTCTGAATGTTTTGGACTTGCCAGATTCTGTGACCGATGATGTTTTACTTATATTTCTTGATGCTGAAAAAGCGTTTGATAGGGTGAACTGGAGGTTCTTAAATTACACGTGTTGAAATTGGGGTTTGGGCCTCTGTTTGTTAGGGCAGTTCAGTCTTTACAGATGGGAATAACAGCAAAAGTGTGGGTGAATGGTGGATTTTCAGAGTCATTAACACTGTTTAGGGGCACACAACAAGGATGTCCTTTGTCCCCTCTGCTGTTTAATTTGGTGTTAGAGCCTTTGTTGGCGTATATTCGGCAACATGGAGGAATTAGAGGTTTGTGTGTAGGGATGGGGAACTTAAGGTGCTGGTATATGCTGACGATGTTGTAGTCGTTTTGAGTAATCCTGCTGAGGGAGGAGTCTTGTTGAAGGGCATATTTGAGGAAGTAGGTAGGCTGTCTGGCTATCGGATTAAGTGGGGGAAGACTGAGGTGTTTCCGGTAAAAAGCTCACCTAGGCAAGAACAGTTGTTGGATTGGGATTGTAAGTGGGAAAATGTGAGTGTTAAATGTTTAGGCATACATCTTATTCGGGATGTTGGGAAATTGGTTGAGTATAATGTAGATAAACTTGTGGAGGTCCTTTGGAAGGATGTTAGGAGGTGGGAACATTTCATGTTGACCATTTGGGCTAAGATTAACGCAATTAAAATTATTTTATTGCCAAAAGTCTTGTATGTTCTTCAGTCTTTGCCCTTACTTTTCACGAGGAAGGTGTTTCAACGGCTAGATAGGTTGTTTCAAGATTTACTGTGGGGAGTGGGTGAAAAGGGTAATATTCCTCGTTATATTATGACTCGCAGTGTCAAGGATGGAGGTTTTGGCTATCCGGTACTTAAAAACTATGCTAATGGTTTCCTTTTAAAGAAGGTGTCTAGCTATTCTGTTAGTGATCTGCACCAGCTGCCTTGGTGGATGCAGATTGAGGTGCGAAACATCCTCCCATATGACATTAAGTGTTTATATTCATTTGGAAAGTTGCCAGGGAAAATGCGTCTGTTGGAGACAGTTTTGGCATTGATGTCTCTAATTGTGGGAAATGGAGCATGGGTTATTCATTTATAAAAGAGGCCTCCCTTTGGCACAACCCTGGTCTGCAGATAAATAATAGACCATTGAATTGGAGAAGTTGGATTAGCAGAGGTATCTTGAAAATTGGGGATATTTGGGGTGATGACGGAATGGTCCCTTTTAGTGGGCTCGTAGAGAAATTTGGATTACAAAATAGAGAGTTGAGGAGATACGATGATTTGTCGTGTTTGATGTCTGAAAGGATTCAGATGCTGGATGCTCCGCTATTGCGGGAGCCTGGGGTTCTTAATCTACTGACCTGTGGGTCTAGGAAAGTGTCGGATTATCTGTGTGCTATGCGGTTGGACGTGCAGTGGATCAATTCGTGGGACAAGCTGAGATTGTCATGGACGGAGGAGTTGGGTAGAGAATTGACATTGATTGAATTGGATAAGGTTTGGAGAGTAACGGTACGGGCAAAAACGGATTTGCAGTTGCGTTACATACATCAGAGGATTTTGGGTAAAATCTATTGCACCCCTGCTCGCATGTGTGATTTGGGCCTGGTTGATTGTGATAAATGTTGGGGTTGTGGGAAAGTGAGAGGTACGCTGATTCACATGTTGTGGAACTGTGAGAGGGTGAGGAAATATTGGAGTGATGTGGTTGATAGGATCGACCAGGTTTGGAATATTGCATTTCCTAGGAATGCATTGGCAATTGTTTTACAATTACCGAGTAGCACCTATAGAATTAATTGGGTAACATCATGTTGGATAACGAAGGTTTTGTTGGTAGCTACAAAGCAGATTTTAAAGGTGTGGAAAACGAGGAAGAAGCCAATAGTTGAGGATTGGATTTTTGATGTGCAAGTTCTTTCTCATTATGAGAAGACTATGTTTTATAAGTTGCACAAGGAAGGATACTATGATGAACAATGAGGGAATTTCTCTAAACTTTATGGGTGAAATGTGCTTCATTTGAGAATTTCGGATTGGTCTAGTTTACTATATATGTTGTGGGTTGTGAGTGTTTGTGTTTTGTTTTATGTTGTCGTTTGTCGTCCTGTATGTGTGGTCGTTGATTGTACTTCTTATTGGAATGTTTTATAGTTTGTGGTTCCTTTTTCCTTAATTGATATCTCTTACATGATGTTCTATGGGAATTTCACTATTGACCTAGTCATTGTTATTCTGTATTACCTTTGTTTTTCTGTAATTGAAAATGAAAATAAAATGAATAAAAAAAACATACTTTTCTGCCTCTTTTTCTCGTTGCACAATACTAGGTGATTTCAATTTAAGGCAGATATACCTCTATATTACCAAATTCATATCAAGTTCACCGACTCCATGTTTTAAATATAGGCCCTACACACAATAAAGGACAACCCTGAGACTGACTTCTTGTTAAGACATCATGATTTCTTCCTATTCTAGTTCACTACGACACTGGACAGACCACTCTGCTACCTTTTTCTCAGCCTAGCTGCCTACTGAAATGTAATCTCTTTCGACTATTAATCAAAGAACCCTTTCAAAGTCTACAATCCCCAGATGGTCTCCTCTAGTGTATTACCAATGAAGTTGCCCCCCTCAAGACCATCATAAAGCATCCTGGTATTCCAACACATTGCGTTCAACAACGTAGAAGAGCAGTGAGAAAATGGGAAAAACCATACTCAGATGCTGATAGATCTGTTCGCCAGCGTATTAGGAAAGAGTATAAAACTGCAGGACTTGAAGCAAAACAATCGTTTTATTCTTCACAAAGGCAAAATATTCTCAAACAGATTTTCAAAACTCTTAAACACCTAGAGAATAAACCCATTCCCACGCCCTCTAAACCTGTCTTTTTAGAGTGGATGTTTGATATCCACAATTTTGACAATAAGATTGTCACAATCTGTTCTTCCATCAATACTTTACACACCCAGGCCTAGCATTACTCTTCCATTCTTTGCTAAACCTTTGGAGAAGGCGGTTCCGTTTATCACAACGATTGTGGAAACCCACTCACTCCTGGGGACCTGTCAGTCTGAGTTCTGTCCAACACATCACCGAAACAGCCTTGATTGACATTCAAAAGCATCTTTTGTGGAATTAAGATCAATATGCGGAATCACTATTGGTTTGCTTCTGACACCATTCACCACAATAGGATCTTGCGTACGCTCTCTTTGGGTGACAAGGGTGTCAACAGAAGCAATCCAACGGTTTCATTATTTTTTTATCAGATTGATGTTACTGTGTAACCTTGGCCAATCTGTCCACACAACCCGTTTCCATTAAATTGGGTCTCCCCAAGGGGTCTGCTTTGCCTCCACTTCTTTTTAATATATATGCCAAACCTTTTCATGATTAATTACAATCTCTGAATGTTGGATTCCACTATTATGCCAATGAATCCCAATCATATTTTAAACTAAACTCCAATCTTAACACTCTTTGCCTCAAATCAATTGTTGCTAGTACTAAGGACTAGATGAACAACAACTGGCTCAGCCTTAATTGCAGCAAAACAAAACTACTGCGAATCCACATCTCAAGAAATATAAAACCCAAACCAGTCTACCCTCGATCTTAATTGGTTGTTAATCACCCTTTAGCTTTAGCCACCCAAGGTAAGACCTTGGAGTACTCTTTGATCCATCCCTCTTTATGACTAGTTAAGTCAATGCTGTGATCAGCAATTCCAGCTTCTTTATCCAGCTTTTACACCTGATCCACCAATTACTGTCTGACAACCATCTCGGCATTGTTGACACAGCAATTACTGGATCTAAATTGGCTACACCAATGTAATGTATATGGGAGCAGCAAAATATTGACTTCGCTATTTGAAACTCCCTGCCATAATCTCTTTGGGCATGCACCACGCTCCTGCAGTTTAAGAATGCCCTATGCCTTTTGTTTTTCAAACACTTTTCTGTATAATCTTGGTTAAGTCATTACTATGAACCACTCATGATTAATGCCTTCGGGTAACATAACATAACTGTATGCCACCCTGCAATATGTTTTCCTTTTTAATTGGAGCCTGCAAATAACCAGTCCCATGTTTTTTTGAGTCTAATTACAGTCCGTACACGTGACTGTTTCCCACACCATGTATTATTATTAGTGGTGAGCAGATAAGTACATTTACTATTCGTCTCCATACCATATAGCTGGTCATTTCTTTGCCCAAAACTAAATATTGAGGAAATTTGTTGGTATTTCAACACAAAATATTCTACAGAATTATATACATCACTTAAAATAACAAACCCAGAACAACCTTTTATATGTGGCATATAGTTTTTAAACGAAACCTCCTGCTTTCCTCTGGCATAGAAATGTGCTCATTGGGCCAAAAGCAGCAAAGTATAACTCCCTGTTTGGTCAGAAAGGGCATAGGACCAGAACCCCTGCTGAAGCCAGGACTTCACTGAGCTCACCCTTTGCCTCCACACATAGAGATCCCACCACCCACTCACTAGCCATTCACCACTGAGCTTCTGTTACCTCGCAGGACCAAGGAACATTACTACTTTGAGCCTGTTAAGTTTCTTTTGGTTACTTATATGCCCTTTCTAGCCTAACTCAGAACATATACCTGCTTCTTCTGAGTGGAGTGGAACATGAGTGGTTTTGCAGTGGTTTCTAGAGTCTTTTTGTTGTTTCATTGAGAAGGAGGAGCCGTTTGCTGCTGACTTTTTCACTACTACAAATACACTGCTGCAGTGCAGCGCAGAGTGTAGCACGAGTGGTTTTGCAGTGGTTCCCAGAGTCTTTTTGTTATTTCCATTGAGAAGGAGGAGCTGTGTGCTGCTGACTTTGTTTTCACCGCTACAAATACACCACTCCAGCGCAGAGCGCGGCGCGGAGTGGAGCGCGAGTGGTTTTACAGTGGTTTGGCGGG
Source organism: Ambystoma mexicanum (assembly GCF_040938575.1). Classification (NCBI taxonomy): domain Eukaryota; kingdom Metazoa; phylum Chordata; class Amphibia; order Caudata; family Ambystomatidae; genus Ambystoma; species Ambystoma mexicanum. The sequence continues at coordinate 782,998,108 of NC_090928.1, read as the reverse complement.
GTTCCTGAAGTTCGGCGGCCCCAGCATAAAACACCAGAGACATTTGCGGAAGTGCAGAAACCAAGAGGGGTGAGTGAACAAGCACACGTTCATCCCTGAATTTCGACGGCATTGAAAAACTGTGAAATATCCAGCACATATTTTACAAGTGAATTCTGGAAGCACTGGTACGACTGCTCCACATGAGAGAACTGTTTAATTAATTGCGTTGGGGTTTCGAATAGTACTTTATAGTGAGTGCAAGAATCTGAGGCTAACCGGAACGCTACGGGGGTGAACTAGTGGCCAAGAGAGTAATGCGGGAGGGGCTCTAAGCAGCAAATATGTTGTCGGGCCATACCCGCAGCCAAGCTAAGGCAAAGCGAACCTACCAGTATTTAGATCACGGGCCAAGTACAGATACTCTGGACACATCAAGCTATCTAGAAATGGGGGAGGAGGAAAGGGAGACACCTAATAGCTCGGACAACATCCTGCGAGCTGCGCAGCTCCAAAGTGACCTTGATAGTGAGCGACAAAGGAGGCTCTGATGGTGGAGATTGAGGTTGAGGGAGATCCCACTGATTTGAGAGACAAACACACTAAAGAAATGTGGCCGGTAGGAAGAAAAATATCTAAAGCGATCCTCAAAGAAAGTGAAGCAGTGATTTTAGCCCATACCACTAGTAAACAGCCAGAGGAACAAGAAGAGGGTAATCCCTCCAGCAAACAGAACTTTTTTGACCATGTCTTTTTCTCTAATTCACTCTCCTTCTATGCTCTTTCCATTGACCACTCCCCTAATTATCACTCCATTGTACATTGACCATGCATTTTCTGACTTTCACCAACACTATCCTGCTCGCATATTCACATCTTCCACCCCGTCCTCAACCCTAGATCTCCTCGTAGATTCAGACCCTCAAAACAAACACTGGCTGTGACCATCGAAGCTGGTGCGAATCACGGACCGCTACCATACTCCTAGTCTAGAACCCCTGCACTGGACTCTGCCAAATCCTCCCTTTGCATTCACCCCACGAAAACTTTGATCTACCCTTAAAGCTTTGCTCACACCTCCCAAGCCAATATCCACTGCCTCCTCTCTTTCTGCTAATGACTTTGCTCACTACATTTCCTCTACAATCTCTATAATTTGTGACACTCACGGCTTCTCTCTCCCTCCCTAGCCCTTCTTCTGTCCACCACCTCTTCCCCTACCTCTTCTACTCCCTACTACTTTTCCCCTAACTCTCTTCTAGAATAGGCACCCACTCTTCACAGCGCCAACCCATTTTGTGCTCCTATCATCCCATTTCACTCCAAATGGTGAAAGACCAAGACACAATCACCTGCTGATATCTCCCTTAGCTCTTTAACCTCTCTCTCTCAGCTGCTTCCCTGCATCCTTCAAACCTACAACTGTCCTACCCCCATTGAATAAACACTCTGCTGATCCAAACATACCAGCATACTATCACCCAGGTTACCTCCTTTCCCATTATTCAACGGTCCTTGAGCGAGTGATCATCAACTGGATCACTAAGTACCTTGAGGATAATGGTCTTGGAGATCCACCTGTCCAAGGCAGAACTCATGCATGTCTCAAACTTTCTCTCTGAGGAACACCCCTCCACAACTCTCTTCTGCATTCATCCTTTTAGTCTACACTGCCACTTTTAACACTGTTGACTACTCCTCACTCCTCATTTTCAAGGACCTTGGGTTCCGCAAATCTGCTCTTGCCTGGATTGCTTCCTACCTGGAAGGTGAATCCTTTAAAATCTCCTGGAACTCACAAACCTCTGACCCCCACCCCTCTCCTTGTCAGCTTACCCCACAGATTAATCCTTGGATCACTACTCTTCACCCTCCATACCTCTGCCCTCGGATAGCTTATCTTGTCTGTTGGCTTTCACTATCACCTCTTTGCTGATGATTCATTATATTCTCCTTTCCCTCCTGCACCCTAACAATCTCAGAATGGATTGCTGTCTCACTGCAATTTCTCACTGAACAGCTCTCTGCTTCCTCATGCTGAAGTCCTAAAAAATGGAAGTCATCTTCCCCCAGCTTCCAATGCCATCCCTACCCTCACCTCTCCTATCTCCTTCCTGCCTGGCTTTCTTGCTCCCTCACCCAAAGCTCGCAACTTGGGGTCCTCTTTGATAGAAACCTCAGACTACAATAATTCATCTGTAACACTCCTCTGCTGCTTGTATTAACCACCGTCTTAACATTCTGAAAATTCATCAATTTCTTACTATTTTATGCACTAATCTCTACCCTCATCCTCAGCAAACTGGACTACTGCATAAGCCTACTCCTCGTTCTTCCCTCTACTACTTCCTCCCTCTAGACAAAGTCATCAGCTTTACTACCCGCACTCCCTACGACCTACCCAGACCCGCCCCATTTATAGCTACCAACATGCTGGTTGGCTCTCTATGCACAACTGTTGCCTTTTCAAGTTCCTTCTGGTAGTCTATAAAGTCATCAATGGCCTTGTCAGCATTGTAGCTGCTTGCTTTGCTGTAATGGATGCTGTTCATGTTCACAATACAGGTGTATGGGGAAAGGGGTGGTTTTAAATGCTTTCACATGTACATATGCAAGCAGCTTCAACTTTGTGTAGTGCAACATTGTGACTACTCACTTATGTGTGTGTGAAAGTGTTCATTTATACATGTGTCTTCCGCAGCTTTTTTGTTGACTGACTAATATGTAGACAACAAAACCAAAAAAGGTTAAGTTCCACTATGTAAATTGCGCTGCTAGACTCCAAATATTTCCAAAGGCTGCCAATGAAATGACAGATTGAAATCCAACAAAATTAGAAACACACAAATGAATGTCCAATGTGTCTTGTATTCAAGTAATTTTCATCAGCCAGAGTGATTTGCCGACACGTGTTTCAACCTTCTGCGGTCTTTCTCAAGGCAAAAAATCTGGAATTCCATACACAAACAATACAATGAATGAACCCCAATAAACCAAGAAAATGTTTGCATCAGAATAACCAAGAAAACATAACATTTGAATTGTCACATGTGCATCCATGTGGATTCCAGAGGATGAATACATGAGATAACAAAAAAACACATTTGAGAATAATATAAGGATGTGAATACATACATTACCAAGATAAGCATATCATGGTCGTAATACATGTTCCAGGACCATATCATCATGGAGAGTATGAAACAACACTAATACTAATATGTAGTTGATTGACGTTCATGCTGGTGAGATTTCTGCATTGTGCACGTTATGTTGAACTGGCATAATCCTGAAGGTGCACTGTTGTGCAGTATGTGTACGTCCAGGCCCACTAAGCTAATATGGTGGTGCCTGGCCGTGGAGATTTTACACAAGGAATGATCGAGTAGGGCACATTCATAGCACAATGTGCTCAATCAGGCCCTGAGGGGTGTTGTGGAGGCTTCATGTCCTGCAGCTCGGACCATACTGGGAGTTATGGTCCCTCATGCCTGGTTGCAGGCACTTGCTTTGCTTGGGACATTCACTATATCTACATGGCCAATGCCACCCGGTACGGGCCGAACTGCAGATGGATGGAGCTATTTTGGTGATGATGGTTTAGTGATGCATGTGTACATGAATATTACGTGTGTCATTGTGTGTTTGTATTCACTTGCAGCAGTGGTCAATTTGCAGTTCAGACATTCTTATGGTATCTGCCATCTCTTTGTTGCCATCTGTCTTTTCTGCCTGTGACATGTGCCTGACCGAGGTGGTGTCTGATGGAGTTCATATACTACTTTTTGTACTTGTGTAGGCTTTGCTATTCATACACATCCATTTCTGCTTTTGGGATGTCTTTGCATATCAAGGCCACTGGATGCATGCCAGGTTCTCATTTGTGTGTGACACGTCTGCTTCATGTGTTGGCTGTCAATGTGATGTCTATGTGTGTGTGGATTATGTGCTTCTGACATGTTTGTTTTTTTCCCCTTTTCAGATGATGACGCAATGGAGCCAGAGGATGGTGTTGTCATGCCAGGCACAGGGTTGCTATCACACCAGCAACCCAGAGTAAGTGGGGGTTTTGGGGTGGTAGACCACGAGAATCCACTTGTGTTCTAGACCATTGTGTCTAGGGCTGGCAATGAGTCTAGCCCGGATGATCACTCTGATGACAATGTTGAGTTGGATGTGCGTCGGGTCCATTCGTCAACGGTGAGTGATTCTGAAGTGGACGCTCCTCTGTCTGCGACACCTGCACTGAGGGGCCAGACGGTGGTGGGACCTCCACCTGTGGTGGATCAGGACGCAGGGTCACACTCCACACCAGTTGCTGATGTGCCTGGGGCATCACGTCAACGGAGGAATGTCCTGCAGCCGCGGGCGGTGCCAACCCAACAAGGACGGCGACTCCTTGGGCCCCACAGGTGTCAAGCCCAGCAACGCGGTGGCCCCGCACCACCGGGGTATACTGAGTGGGAGCAAGCCATGGTTGCCAATTCCGAACAACAGGAGGCAGCAATTGATAATATTGCTCAGAGAATGGAGCGTGTGGCCCAATCCCTGCTCCCCGCTGCTAGGCAGGTGGATCTCCAGCAGCGGGCGGTACAGTCCACGGGCCGCTCGCTCAGGCTGGGCATGGCGGCCTCAGACAGGGCATGCCGGGCTGAATTGGTGTCTCTGCGTCAAGCAATTTCTGCTCACGCAGAGGCACACAGGGAGGCCCTGAGGGAAGACCATGCTTCCCTCTGAGCTACTCTGGGTGTGCTCTTGATGTCCCAGAGGAAGCGGACAGAGGAGAGGTTGGAGCAGCTGGAGAATACCATCTCGGCTGAGCTACGTGCTTGCCAGGAGGTGTACCAGATGTCCAGCCAGGCCATGCAGGAAGAACTCTGTGTTACATGTGTTACCTTGCAAGAGGAAGCATGCGTATCTTGCAAGGTTCTGCATGCTGACCTACGTGTCATCGCCACACAGAACCAGGCTCATCCGTCCCGCAGACTTGCTGCCGACGAGGGGCAAGCTGAGCATAGGCATGGTCAGGGTACTGTGCAACGTCAACCTTTTGAGCCAGAGGGTGAGGAGGACGACGACGACTTATCTCCCACACAGGTCGGGCTGTGCAAGCGTTGAGCCCATGGAGGTTTTTTTTTTATCTCAACATCATCGCATGTGGGTGTTGAGGTGCACCCTGTACCTCCCCCCTCCTGGGTGCATCCCCCCTGGGTCGTATATGGCCATTTTTGATTTTTATAGTTCGTTTAATTAGTTAATATAGTTTAAAATTGCTTGTCTATTGTGCATTGATGTGACGGTGTGGTGCTTTGTGGCTTTTGAAGGCATCCACTGTCTGTTCCAGCTGGGCCCTTCAAGCTTGTCTCATGTATGTGTTTGCAGCTTGGGGTCCTGACTCACATATGCCACTCCTGCTTCCCCTATCCATGGGCTCGCAAGGATGGTTCAGTGTTACAACCATTTACACAAGGGCATTGGACTTTCATCATATCTGTGGCCTGTCTGCTACTGTACTACTTGTGTTAACACCCCAAGTGGGGATTAAGTAGGTTTTCTCCACGGCATGTCTACAATCAATTTTGGTGAGTACATAATTGATATGTCCATTTATTGATGTTGATTGCGATGTATGTTCTTTTCTTGCCTCTATACGTGCTTGATGCACTTCATGCTGTAGACAGTAGCCTGCACCCTTTGGCTGTCAAAGTCACACTGATGGTTGGAGGAGTTCGGATGTAGGTCTCAAACATGGCCCAGTGACAACCAGCATGAAGACACACACACAGGGAACTTTCCAGCCTTATTAATAGTTTTGATGCCCTTTATGCAGGAAAATGAGCCTCCAGACTACCTTTCCCAGCAGACACGGGGCCAAGAACTACTGAAATCTGGCCACGTTGGGTGGGGCACACGTGCGCATGCGTGCGTAAGCAGAAACACAGGGCTTGTGCTCAGACGTCCGACAGAAGCAGACGTGTTTGCAGGAGCTCCAAGCAAGGTGAGCAGCACAAGGGGCCACACCCCAGCCAATCTTCCACCAGGCCCCTTGCACACGCATGCTAAGTAGCGCCAGTGCTGGTGAGCTTGGCCAGGCATTGGGGAAGAAGCACACAGTACAGCACACAGCTAAGACGCGTTGAGGAACAAATGCCAAGTAGCTTTACAAGTTGTCAGGGGCACTCGCAGGGGCCGTCGCCCATATCCTCGAGTTCCCCCTGCTCCATAGAAGCTGAGTTATTAGCGCAGTAGCATTCCAGCCAGAAACTAATACAGCACACGGGGCACCCAGCGAGGCGCAGACTCAAGTGCAGTGCATATCATTTGCATGTGCAAATTGCTACGTGCACTACCTATTGAAATCCGCGGCTGGCAGAACATGACTTGTACTTAAATCGCACCTCGCCATACGCGTCTTGCAGCTGACCCAGGGACCATTCTATCATGTGTAATTCTTGACACATTGGTCTTCCATTTACCGCGTGGCCACGTGCGCCTGCCTTACTGCATTGCCAGTGTATGAACCCTCACGGGGGCAAGCTAAAGTATATGAAAAAAGCAGCAGACAAGAGTGTTTGTTTGTGGAGAAGTCACTTAGTTTGAGGCATGAATGGTGTTGTGTGGTGTCCAGTCAATTCGTCGACCTCAAATTGGTCGAATGACATTTGGTCGACGCAATTTCGTCGAAAACCATTTCGTCGAATTTTTTTTAAAAATTATATATATTTTTTTGGGTGTTCGTTTAGGCAAAAAAAGGTTTTTAAGGCAAAAAAGGTGGGTTGGGGGGGACCCTCCAAAAAAAAAAATAAATAAAGGGTTAAAATAGAAAAAAAAAAATTTCGACGAAATGGTTTTCGACCAATTTGCTTCGACCATTTGTCTGGTCGACCAATTTTTTTCGACGAATTGACTGGCAACCAGTTGTGTGTGTAGTGAAAACACACACAGATTAGTAACTCACGCTCTCTTTGCAGCATTGAACTGCTCCCGTTACCGGACCTGAGAGTGCGCAGGCAGGAGGCCAGCACTCACCCCAGAGATAAGTCTCTCTTTGGCTTGCATTTGACTTATTTTGTACAAAGTGCATGAAGAACATGGTTTCTATGATTGAGTATGTGTTATTGTCAATAGTTGTATTTTGTATTTTGCCTACTTTCCCTTGCCAATCCAACTCCCCTCTCCTGCCCCTCTTTCCGGTTATCCTGAATACCAATGCCTTTCCAAACAACGGATCCCTGACCCTCTTACCCAGCTGGGGTCTCCGAGGCCTGTGTAAGCTTTACCTTGCAGGCGCCCAGACCAAGGAGGGGGTGGTTGGTTTGTGCCACTCCTGCGCCTGGAGACCGGAGCTGTGACAGTACCCATCAGTTGTTGCATCCTCATTGTATATTGTGTACTGAAAATGGTACCCATCCTGTTGAACCATTATTGAACTGTGCTACCTTGGTTGTTCTGTCATTCTGCTTGGACATGTGCTTGGACATTTTCTGCGACTTCATGTCATCTACTGGAGACACTTCCAGGGTTTTTTGGTGGCTACAGGCTTTTTCCCTGGTTTGGGGGTTTGGCTCCTTGGAGTTCTCTGCAATTTGGTATTTTTACCAGTCAAGGTGGCCTCTGAGGGGGCTGGACCCTATTTACAAGCAAGGTGGAACATGGAGACCAAGGGGTATGGGGATCCTGAAGCCAGGTAGACTAGAAGGAAGAAGGCTACAGACCCCAGACACAGTTGTTCAGAAGGTCATGGTGATGTATGAATGAGGGAGGGCCTTTTGTTGTTGGACAGTAAACTTGCGCTACGGTGTTTGGACACTCTCTGACATTGTCATTGTGGGGTACAATGTACATGATGTGTTCTGCTGGTCAATGTCTGTTCCTGTGTTGTGTTTACTTTTCAGGTGTAAGGGGATTGTTGTGGTTTGACATGCTTGGGTGTACACATGGGCAATGTTCCCATGTGATGTGTACAGGACCTGAGGGTCACTTGATTTCACATGCATATATTGAGTGCATGTCCCTACTGACACACACACTTACACAATGCTCCACCACACGTACAACCACCCTTCCATGCCCACACGTGCACACAAATTGCCTTCTCTGGCACGCTGTGTCCCTGCAGCGCATGATCAATTACCATTTGGGGATCGTGTACATGCGTCAATAGGTTATTTTTGTTGCTTGTCCTTTTTATGTGATGCTCAATGTGTATCCCCAACACAATGGCTGCTCACTGTGCTAGGTGATGATTACCTTGGCATCGCATACAACCTTTACGTTGATGGAATGCCAGTGCTTGCGGTTTCGATAGATGTGCTCAGTGGCCCTAGGTGGACGTAGGGCCACATGGGTGCAATCTATGGCACCGAGCACTTTGGCGAAGTGTGCCACCCTGTAAAAGTCCTGGAACACAGCCTGACTTTCTGCGGGTGTTCTGCTCATATATATATGTGCCTGCAGACTGAGGGACACGCAGTCATGATTGCCAACACCTGGTGTAGGCAGCGTGACTGCGTGGACTGTGAGACACCCCCGACTATGGCAGTTGTCCACTGAAATGACCCAGTGGCCAAAAAATGCAGGACATTGAGCACCTTCTCTAAGGGGCTCAATGCTTGGGAGCACAGGGTGGGTGATGTAAGGTCCTCTTCCCACTCCCTGACCAGGTCTAGGATGATACAAGGTGGAAACCTATACCTGCCATAGACCTGGTCGTCAGGCATCCAAAAATGCTGGTCCAGGGCAAAAAAATGCAGGGCCTGGGTATTCTCCTCCTCCTGCGGTATCCCACGATTAGTGCTGCGACAAATGGGGCATTCATCGCAGCTGTATATACGTGTTTGTTGTTTGTGCGCACTTTTTATTGCGCGCACTTTTATACTGTGCACGGGGACGCTTCCGCCTGCCTTTGTGTGGCCGACGTGTTGACGCCTGTGCGCGTCTTTGGCCGTGCGCAGGGTTCCCATATTGAATTCCATGAATGTGTTGTTCGCGTGCGTGTGGGCGTTCCGTGTATTTCCCTGCAGTACTTCCCCAGTTACGCCTTCTTTTTCATACATTGTTCCCCATTCCGTGCATTCCGCCCCCTTTTCCACCCCCTTTTTGGTGTGTGCGCTAACGTTGTGCGCTTTCACTGTGCGCGTCGCACACGGCGTTAAGGATGTTGCAATGACATGTGCGCCCGTGTGTGCCACGCACAGATTTGGCGCACATCCCGGGGTAAACACGCGCAGGCCCTTCCATGAATCGCACGCGTGCACGGGCGCGCGCGCTTGCTTTTTCACGCTTGCGCCACCTTGCACCACGATTTTCGCCGCACATTTGTTCGATGAATCGGCCCAAAAATATATTACCTTTAAGATCAAGAACACAGTGGTTGTATAGAGAGAAAGTTGGTCCCTGCGAGCTGGCCAAGTTGAAGATATATGGCAGTTTTTATTACACTGTGCACTATTGATTACTTTAAGAAAACTGTGGCAAAGGTCTCCTTTTATTAAAAATCAATTACCGACATGCAAGGATGCAACGAATTATATTTTAGATAGTGATGATGTAAAATGTTTAACAGAACTAGCTCATTACACCAAGAATGCATTGATTGTCATAAGTAATGGTTTTTAGCCTATTTGGCAACTTGTTCATATGTATTCCTATCTCCAGGTAACTTGCTTTGTACTACAGGCTGTGGATGTGTAAATGTATATTTATTTATTTTTTGTGTTTGTATGCGTTTTAATGGATTTTATATCCGAATAAAGCTTTTATCTCTCTCTCTCTCTCTCTCTCTCTCTCTCTCTCTCTCTCTCTCTCTCTCTCTCTCTCTCTCTCTCTCTCTCTCTCTCTGAGCAAACTGATAAGCCTATTATGGCACTAACAAAGGTAGTTTGTTAATTACAACAATACAAAACCAGAGTGTTTAGACACATAAACAACATATGCACATTCTTAATTCGCGATTATTTCGAAAAAGAAGCATGTACTGTTTATGATTTGGTAATTACCTTTTCACACACATCAGTGCATCTGATAAACAAAACGCCAGGTCAGTTGCTGTTTTAAAACTTCTGCCTATCGCATAGCTCCCAAGATTGCAAATGCTGTGCTATAAGTTAGAATAAGGTGAGTAGTAGTTAAAAGTTTATTCGGAAATGATCTATTAACACAAGTTACTAACAACACATACAACAAAAGGTGAATATATATAAAATTGATACTTGAAAAAATCTTCTTCTGAATGCTGCCTTGACATAACATAAAACATCATACAGGAACTCTGTACAAGTCATAAAAAGAGCCATGGCATTCATTCATGTCCTTTTGTTGTGTTTAATAAAATGCAGCTTATGTCATTTGCTCATACAATCAGTTAAAAAAAAACTACAAATTGTTAAAAAAATGTATGAAATCGTCGTCTCTATCCAAGACACACCCGCATATCCTATCAGGGCTCAGCCAGCTCATCCTTGCTTTTAAAGGGATCACATTTAGCCTAACAATCAGTATTATCCTGCAACATTATAGATTTTATCTATAAAAGCAGCGGCCCTTGCATGCACGCAGGAGGGGGTGTAGTATTTTAATGATGGCAATGTACGAATTCTATCCTGGGTTAAACAAAGATCTAGTTCGACTGCTCTTTTTTTAAGACAGGTCTTGCGCTGTGCATTCAAAAGTTTACTTAGGGTACCCGCAGCTCCCAACTTTTCATCAGAGTAAGACTGCTAGCAAACCAACAGGTAGGGTCTTTGATAGGGAACCGGCTTAACTCAACTATTTTTTTATTTATTGTCATTTGGTTAATAAATAACCTTTAACAAAATTACATCACAACGTTCCAATAAACAAGAACAAACTAAACAGAAACCAAAACATGCATAAAAACAGAACCTAAAACTCATTGGAGAAAGTTGCATTACTAAAGTATGAAATAGAATTGAATGTATACATATCATCAGCACATTTCCCCACAAAATTCATATATTAATTAAAATAAACCATTTCAGCATCAACACCCCTCTAAAATCATGGTCATAAGAACACATGATTGCATCCAACATACACAAGTATCTACATTTTCCATAAAAACAACCACTATCCAAATCCCTGATTAATAAAACTAGCAGTACATCGTTACACCCAGCTCCGCCACTGGATCTCTCAGCGAGTGATTAAAGAACAAGGCTCCAGGAGTCTTACACGTCTGGAGCTCACGCTGACAGCAGCCCCTCAAAGGGAAAATCTCTACTTTGTGTAAGCTCTTGGAAAAGTCAAACCCTGAACATAAGGAGAAGTACATGACCAACTGGGAAAAGGACCTGGGGCGTGAACTATATCCATCTATGTGCAACAGAATATGGACAAGGCTTCACAAAAGCACCTAATGAATCACCAATAGGGAGGGAGGGTATAAGGTGTGCTATAGGTAATATATCACACCACTGCAACTGCACAAATCCGGCTCCTTCCCCTCCCCGAACTGCTGGAGAGGATGCCCATCAGTGGGGTCACTCTTCCGCCTCCTCTGGGAATGCCGAAAGCAACAAGTTATTGGAGGGAAGTGCTAAACCACATCCGCTCGATCACCGGGCTCTCAATACCTTGGGACCCCGGGATTGTTTTGCTAGGGGACACAGGCGACGGGACATGCCCTTATCAGGCAACATGGCCCGTCTATGTACTCACTTGTTAACAGCGGCCAAGATAGCCCTTGGGAGACTCTGGAAGCACCCTGAGGGCCCCTCCATCCCACTATGGTGGTCCAAGTGCTGGGACATAGTGGCAGCGGAAAAGATTACAGCACTTCGCCTGGGGAATATAATAAACCTTTTCCGAAATGTCTGGGCCACGTTCATGGACCATGCAGAACGTTTCCCCGCTCTCACGCGTAAGCCCCCGCTAACCCGATGGCTGGACTAATTCGCACAGCTACGAATCACCACCACGTAAGGGTTTCGCCGCTCCGTCCCTGAAAAGATGAGATCCCCCCCAGGCCTTAACCTGGGAATAGACCGAGGATTCCATATGTTAATGAATTGTGTCATATTATGATTTACAAACGCTGATGTCTGTGGTTCATTATGTTTTAAAAACCTAATAAAATATATGTTGAAAAAAAACTAGCAGTACAGGTAAATCATACAATTCTATCCAATGCCAAACATTTCGAAAAAAAACAACCACAGCTAAAACAATCGAAGATGTTAGAATATACAAACTTCTTTAAAAAACGTTATTTGTTTGCCATGAAGCGCGGGACAATAGACCAATAGATGTTTCAAAGTTGCATATTCAGTTAAGATACCGCACAATCGACAGTTTGCCTGCCATCTCTGATGCCATCAATCCATAACTAACAAAGATTTGCTTTATGTGGTATAGGTTCCATCTGAATCTTAAAAAGGACCCACAAACAAATCTCTTCAGGTAAATAGACAAATAAATAAGGAGCCAGTGCCCTCTGCTTTTGTGCTCCAAACTAAGATGTGTTAGAGACTCGTAGTTATGGAATCATCCAAGAGTGGAAATCCACTCATATCTGTAGAGCATTCGCTTTGCCTTATCAGGGTTATTCATAAGAACACTCTCCGGCAAATCCATCTACCTCAGAAAATTGCTTCAAAAGACAGAAGAGCTCTTCAAAAACTGATCCCCATTCTGTTTAGTAACAACATTCAAATCTACAAATGGGGAATCCTCCAAAGGTTAAATAATGTTATAATATAAAGACAGAAGTATCCTGAGCCCTACTAACTAGTGATCGAATCCCAAGCTCATATCTAATAGCAGCTCAAGGCACAGAACTAGAGATCCTTAATGCCTCACACCAATTTAATCCTTCTAATTTCGGCAAGAAATCCAAAACCCTCAATTGCTAACATTTTAGGTACAATATTACCCTAAAAATGTCAGGAGTATAATTAAAGAATACTTTCCAAATCTCACATCAATACTGCACAGTTGATTCGTGAGAGCGACAACCCTACTCCTCATCCATGATATTATTAACTGTGACTTATGGGGCTTTGAAGTAATCGGAAACCCAATGTAGACAAAACTATCTACCCTTTCTAAGATACTGGGTGCAATTCACCACCGAAAATGAGTCTTTTTTTATTTAATGGTGCACTGCATTAGCTACGTTTTTCCAGGATTGAGTTACAAGGAGATAAACAAGGCATAGTTTACAAATACACGGACTAATTGCCAAAGACCCTTCTGTGTACAATCAAAAATTAAAAAATCATCAGCATATGTCAACCAACCAAATTTGAGATGGCATAATGTCTTTTTTTTAAAAAAAACTTTCTTTATTAGCACACTTGGAAGCCCTTGTCGCATTACATCAAGATAGTAGCAACATAAGAGGAGATACACAGAGGTAACATAAAGATTACAGGGGATGGATTTCAGGGGGTTCGTTGGGTCTTGATGTAGTTCGTAATAGGTAAAGTCTCATTGTGGCCCATATGTCCTTAGGTCGGGAGTTGAGCAGTTGCATACGTATCCATTGTTCCTCTTTGTCATTTGCCCACACTAGATCACTCATCCAGGGGCCCTTATTGGGGGCCTGGGTGCTTGTCCACCTTAGCAGAATACAACGTTTTGTCAACAATGGACACAACTTCACAAATGTACTCATAGCAGATGGGGGCGGGTCGAGGATGTGGAATAGGCACAGTATGGGCGTGGGTTCGACAGGTTTACATAACATCTCAGATAACATTGCACATACATCTTTCCAAAAAGGGGCTAGCATGGGGCAGTCCCAGATCATGCGGAAATATTCAGCATTTGGGAATCTACAGCGTGGGCATGCCCCGGTCCCTTCATTGTAGAATGCATGTAGCCGGCTCATAGTATAGTTGTACTGATGCAACACCTTTAATTGGATCAATCGGAACCATGAATTAAACGACACCCTAGGTGTCTATGAACACATGTCACTCCGGAGCTCATGGCTAATCTCTAGCTGGAGGTCTTATGCCCATGTTTCCTGTCCTTTACAGAGAGGAGGGTCGGAGTGGGCTTGGATCAGTTGGCATAGGGTCAACACTCAGCTATGAGTGTCATGTGCGGACAGGGGAAACCCAAGGAGTTAATCGCTGTCGGGTTCCACCGGAAATGTACACCAAAGTTTCTTGCATGCTTTATGTAGGCCAGCGCAGTGCAGCCACTGCGAGGACCCCCCGTGCCTCAAGTTTGGTATCTCAGCGGCATGAATGAAGTTACCTCCTGAGAATAACAATCCCACCGTACAGTATCCATGTTGTATCCAAACCTTTTGTGAACCAGTGTCTAAATGCGGTAGTGAGGGAACACAGTTCCAGAGGGGAACGTTTTCACAGTAAGGATTCGGAACAACCACCTCTGTCCATATTTCGAGCCTTGCCAATGCTGTGACACTAGCAGGGTCGAATCTGCGAATCCCGTTGGCAAAACGAATGATCGGAGGTCCTTGCCCCCTGCCGAGTGTCTCCCCAGTTGTACATGGGGAGGAGGGGTGCCATCCCCAAACCAAGCAGTAGCAAATTGTGCCTATGCAGCCATCCAATATCGACGGAATTTCAGCACTGCGAGCCGCCCTCTTGTGTGGCTGGGTTAATGTATTCCATTTGAGTCGTACGGCCCGGAGTGGAAGAAAAATGTGGGCATTTCGCTGTTCAACTCTTGAAAAAAGATCTGCCCAGGCCAAAGGGGTATATTGAGAAAAAAATATAAGAGTGTAGGCAGTACGATCATTTTTAGTAGCGCTATTTTACCCGTAATCATGATAGGTAGACATGTTGCAAGTTTAGGTCGCAGTTGGGTCATGTATGTGGTGTAATTGTAGTTGTGTAACGCGGGGCAGTAACATGCCACCATCACTCCTAAGTAACATATGGACTCAGGGGCCCACTTGAAGCCTAGTAAGTCTGGGGGAGGAGTGGTTGCGTCTGTAAGGACAAAGAGTTCTGATTTTGCGCAGTTGACCCGGAGCCCTGAAACCTCCCCAAATAACAAGATATCTTGCATTATGGGTCCCAGGTGTTCATCGGGGTTATGGATATACAGCAGTGCGCCGTCCATGTAAAGAGAAATTATTTGTGGGTCTCCCGCTATTCTGCTCCCTCTATGGCTGTGTCTGAGACGAATTTCGTCTGCCATTGGTTCTATAACAATGGAAAATATTAGAGGGGAGAAAGATCCATGGTGGGTGCCACTCCCTATCTCAAATTGTGAGGAGGCTATCCTATTTGTGCTAACCCTGGCCACCGGCACCGGGTAGAAGAGGCGCACCGCCTCGAGGTACCTCGGTCCAAACACGCATTTCAGTAATACAGCGTACATGAACTGCCAGGACACTGAATCAAACGCCTTTTGAATATCTAGTGTGGCAACCAACGCCTGGACCTCTGGATTGATGCGTGCCAGTATATTAAATAACCGCCTTAGGTTCAGTGCTGTGGACCTCCCTGGATGGAATAAATCCTGATTGATATGGGTGAACAATATACGGCATCGCTAGCATCAGTCGAGTAGACAAAATCTTTGAAAACACCTTAACGTCGGTGTTGATTAGCAAGAGGGGGCAGTAGGAACTGCATTGGTCAGCTGGTTTGTCTGGTTTCAGCAACACCATGACCACCGCTTCCCGAATACTACCAGGTAGCATCTGCGATGCCAGAGATTTTTGCCACACCTGCAACAGTTGAGGGGCGAGTGTCCCTTTATACTGCTTATATAGTTCCCACAAGAAGCCATAAGTACCCAGTGATTTGCCAGTTGGCAGACTGTCAATTGGTTGGTTAATCTCCGACAGCGAAATCAGGAGTTCCAGCAGGTCTCTGACTCCCGTGAGAGCTAGCTGAGTGCAAGAGTGTCAAGGAATGCATTGACATTTTCGATTGAGCATGTTTCTATGTTGGAATAGAGGTTGGTGTAAAACTAGGTAAAAACTCTGTTGATGGCGATGGGTGTATGGACTGTGTCCCCGGATGTATCAGTAATGAGAGGAAACACCTACCACTGTTTTTACTGTGTGCCGTATGGGCTAGTAGCTTAACCGGCCTATCCCCCATCCTGTGCTTCCTAGCCAACAGTGGGGCATTGAAAAACTTCACTTCACTCTCTGCATGTGTTCTAAGTTTGTCTAAGGCTTCCTTTATTTGAGCTAGTGTAGCCATGGGGGGTGGGGAACATCCTCAAGGCCTTGTTCCAGTACTATCAGGCCGTTTTCACATTGATCTATACTGTGCTGGATCATTTTTAGGACGCTACACTCCGAGGCCATTGCTATCCCTCTGATGTAGACCTTAAAGGCCTACCAGACCACACGGGGGGAAAGTCACAGATCCCACATTTTTCTCAAAAAACTGTTGGATGTGGTCATCTATAATAGAAGCAAAAACAGCAACCTGCAGTGCCGATTGTGTAAACCACCAGTTTTTACGGTATTTGGAAAGTGATGGTAATGATGGGGTAATGCTGACTGGGGAATGGTCGGAGTAGGTACGGGGAAACATATACGTGTTTGAGACTCCCCCAAGTAACGTGTCTGATGAGAGCCACATATCAGTGCGGTAGGAAGAGTCCTGGACTGATGAGTAGAAGGAGAATGAATGGACATCAGTATGTAAAGTGCTCCAGACGTCCACTAGTCCCAGGGAGCGCATACCGCCCCTGATAACTTGAGTGGATCGTGTGGGAGCCCTTTGTGTTTGCAAAGATCCTTCAAGGTTAAAGTCCAGGATAGTATTGAAATCTCTCCCGCACAATATCGGGATAAGGGGTTATCAGGCAAGTTCCTCCATTACCTCGGTATAAAATTGTGGGTCGTCCATGTTCGGGCCATAGATATTCATAAATAGCACTTCCCTCCCTGCAAGTAGGACATACACCAGCACATACCTACTCAGTGAGTTAATTTGTATATGTTTACATTGGAAAGGGAGGGATCTATGAACCAAAATCAAAACCCCCCTGGATTGTGAGGAGAAAGAGGTATAATATCGATTCCCACCCCAGTTCCTGGCAAACCCCTCACACGTTCCAGAGAGGGCATGAGTTTCCTGTAAGTACAGGATGTTAGCCTTATGTCTCTCACAGTAGAGTTGCATTTTCCGGTGGTTAATTGGGTTCCCCAATCCATGCAGATTCCAACTAAGGCAGGTTATGTCTCCCCTTTAAATGTTAATAGTGTAATGTATCCCCTTCCCATGCCATAATATAGCCGTTTTGACATTCCATCACGTCTCTCTGCGGCCATCCCCTTCTGCATTGCACAACTAGTGTGCCCCAAGTGCTTTTTAACCAACTTTAACTTCAATCTTCCCCCTCCCTCACCATCCCCCACCTCCCCTGCAACTGGGGCAATGATTACCCATAGAGAACCTTCCCAACCAAAAATGCAACATTGCTTGGGGTCACTGAAGCACAGGCTCACCCGGACTGCCATTGAGCTTAAAAACAAGGACAATATAAAAAAGGTTCAAACTTTGTATTCGTCGATTGTAATCGTACCCCCAGAGGGGTGGCATAGTCGGCACACATAAGGTCATGTGTGGCATGTATGGTAAACATCCAATAGCATACACCAGACCAAGCATGAGGAATTGGTACACACGCTTTATAAGAGTCTCTGAGTCCTATGACTAGTCAGTGTCTACGGTGCTGGTAGAGTTTCATCCAGGAACTTCATGGCTTCGCCTGGCATTGTGAAAAATAAAGTTTTGTTGTTCCATTCGATTCTCATTGGCAGGGAACAGCATTGCGTACTTCATGTTTTTATCCCACAGCCGTTTCTTCATCGTTCGTAAAAAGACTTCCTCTCTTGCTGAACCGCCACTAAGAGATCATGATAGATATGAATTTGATTTGATCCCAACATTAAATCGCCCTGCTCGCAGGCCACACAGAGGATAGCATTTTGGTCTCGATAATTAAGTATGCAGCCGATTATCAGGCGTGGGTGGGCCCCGTGTTTCAGTTTGGGGGCCTGAGATCTATGAGCACATTCGATGGTGAATTGTGGAAATAGTGCTGGGTCCCCAGTATTGGTAGTAGGATGGTTTCTAACCACTGCTGCAGGGAATATTCAGAATTACTCTCAGGGACTCCGATGATCCGAATGTTGTTTCATCAGGATCTCGACTTCAGGTCATTGTTCTTCTTTTCAGCCTGGAGCACACGCCTAGTTAGGGTTATGTTAATGTTAATGTTAAAGGACATTTGTACCGCGCACTGTCACCACCGAAGTGCTCCCCTGGCGCTCTGGCGGCTCTGAAAAAGGGGAGGAGAGGGGGTGGGTTAGTGGGAGTAAGCTGGAAAAGTGCAAGAGAGCAATGATGTGCTGTTGGCAGCCTCAGCCCGGTAGGTCCGTTGGCTGGGCTTGGGGGCGTTTTACGGTCCGTAGTCGTTGTGTGCTGTTGTGCAAGTCTATGTGTGGTTTGTTTTGTTGTTGCATTGTTGTGAAGTTTGTGCGGATTGCTGCGTTTTAGGCTTGTGGCTGTTTTTGGTTAGAGTTTGAGAGGTGTATGCAGAGGGATGGAATTGTTAGTTGGTTGGTTATTTGGCATTGCTGTCCTTGCAATTATGGGATTCCATCTAGGTGCGGTACATGCTGACATTCACATTTCTATCTAGATGCGATACAGGCTAAATTGTGAGTTCCCCTCTCATGGTGGATATTTCATCTTTCACTGAGCCCACTCTCACCTCCATTTCAGACAGACGTTGACTTGTTCTGTTGATGTGAGAGTCTATGGTGCTGGTCATGTCATCAAGTTTACTATGCACTTTAGCAAATCCCTCTTGCATACATGCCATCATGCGCTGAGTTTCTGAGGGTTCAGCTAAGGATGGTTCCGAATTCATGCTGGAGGAGGCCCGTTGATTGCTGGAATGTTAGAGGTGGATCTGGTGTACAGGCTCATGGAGTGTTGTGTTTTTTAACCCACTTTGGTTATTTTGTGTGAGCGGCCGGGGCTGTCAGCAGCAATGGACAGTGCCCAGGGGGCATCCAGCGCATCTGGTGCGCAGTGTTCAATGCTTATTTCCTCACCTGCTACCGTATTTCTACAGTTGGAGAGGTGATCATCCAAGTGCTTAGCCAGGTTCTTGTGTGGTAGGCCTGTTCTACTTTCAACCAGGGGCTTGGCCTGAGATCTACTTGTCGGTAATGCCTTAGCGTGACCGTGATTCGCAGCAGGCAACAGGAAGGTAGACGGTCAGTGCACCATGTATTGAGTGTACACACTGTGAGGCCAATCCCCATGCCTCAAGGGAGTCGCTTTCCCAGTACTGCCTCAAAATGGCTGAAAGGCACCCACAGGTAGGCTCACCAGTCGAGTGATAGGGGGTGATGTAGGGGCCAAGCAGGCAGATGACTGTAGAGCTTGGGATGAGAGGTCCATACACTTATAGCTCCCCAACAAGCAGGTCTGGGTAATGCAGGAGCCTGTAGGGTTGTTGGGGGTACCCAGGGGTTCAGACAATGATATGGGGGTCAATAGCACAGGGGGTGGGTGTCATGATGCATGCCCCCAAAACCCTGAAACCCGCGAGCTCAGCACAGATTCTGGCTTCCTTTGGGACTTCCCAGGCCCCAGCTAGGCTCACCTGGGCTCAGTCCTGGCATCCTGGCAAGTGTTAAATACATTGTCTATTTATTTGGCTCTGAGATGCTGAGCCATTCAGTACAGGGTGTGGCTTGGGACTGCTTTGCCAGAGAGACAGGATACGATGAAGGGGACTATTTTCCTGGAACTACTTGCAAGGCTATTTAAACCGCACCTTGCAAACTGAACACGCTTCGCGTTAATCTGCACTCCTGCAGCGTAACGCTCACCGTGTCAGTTTTTGCTTCTTTACTGCCACGCCCGTCCAGAGTCTTGTATCCATCGGCACCTGTGAAAATAGAAGAACAAGAGTTATTCACGCATTGAAGGCCTTACCTGCAGAACATCCGGACCTCACCTTTATGCTTATCCAAGGGCCGCCGCATCTGTAGAAGATCAGAACAGAAGGCACCCTCTCGGGTAGCGACGCACATGACTCGGCCTCCTCCAGGAACTCCAGCGAGAAGTTCTCCATCATTCTGCATCGCGCCGCATCTCGACACCGTCAGTCGGACCTTCCATCTTCTTCCTGGAAAAGCGCCACACCTGCCGAACAGAAAAGACAAAGCAGGATAGTCGCACACAACAAGAAGGCTAAAATAAAGCGAACTATTAGCGCATCTCGCACAGCGCTCTACTTACCGGCAAAAATCCTGTACATCATTGTGGAGAGTCATCCATCATCCGAACACCGCTTTTGTGCCGCACCTGAAAGACATAAAAACAAACATTAGATATCTTGCATGCAAGGACTTAAGGCAGTTATTTCAAGGAGTTATTGGGATAGAGACTTACCTACTTACTCGGGTCCATCCACTTCAGCAGCCTCTATCGGATCAGTGAAGTAACTCGATCCCGGAACTACAGAGTAACCACGCCCCTGCCAGAGAGTGTGCAGGACGGAGAGCTCACCCATATAATAGACAAGGTGAGCCAGGGAAAGAGAAGGATAACACGGAAGGAGGTGAAAACCAAAACCAGCTCCACACAGTTGGCTAATATCTTGTTTCAACTTGCAGACGAAAATCTGAGGGAAGACAGAAGGGAAGACGCAAGAAGGCCCTCATTAAGCAGAACAACACCAGTGCAGACATCATCCTTCGCACACAAGCACGCCCCCGTGGAGACCAGGTGAGCGTGACAGAACGCGAAGCCTTACACAAATTCTCTACCTGGGCATCATGGAAACCTCGGAAACGGATCAGCTAGCTCAGGTTTTGGGGGAACTCAGGGTCGAGGTACATTCGGCTAGACAGGAAACCAATGCCTTATGAAGGGAACTGATTGTAGCAAAGGACCACACCGATGATCTCGCCAGACAGTTGCTCCAGTCACAGGCAGGGCAAACATTGCTACCTGGAGTGGGGTCAACGATACCCACTGCATCAAGCAACCCAGTTCAGGTGGTCCTCCCAGGAGCTGTACCTTTGGCACCCCAGAACGATTCGCTGGAGATCCAAAAAGGTATGCCTCTTTTATGAATCAGTGCCGTCTACACTTCCTATGCAGGCCAGGAGCCTTTCCAAACGACCAGTCCAAAGTGGCCTTTGTACTTTCATATCTTAGTGGCAGTGCTGCTGACTGGTCGGTACCGCTGGTCGGTCGGGATGATCCTATCTTGAGAGACTTCCAAAGATTCCAATTGGATATGGAGAAGCAGTTTGCCCGGCGCTGCCAAGGTCAGGCATTGGACAATGAGCTTTTGTCTTTGCGTCAAGGCAACCAGGATCTGCTAACTTACATTGCCACCTTCAACAGACTGGTTGTGAAAACTGATTGGCTGGACGACAAATGAACAACGCTGTTTTACCGCGGCCTGAGAGGAGAGTTAAAGGAAGTTTTAGCTCAAGTGGTTAACCCGCCCAGAGACTGTGCTGAGTACATAGACTTGGTGGTCCAGCATGATCACAGACTGCAGAACCGTAAGGCTGATCGTGCTAGAATCGATTCAAGGGTATTTGTACGCCCCAAGGAAAACGCCTCCAAGACCACCAACATGTCAGAACCCGTGCAAATCGGAGGAGTGCGTGGGCCATTATCCAAGGCTGAAAGAGATAGGAGAAGACAACAACAACTGTGTTTGTATTGTGGGTCAGCCAGCCATTTCCTTCGAGAGTGCCCAGTAAAGCCACCTAAAAAGGCAGTGGGAGTCGCTGGTAAGGTTGATACAGAGTCAGAGCTGGAAAACTACTTTGCCCGGCAGGCATAGAGGTCCACTTGCTGAGCGAAAAGAAGGACTCCCAGACCTCACACCTAGTTTTGCCTATGGTCCTTATAAACCACCAACAGCCATCTCGAATGCATGCAGTCAGAGCATACATTGACAGTGGAGCCATTGGAAATTATATGGATCAAGAGTTGGCTTCGAGGATGAACCTTTCC
Source organism: Ambystoma mexicanum (assembly GCF_040938575.1). Taxonomy (NCBI): domain Eukaryota; kingdom Metazoa; phylum Chordata; class Amphibia; order Caudata; family Ambystomatidae; genus Ambystoma; species Ambystoma mexicanum. The sequence goes on along the minus strand of NC_090928.1, from coordinate 782,976,155 downwards.
CTTTGTGAAAAGGCAACAACAGACTTAGGGCCTCATTACACGGACGGCGGTAAGGGTTAACGGTCACCGTTAATGGCAACGGTGACCGTTAACCCTTACCGCCGTACTACGAGGTCCCTTTGCGGGTTGGAGGATTTAACGCCTGCTTCTTGCAGGCGTTAAAATCCAACCCGCTAAGGGACCTCGGAGCTAATTACGGCACCGCAAAATTGCGGTGCCGTAATTAGCGCCTTCCCCAGTTCCATAGAGCCCTATGGGGCAGAAATGGGAATGGGGAAGGGCAATGGCGGAAAGGGGATTTACCGCCCCTCCAACCTTGGAATGGGGCGGTAAATCCCCTTTCCGCCAAGGCGGTGCCGGTATTTTACCGGCATGAGCCATGGCGCTAATAGCGCCATGGCTCACCGCCTACCGTGTAATGAGGCCCTTAGTCACCACAGTCGACGGAACTGAAATCGCTTCGGGTCCAGTAACGCATTCTATGACAGAGATGACTCTTTTGTGCCAAGACGGTCATCGGTAAACCATAGTGTTTGATATAGACAAGGCTCCACAATTTCAAATAATTTTGGGAAATGCCATGGTTAGTATCACATAATCCTTGCATAAACTGGTGTGCCAAAAGGTTGACCTTCTCAGTCGACTGTGCTCAAACTTGTTATCCAACTAAAGGACCTTTGGTCACTGGAGCAACGACGATCATGAAACCAACCAATTCCCTCCCTCTGGTATATCAAGACTACCAGGACGTATTCCAAAAGGATCAGGCCAACACACTGCCCCCTCATAGGTCGTATGACTGCCAGATCGACCTTGTACCAGGAGCACATATTCCGTGCGGTCGAATCTATGCTCTCACAGAGCCCGAAAACCTGCATTTGAGAAAATATTTAGACCATTACCTGGCTACCGGTTTTATTCGCCCATCCAAGTCCCCGGTGGCATCACCCTTGTTCTTCGTGCCTAAAAAGGAAGGTGACCTTAGGACTTGCATCGACTATAGTGCATTGAATCAGGTCACTGTTAAAAACCGTTATCCTTTGCCTTTGATTCCTGACCTATTGGATCAAGTTAAAGATGACGAATTTACACCAAGTTAGACCTTCGCGGAACATACCACCTGGTATGGATCAGGAAAGGGGACGAATGGAAGACCACTTTCCGCACCAAATACGAGCTATTTGCGTACCAGGTGATGCCTTTTGGCCTTTGCAACGCCCCAGCGGCGTTCCAGTATTTCATGAACAATGTTTTGCGAGAAATGATTGATGTGTGTGTTGTAGTATACATCAAAGACATTCTGGTATACTCTCGTTCAGAGCAAGAACACGTGAAACATGTCCGGGCCGTTTTGGACAAACTTCGACAACACAAACTGTTTGCAAAGCTGGAAAAATGTTTTTTCCATGTCACTGAGGTCGAGTTCCTTGGAATTGTATTAACCCCTCATGGTGTGTGCATGGATTCATGGAAGGTTGAAGCCATTCTCAACTGGCCATCTCCAACTTCGATTAAAGGAGTTCAGAGCATGCTCGGATTTGCAAACTTCTATCGTCGTTTCATTCCAGGATTTTCACAACTAGCGCTCCCCATTACCACTCTGCTGCGCAAAAAACAAGCAATTTCAATGGTCCGAAGAGGCCGAGAAAGCCTTCCAGGAGCTAAAACAAAGATTCATCTCAGCCCCGATCCTGAAACACCCTCATCCAGATCTTCCATACATGGTTGAAACAGATGCTTCCAGTCTGGCAATGGGAGCGGTCCTTTCCCAAAGGGACCCTGAAACTGGTCAACTACACCCAGTAGCCTTTTGGTCACAGAAGTTTACGGCTCCTGAGTTGAATTATGCTATTACGGATAAGGAACTGTTAGCCATCAAGGCGGCCTTCAAAGCCTGGCGGCATCACCTCTGAGGAGCTAGGCATACCATCACAGTAATTACAGACCATCGTAATTTACAGTACCTGAAGGTGGCAAAAGCTCAATCATCGCATCAACTCTGATGGGCATTATTTTTCGCAGAGTTTGACTTTGTAATTACTTACCGACCTGGCTGTCGAAATGGCAAGGCAGATGCACTGTCCCGTAGAGGAGTAGACGAGGAATACGCCAATCCCGACCCTGTGCCTATCATTCCTGGTGAAAAGATTCTTGGAATTACTACGTCTCTAACGCTAGAAGACATTCAAGAAGAAATCCCTCATCTCATGGATTCCAACGCCCTAAGGAATTGGCCGACCAAAAGTCCTCACCATTCAGTCACTAACCGATTACCCTATTTTCGAGGACGTCTCTACCTACCCAGCAAAGAAATTCATGAAAAGGTTGTCTCACGTTACCATGACTCATTAGTAGAAGGTCATCCCGGAATTGCAAAAACTGAGGCCAAGGTCAAGCGGCATTTTTGGTGGCTGACATGGCGTAAAGACATCAAACAGTTTGTACTATCCTGTGGAGTTTGCGCTCAAAACAAAGTCCAGAAAAAGAAATCACTGGGCCTGCTTCAGCCATTAGACATCCCACCTACACCTTGGCACACCCTATCTCTTGATTTTATAACAGACCTTCCTCCTTGTGACGGGTTCAATACAAATCTAGTAGTGGTGGATTTATTTTCGAAAATGGCCCATTTCATCCGACTGAAAGGATTGCCCTCAGCTTCAATTCTGGCTAAAGAATTTCTGGAGCAGATTGGTCGAATTCACGGATTTCCTTCCATCCTAATCTCAGACCGTGGCAGCCAGTTTCTCTCACGCTTCTGGAAGAAATGTTGCGAGTTAGCTCAAATCGACGTAAGGCTTTCCGCCAGTCACCATCCCCAAACTGATGGTCAGACAGAGAGAATAAATCAGCAATATCTCAGGTGCATGTTACATCAAACTGAAGGCAGCTGGAATGATGTTTTATGGATCACCGAGTATGCCTATAACAACTCCCTGCACTCCAGTACAGGTCCTTCTATACAATCTACGGGTTACATTAGAGAAACTTCCAATCTTGATCCAACGCAACTTCTGGAAATGCCAGCTGTGAAAAGTTTGCACTCTACCATCTCCCAAGCCTTCAAACAAGCGACGGATCATCTAAAACAAGCTAAGGAAAGGTACAAGAAATCAGCCGATGTGCATAGAAGTGAAGCTCCAAAATATCAGGTTGGAGACGAAGTCTGGTTGGCGTCTAAGCACATACCAGTGAAGGGACCTCATACCTTCCACCCCCAGATATTTAGGTACATATACCATTAAAGCCATTATCAATCCAGTGGCTATGAAGTTGGACTTACCTCCGCATACCGCATATGAAGATTCATCCTGTGTTCCACGTCTCACTATTGAAACCAGTGCAACCTGAAACATGAGTTGTGAAAACACTGAAACCAGTCACTGTAAACGGGGAACCCTGAGTTTGAGGTGAAAGAAATTCTTGACTCAAAAATCACTAAATCAAAACTATTTTACTTGATAGACTGGAAAGGATACGGACCACATGAAAGATCATGGGAACCTAGCGAGAATGTGCATGCCCCACGGTTATTAAAAAGGTTCCACCGCAATCACCCAAACAAACCAGGACCAATGGGTGAGTCTGCCATTAGGGGGGATTGGGGAGGAGTGCTGTCATGGTGCATGCCCCCAAAACCCTGAAACCTGCGAGCCCAGCCCAGATTCTGGCTTCCTTTGGGACTTCCCAGGCCCCAGCTAGGCTCACCTGGGCTCAGTCCTGGCACTGCTGGTGCCAGGATCATGGCAAGTGTTAAATATATGGTCCATTTATTTGGCTCTGAGATGCTGAGCCATTCAGTACAGGGTGTGGCTTGGGACTACTTTACCAGAGAGACAGGATACGATGAAGGGGACTATTTTCCTGGAACTACTTGCAAGGCTATTTAAACCGCACCTTGCAAACTGAACACGCTTCGCGTTAATCTGCACTCCTGCAGCATTACGCTCACAGTGTCAGTTCTTGCTTCTTTTCTGCCACGCCCGTCCAGAGTCTTCTATCCATCGGCACCTGTGAAAATAGAAGAACAAGAGTTATTCACGCATTGAAGGCCTTACCTGCAGAACATCCGGACCTCGCCTTTACGCTTATCCAAGGGCCGCCGCATCTGTAGAAGATCAGAACAGAAGGCACCCTCTCGGGTAGCGACGCACCTGACTCGGCCTCCTCCAGGAACTCCAGCGAGCAATTCTCCATCATTCTGCATCGCGGAGCATCTCGACACAGTCAGTCGGACCTTCCATCTTCTTCCTGGAAAAGGGCTGCACCTGCCGAACAGAAAAGACAATGCAGGTTAGTCGCACACAACAAGAAGGCTAAAATAAAGCAAACTATTAGCTCATCTCGCACAGCACTCTACTTACCGGCAAGAATCCTGCACATCATTGTCAGGAGAGTCATCCATCATCCGAACACCACTTTTGTGCCGCACCTGAAAGACAAAAAAACAAACATTAGATATCTTGCATGCAAGGACTTAAAGCAGTTATTTCAAGGAGTTATTGTAATAGAGACTTACCTGCTTACTCCGGTCCATCCACTTCAGCAACCTCCATCGGATCAGTGAAGTAACTCGATCCTGGAACTACAGAGTAACTGCACCCCTGCCAGCGAGTGTGCAGGACAGAGAGCTCACCCATATAATAAACAAGGTGAGCCAGGGAAAGAGAAGGATAACACGGAAGGAGGTGAAAACCAAAACCAGCTCCACACAGTTGGCTAATATCTTGTTTCAAATTGCAGACAAACATTTCCTGAGGGAAGAAAAAAGGGAAGACGCAAGCAGACCCTCATTAAGCAGAACAACACCAGTACAGACATCATCCTTTGCACACGAGCACGCCCCCGTGGAGACCAGGTAAGCGTGACAGCGGGCCCTCGTTTCCTCTTCGATGGGCTCACCTTCAGTGGGGGAGCCACCAATGATGTGCCATATGGTGCACAGTTATAATCGGAGGCTCCCACGAGGCACCTCAACTCCACTGGTCCGTGGGACTGAGATCCGGGTCATCCGCAAGAGGAACCACCCGGTGTCAGGCAAGAGCAGAGAGGGTCACACACTCGATGTTCCGGGCCATGCACATCTTCTATCGGCCACACCAGGCGGGCAGCGGCTGCCGTCTTTCTCTCCCCTGCATCCTCAGCCAGAGTAATCCACTGGCGGTATCTGCAGCCCTGCCTCGAGGGTCAGCAGACCAGGCGCCAGGCGCTTCTTCAGTACTTCGCCCACTGCACCCCTCTCAAGGGGTATCTTCTGAGTACCAGGGGCCCGCCGGACATGGGGTCCCAGATCTCACCAGGATGTGGTATGTGGGCCGGCCCAGGCAGGTCATCTGTCATTGTCTGCACTTGAGGGGATGGGATTGATGGACTGCCAGTACCGCCAGTAATTCTACGGTCAAAGTCTCGGCTGTGTAGGGTCTAATACGAAGTATGTTGCAGGCTTATGACGGCGCAGGGTGTTGGAGCTCTAATGAAGAGCCTCCATCTTAGATGTCGCGAAGTATGGCCCCCCGGAACAGGAAACATCTTTACTGAGTTCCAGGTACAAGGTACAGGAATACATTTAGGCCACATGAGGTAAGTTACATGAACAGACATCCACCGGCATCCTCTCTGTCAAACCATCTACTCAGCTGTCACTCCCAGAATCATTCAGAACACAACATTCTCACACACAGCATTCCATGTCAGTCACTCCTAGCATTCCATGCATACAGGGTAGGGTGCAGGGAAAAACACGACACAACATATCTTCCCCCTTAAACAACACTAGACACCACCAGAAGCAACAGACATACATACACACGCAGCCTTACACATGCACATCAGCTTCATATAGCAGCCTTCATGACATGCAAACACCCAACTGTGCCCCTCTCCTTTTCTACCAAGTAAGAGAGGGACCCAGCAACAGGAAAACCATCATCCACTCAACAAGGCTTCTCTCTTTTTTTTATTTTACTGAGTTAAAGAGATGACTCCAACACCTTACTTCAACGGTGCCCTTCTCTCTTTCTACTGAGTGAGAGAGAAACATCAAAAGTAAAACCAACTACTATTTTCCTCTCGTAACAAGCAACTCACCCAGTGCAACTTGTCAGGAACACAGCCAATGATGACTAAACATGCAGCATCAGTAAGCCGCCCACTAAAGACACACAACATACCATAACAAAGATAATCCCCTAAATATAACGTTATCCATTTAAACTGCAACACACTGGCTACCACACCATAACTTGTGTCCCAAAACCCCATGACAGGGCACTCCAAATACCACAGGTATCTGACACTCCACAAACAGAGCAGTCCAAGCACTCCGGATGTCAGCACCCCATGACACGCCTGTGCAAGCGGACCACACATCACCGTCAAATGGAAAACGAATGGCCGACCAACTCACACCATAACAGCAACACACTGGCTGCCACACCATAACATGTGTCCCAAAACTCACACAGTTGGGGGCATTCCAAGTACCTCGGGTATCTGACACATCACCAAACAGAGCACTCGGAGCACTCCGGTTGTCAGCACCCCAACACACCTGTGCAAGTGGATCACACATCACTTTCAACCGGAAAAACCAACAGCCGACCACACACACCAAAACAACAGCAAACGAACACCAACATGATAAACATCAATATTCTTATTACGAGATAGAAACATAACATTCGAATTGCTCACTAAAACACAAGAATGCAAACTTCTCTTTTACTTTTAAAATAATGTAATGATAACTCTGCACTTAAGAAGTCCATGCCCTAAACTGGGTTTTGTTATCAAGTCCAACCTACAGGAAGAAAAGGTAAAACAAGGCTAAAATGTGTTCACACTAAACCTCAACCAAACGTTACTATGGTGCACAATATATCTGTTTAACAGAGGCCACGACTACCAAACTTTTCATTCATTGCTCAATCAAACACGCTTCACAGGCCTCACATGATAACCTCTACCGTAATGCCTAAACTAAAAAATAAATGCTAAAACATATCCTGAAAACGAAATCACTAAAACGTCTCTAAATGTTTCATTGTTTTCCCTTTCCCTGTGACAGATGGGAACTGCTGTTCAATTTATGAGTTCCAGCATGTTATCACGATGACAGCATTGCCTCTACAGAAAATGGTCATGATCACCACGTGCTGCCTCCTCCACCAAATATTGGTGCCCCTCATTCGGCACTGAGTGCCCGCTTCCCCCTCCAGTTGGCATTGCAGGATACTTCACACACTGAGACACTACAAACACCTTCATCACAGCTTTCACTTTAACTTGCCTGAACCTTATGCTTGCCAATGTCATATTATGAAAGGCATCACACCGCGGCCTCTGGCTTTGCTTCGTTGAGTCCTTTAGCCTTGCCTCACCACCGTTCACCTTCCTTGGCGATCAGCACCATAGACGCAGGTAGTGCAACATCCCTGTCAGTGGGGATCCACACCGCGCCAGCATCCCAACTCACCAGAATGTAAGAATAAGGGTCCTTCCTTCGACCAACAGCCCCCAGGGTTTTCACGCAGCATGATAATGTTGTGACGCTAACAGAATGCTGCTAGGTTCTTTCCTCAGCCCACAGTTCATCGTCTGAAAAGATGATCAGAATGATGGGCAAAGTAACATTCACTAACTGATCAGCCGATCACCAACTCCTCAAATGCCTTGCATTACGTGACCAGTTCCGGTGAGACACAGCGCAGGACAGAGCACCCCACTCCATAGCCCCTGTGGCCACAACAAGCCTCCTGCTACAGATGCCTCCTCTCCCAGAACTGGTCTCCTCTGCTGTAAGGGTAAGACCAGCTTGATAGATGCAAATTCCTTCAGTGATTGCCCTTCTCTGCTGTCTTCTCAGTGCACACCACGTTAGGTCGCTCCTTACACCTGGAGGTCCTCTCCTCAGTTGGGCTGCCCCTAGCAGCACTGGGAATCACCACAGTCTCAGAACTGTCTCCACAGCACTGCTCTGTCTGCCACTTGCTCCATTAGCATCTGCATCTGATAATCTCTACCCCATGTAGCAATCACTGTGTCTGCCCCCTGCAGACCGGGCTGGGCTTTGGCCCTGGTGCTTTGAATACTAGCCCTTAAACACTTTCTCACTGCCCCTCGCAGCAAAGTCACTGTCTGCCCCTTGCAGACTCGGTGGGCCCCTGAACCAGCAATGTCTCTGTCTGCCCCTTGCAGCCGGCAGTGCTCCTACCTCGAGAGAGGATCTTCTCTTGTTTGGGGGTGCGTTAGATGTCCATTTGCCTTGCCAGGTGCTGTATCCCCAGCACAGCCAGCACTCTTGTTGCTATTGTTAAATTGGGGTCCTGGGCAAGCAGGACACTGATACCAGTGTAGGAACAGGAAACATCTTTACTGAGTTCCAGCTCCAGGTACAGGGGACAGGAATACATTTAGGCCACATCAGGTAAGTTACATGGACCGACATCCACGGCATCCTCTCTCAGGCAACCCTTCTTCTCAACTGACACTCCCAGAATCATTCAGAACATAACATTCTCACACACATCATTCCATGTTAGTCAATTCTACAGGGCAAGGTGCAGGGAAAGACAAGACACAACACATAACTTAGGGGAGGCAAAGGCACCCGACTCTAGAAGGTCACCAACATCCAACACATATAAATCAAATAGACAGGGGGGCCGATATATGCATCCCTATGTAACTCCTACATATGTCGGAATCGTACATGAAAACAGCCCTTTTTGATCTAGCCTTACCTGAAGATTAGAGTGGTCATAAAGACCAACAATCAAATGAAGAAGGCCAACAGGAATCCCCTACTGCTTCAGTTTGCTCCACAATAGCCCTCTATTGACCACATCAGAAGCCACAGGCAGGTCTGTTGTAGCTATTAAAACGGAGTCATATTTCTTTGATCACGCCTAATTTTGTACAACTATCAAAATGAAGCCATTGAGGGAGGTGCCGAGTGCTTCCTGAAGCCGGTTTGCCATTTCTTTGATCTTCCCACTTCCCTCTCCAGGCTTTTTAGGTGTGAAAGCAATAAAGATGGAAACACTTTGCTATCAGCATCCAGAATGGAAATGACCTGGTAACAAGCTCTTCTTGTATATTGAAACTACATTTGCAGTGCAAGAATTGGGAAAAATATGAATTTCTGGCACTTGCTTAAGCAGAATTGTCAAAATTGTACCGCAAACTGCCGGATTACTCTTAAATAGAACACTTGACAATTTATTCGGACGTGGAGCATGACAATTACTGATTTTACTTAGAACTTCTTCAATAATTTCCTGATCAACTGTAGGTTTCCAATTGTTGCTCAATTCTGACAATTCCAAACATACAGCCCACTCCAGAGGGTCCTGTACAGAGAATATCACCTCAAAATTCAGGGAATTGTTTTTTTCGGACACTAAATTAATCTGAAGGTCCGGCTGGGTAACTCCCAAATCGTTATTCATTTTCCAAAAGGAAGAGAAGTTCTTGTTATGTAAGGTCAGAAGCATCTATCTCCTCAGCATCCCTTTGAAGTCTTAGAGCTCAACTAGACCTCAATCTATTTTTGATTGATTGTTTAACCTTTTCAATCCCGTTAAGCATAACTATTGGTTGAAGACCTTATATTTCTAATCTGAGCTCTCATATCCCTCTTCTTCTCGGCCACTAAAGAGTCATAGTCATGCAAATGCCTATGACGTCGATTGGGGATCGATACCCTTAGTTTACCGAAGACAGTATTCAGATTATCTTCCATAAATTTATAATTGTTAATACGGAATGTGTAGTATTTCCAGTCGAAGGAGGAGTCGTTAAGGCATAAGGCGAGAATGTCATTAACACCATTAACAGTCCTCGGATTCCATATGATCCTATTTCTGGCATGGTTAACTGTTCAGTCTGTTGGACCATGTATGTCACCTTTTAAAACCTTCAATTCACACTCAACAGTAAGCTAATTATGATCACTCCAGGAAGAGCCTATAATCTTAAAAAATATATATCTGTTAAAAAGCCACTCTGCCACAAAAATATAATCGATAGTGGACGAAGACGCTCCACTATGCCAAGTAGATTGATTGGGTATATCGCCTGGAACAGCACCGTTCAGCATCACAAGCCCAAACCCTAACAAGCAACTTGAGTAACGCCACCCATGGAGACAGTTGTGATTCTTGCTGATGTGGAACGGCACCAAATCCAGGGATACATCTACCTCAGTACAAGACGTATTCAAATTCCCTGCAACGATTAGATGTGATCCTTCCTCCCTAATACTGCATTAATTTACAAATGTGGCAATGAGTTCAAGAAAATTGTCAAGAGTGCAGATTCCCATGTGCCAGTACATATTAAGGATCGACACATTCAGTACACAACTTTCAGAGGAAACCTTAACGTGGTTTGCCAGTACGCCCGTGCAAATATTGGCAGCTTGCATTACCTCAAGCCCTGCCCCAGACAGCCGACAAAAAGGTCCTTTGAGGCAGACTGAAACGGAAAAGCTTTACCATAAAATGAGGGACAATCAACCAACCACGTTTCCTGTAATAGAATAATATTATACAATTTCAAAATGGATCCAATTATAATTCCCCCGTGTATTCCAGGATAACAAAAATAATTAACCATGTAGGTATAATTAATGCACTAATTTCAACAAGAGCCACTGATCCCAATAGGGAAGGTAAGCACCAATGTAAAAGGGATTCCTTTGTGCAGCCTAGGTATGATTTGGGGCTGATTGGAGACACTGATAAGAACCATACAAACCAAAGAAAAGAGGTGGGATTTAGCATAGCATAGCAATGCACTGGGACTAACCATTAACCTGACTAATATCAATCCACGAATCCACTAATCTTAACAGACATAACTATTAGTAATTAGAGTGGGATTTAGGCCTTGGCCCAGTTACAGGCTGGGGGTGCATGAATCCACACTGCAACATTGGTTTAAGATAAATAAATACACACATTAAAAGTTGTTCTGCAGTGTAGCAGAGCACAATGAGACAGGTAAATGCAGTTGCAAGAACAGCCCTTTGTTCATCCATGAAAAAGGAAACTGGACTAAGAAATAGTGCATGTGTAATCCGGGTTGGAGAATCAACAGCAGTACAAAGGTGATTGTCAAGAAGCAAAAAAGCTTCTGTAAACTTAGGGAGCTATCCAAACAAGGGGAGGTGTTTAATTGATGGAGGTGGGTGGAGACATCATATGGGCTGTTTATGGAGGTATAGGCAAAGTGGGGCAGAAGGAAAAATTCCTTAAAAGGAAGAGGAGGAGAAAACAAGGGGCCTGCTGAGAGAAAGAGGGGGAGGAAGGAGTTTCGAGACAGAAGAAAAGGAATTCAAGGGTTTCAGGTACGGGTGGCTGGCTGGGTGTGTGTGCTGTGAACTGCGGTGGAAGATGTGCCAGGCAGCATAAGAAGGAGGGTGTTGGGTGACCTGCGCTGAGATGCAGCAGCTGACACTGGCAGAGAGCCTGTGTGCTTCGTGGAAGGGAATATCAGTGTCAGCAATGCTGACAGAATACCCCTAAGCTCTTGGTAAGCATAAGTGATATCATTAATACCTGAGTACTGTGGTGATATTTTAATTTGTGAAATGTCAGATTAGGCACTGGGTTGGGGAAGAAAGCAACCTCATACACTCTTCATGCAATAGAATATAGAAGTTTGTTTTACTGCATGCGGATAGCCACATGCAGGGTTGAAAAAGTATCAAATTAATTTCAAAGCTGCACGGAGAAATACAATAAGTGATCTCGCAAAAAAAAGGGAGTTTCTGTCATGGGAGGTTGGTGTAAAAGAAAAGGGGGTGTTAGAGGTATCTACATTGCTGAGCTGTCTATGAACATGTAGAATGTGAAATGCTTCATTTTCTCCTCAGCACAAAAGAGACATCCACGTTTGCATTTTGCTAATGTCTGGTTTTTGTTTCATGCTGTATTAAGACTTTCCATCTGCATTTTGATAAGCCTCATTGCACTGTGTCTTTTTTATAGCAAATGAAAACAGCCAAAGAGCACTATTGCAAAAACCGTGGGTGTGGCCTGTTATTGTGTGAACTGTTTATTTCATAATAAAAAAGTTTAGTGTGCCTAGCACTGCACAAGGTTTGGCAACTGTAGCTGACTAGTCCCCTATAAAAGAACATAACAGAAAGCTAATTACCCAAATGTTAGCAAACGACGATCAGGATAATACATTGTGGCAGGTATGTTTTTTGGGTAGGTTAAACCATGATGTTGGTAACTAAAAGCTTGTTCAAAGAATTGATTGATGAATCCAATCTTACAACTTCTCTCTTGCTGATTGCAATGGTAACGAAATGCTTGTACAAGGGAATGTTGTCGAATCCAATTTTATTAATTCTTTTGTTGATTGCAATTTTAAATCATCATGTTTGAAATTTCAAAGGTTCATGTTTACAGAATAATGTTTGTAAAAGTTTTCTTTTGTAAAACTATATACAAAATGACATTTCTTTTAAATAAAAAAAAATAAAAAAATTGTGGCAGCTTATTGCATGCTGCTACAGAAAATGAAAGTGGCCTAGACATACAAATACCACTAACAACCCATTATTAAAAATGTTGAGAAAAGCGAGTACTCTTCTCCTGCCGAGGGTAGTGCAAAGCACCCGCTAGCCAGGAACAGCACCATCTTGGGCTGGCTTATTGTGAACCATATGAATATCCCTAGATGCTTGGGCACCCGCATCCTACGAAATGATGATATCCTTAGGTGGTGTGGGATCAAACACTCTTTCCCCTTGAAAACCCAGGGGATGCCCTGGCGTGAGATCAAACACAAGCTGTCTCAAGGTTTGGAGTTCTTTCAAAATGATGTCCAGAACAATTTTAGACCAAATATCCATTACTGCTTGATCTGTCCTGTGTAGGTCAATGAAGTCTACCTGTTTAATCAGGGTCATTATAAGTTTGCCAGTATATCGCTGGTAATTCCGGCAGGATATGAGCAAACAAACCTACCGTTACTGGTGCTTGATATCCTGGAATTTCTGGGATATTAGAGGCTACTGGCAACGGTAGGTAAATCTACATTCCATAGAGGCCATAGCTATACAGAAATACTGGCACTTTTTTCTGGACCAACAGGGTCCTAATGAGGTCCAATGTCTTTTGTTGATATGGCTCTCAAATTAGGTATTTCATCTAGAAACCGAAAGATGTTAGATCTGTTCAACACAAGATGCTTGCTTTCAGGCAAAAGACTCTCCACCATAACTTCAAAAGGGGAACCGGAACAGGGCCCTTTGCTACCATAACACCAGTCCGGTTCCCTCACCAATGATGGACCTTTGGGAAATCGACTCTTTAAGAGACTGGTAGCAGAATCCGGGCACCTAGAGCCTTTAAGAACACTTAAAAGTTGAGTCTTACATGTCCTTGTTTCCCCATCACAGGACAGCTGTTGACTACCCAGGACCACACCTTCATGCACAGAGCTCAGGGCCAAACCAAATCCCTGTCTACCAGCAGACATAGCATCCTTGGACAAGGGGCCCTCATTAGCTAACAGAGCATCCGTTCCCCCTTTAGAAGTTGCTGCAGCTGGAAACACAGTAGCACATGGAATAGGGATGGAGCCAGTTTGAACCAAGAGTGAAACACAAGACTTTACCGTGGCCACAGGCGAGGAGGGCCCCGGAGGGATTGAGACCACCTAGTGGTCAGAATGGTGATCTCCCTCACCGTTTATCTGTTCTAGACAAGTAAAGGTCGGAAATGCAGATGACTTTCCAAAAAACTGCTTCAGCAGAAGGCTGCCTTGTCAATGATCGAAGGAATTTCCCTGATGATTGCCTGCCATAATTTTGTGTGTGCTTATACTTAGCCTTGTCCTTCTTGGCAGGGGCGACAAGCTCCTGAGCACCCAGGGTGGAAGAACCTGCAACCTCTTGGCCCGGGGATGGAATAGAGTGTGTAATAGTCAGGCTGGAACAGCCTTTTTTCATTGTCTTTGTAGCCACAGGGATAATCAACCCATAGACCTCTGTGGTAAATATGACTCTTGGATGGGGCTGGCCACCCGTGTCCACTCCCTACTGACATGGATCACAGGGCCAGTCACCTCCCTACTCTCCTGGGACATGATGTGTAAGTGATTTCAATCCGGCACATACCCAAGTCAAAGCCCAGCATGTAGTGCACAACTGAAACCCTTATTTATTTGTGTCTATAAATTCAATATTCTGAACGAATATACCACTCATATCACACCCTTCTCCTGGAACCCCCCCGGTCACACTGAACCAGGAATCAGGCTAGTTTGTAAAGATAAATATTTATTTATGTATTTAAGATTTAATCACAGTATATTTTAATTGGTAAACCAAAATCACCAATGGGGTGACAGAACACTGAATAATATCTTAATGCACTAGGAATAAGCAAAACAAATGCAGCCCAGAAAATAATACTGTTGTGTTGGTTCAGATCAGATAGCACTATGGTTAGAGGTTCCCCCTGCAATACCCCTCAACCCCCAATAGGCAATGTAAAGAGATAGGAGGAGAGAGCAGGTAGTCAGGAATAGCACAACTCAGACAGAATATCAGTCCCACTTTCCCCCTTCAAACACAAGAGAAAAACGGAATTGACTGTCCAGCTGTCAGAATGGCTTTTAAAATTGTCTTTAGAATTGACTGGGCAAAAACACCAAATGTGGTCCTTAAATTGTGGTAAATTCCTATGGGAACCGCTTTGAACTGTTGCACACAATCACAAGCAATGATTTAGTCCAAAGAAAACATTTGAAATCTTAAAGTCCAAGTTGGAAGCAGTTTAGACCTATTTCACACGTGTAAACCTTTCAGATTTTTAAACTCACGGCAAACTTTTCCTTGCACGATTTTTGCTATAACAGGAGAATCACACTTATTTGCAAATTTTGTTTCTATCACAAAAACTGAGGGAGTTATAGAGGTTTTAGTAAGAGTCGTTTTTTAAAAAATAGGCATGAGAATGGAAAACAGAAATACACTTTTGAAAATGACAATTGGGTTTGCTTACACTAGAGGAATCTTACAATTATGTGATCAGTAACCCGCCTACTTAGGAAACTCGACTTCTTTAGATGAGAAAAGGGCCAGCGCAAAAATAGTTCTAACAATACTTGTTCTGAATGAAAGATAGGATGGTTTGAGATAGGGATAAGACAATGTAAAGATACTCCTAACAATACCGGTTCTGAAATGAAAGATAGGATGGGTTTGAAATAGGGATAAGACAATGCAAACATACTATGGGCCACAGTTCTTCCTATTAATACTCACAGGATGCCCTCCTAGTCTGTGGGTATTTGAATAAGCTGGCTGGCGAGTTCCTCAGGCAAGTGTAGTGGTGGCAAGCCAGAGAATTTCAGGATACTGGTTCAAAAGGCCTTCTCACACCACACAGCGCTTTACGGGGTGGAGAGAATAAATGTGAGGATTTGGGCCTTGCTGGAAATCAATAGTTATCTATTGCTGGCAGGAGTCTTGGCCTCTGAATATGGAAGAATATTACAGCTGGATGTAGAATGCTCGATCAGAGTGCTTCGCCGGAATCAGGAAAGTGAGTGGATCTCTGAGTCCCTCTGTGTTGTCAGCTGTCTCTATTTATGCTTAAAAATGACATCACAAAAGGGGTGTATGGGCCGGCATAGCTAAACTTGCCCCTGTGAGCTGGGATAGGACCACACTTCATCTCTACCTTGCAATTTGAGTGATTGGATCAAGGCCGGATTATGTGTCATGATGCCTGCCCCCGGAACACCAGACCAGGCCCAGCAGCACCGGAAGCAGGCATCATGCCACTTGGAGCATGCCCAAAAGCCCCAGTTAGGGGCTGTTTGGGTACAGTCCTGGCGCCTATGGTGCCAGGCTCATAAAGATAAAGTCAGTCCTGGCGCCATGGGCGCCAGGCTCATTATTGATAACTTACCTGAAGCAGACCATGCTGCATACTCACCTGAGGCAGACCATGCTGCATGAAGACTCAAGCCAAATGAGGCTTAGGAGGGACTTTTTTACTGAAGGGACTATTTTGTTACTTGGGTGGGGCTGTGGAAGAATACTTACCTGGATCTTCTTCCAAGGCTATCTAAACCACGCCCGGACAGCCACACTTGCTTCGCGTTATTCTGTTTGCTGCAGCGTAACGCTCACCGTGTTTTCAGCAGCTCCAGTCTTCAGCCACGCCCGCTTCAGTCCTGGGACTCCTGAAACAAGAAGAAAAGAAGGATAAAGGTTAGAACTGGAGTTTTAACTTTAATCCTTACCTGAAACCTGATCCATTTCGCCACGGAACTGAAAGACAGAAGTCTTTGAAGCATCGCTTTGCATTCCTACGGCGCCGCGCTGAACTCATCTGCTTGGCGGTAATTCAGCATTCCATCACGCTCTCTCCATCTTGCGGCCGCCCTCCAACACCTAAGGAGACAAAGACAGCAAGGTGAGCAAGGGGCCTCTCTGAGGCTATATAAGCTACCCCCAAGGACTTACCTGATTTACCACGGGAGGTACTCACCTCATCTCGGGTCGGCACAGTCAACTCTGCTTCATCACCGTACCCCGGCCCGTAAGGGGAGAAAGCAAAGACAATACCAGTTACCCCCCCACAAAACTTACCTGATTTACCACGGGGGTCTCACCTCATCTCGGGTCGGCACAGTCAACTCTGCTTCATCGCCGTACCCCAGCCCCTAAGGGGAAAACCACAATAGACTTACATGGATCTTACCGAGTGCCATTTGGAAATCTTCGAGTGGATTAATCAGCAACCTGCAAGGAATCGGACAGAGTGAAGAGCAGACATTTGAACTCTTATGAACAATTGGACTTTAGAGTCAATACTGGAACTCAACAATTCCTATACGCCAGTGAAGTAACTGGTCATCAACGCGCCCCTGCGGTCGACGCAAGATGGAGAGCTCATCCTTCCAAACCATCAGGTGAGACTAAGGAGGGGACATCAAGAGTGATCTGTGGGAAGACAACGGGAGTGGGGAAGGTGGGTTGACACTCAATTCCACGGGTGGTTAATTCCTCTTCTCCTTTGCAGAAGAATATTCTTGCAAGCCAGACAAACTAGGCTGAGCGGGCAAGTCCAGTCAGTCATCTCGGCGCTACACGTCACGCTGGTGGAAATAACAGCGGCCCAGTTCCGGTCGACACCCCCGTGGGAACCAGGTGAGCGTAACAGAATGCGAAGCCTACCCACAAATACCCACCTGGGCGTCATGGAGACCTCAGAAACTGATCAGTTGGCCCAATTATTAGGGGAATTAAGGACCGAAGTGCATTCCGCCCACCAAGAAACCAATGCCCTCAGGAGGGAACTGATAGTGTCAAAAGAACGAACTGATGAGTTGGCCAGACAACTATTACAGAGCCAGGCTGGACAAACACCTCTACCAGGACTTGGGGCAAGTTCAGCTCCTGTACCATCGAGTAACCCGGTGCAGATAAATTTACCTGGAGCCGTTCCTTTGGCTCCGCCTGAACGCTTTGCCGGAGACCCAAAAGGGTTTGCAACATTCATGAATCAATGCCGCTTGCACTTTTTGTGTAGACCTGGAGCTTTCCCAAATGATCAGGCCAAGGTAGCCTTTGTACTGTCATATCTCAGCGGCAGTGCGGCGGATTGGACCATTCCACTAGTTAACCAGGATGACCCGATTCTTCGAGATTTCCAGGGGTTTCGAACAAGCATGGAAAGACTATTCGCCCGACACTCCAGAGGACAGACTTTGGACAACAAACTTTTATCCCTATGTCAAGGTAACCAGGATCTTACATTGCAACTTTCAATAGATTAGTAGTGGAAACCGAATGGCCTGAAGCCAAGCAAATCACATTATTCCATCGGACTTCGGGGAGAACTCAAAGATGTTTTGGCCCAAATCGTGAACCCGCCTCAAGACTGTGCTGAATATATAGATCTAGTGGTCCAGCTTGATCACAGACTTCAAACCAGGAAGGCTGACCGAACCAAGTTTGAGAACAGGGTGTTGGCTAAAACCCACGTAAGCTCCAAGGGAGTAGATGTCTCAGAACCTATGCAAATCGGGGGGGTTAAAGGACCCTTAACCCAAAAGGAGAGAGATAGAAGACGGCAACTGCAATTATGTTTATATTGCGGAACTACTGGTCATTTTCTTCGGAACTGCCCTGTAAAACCACCCAAGAAAGTTATAGGAGCAGCAGACAAAAACCATGTGAAATCTGACTCGGGAAACGACCATGCCCGGCAAGCGTAGAGGTCCGCTTGCCGAGCTTAAAGAAGGACACTCTGACCTCGCATTTCACCATACCCATGGTCCTTGTAGATCCAGAGCAGCCATCACGCATGCACGCGGTAAAGGCGTACGTAGACAGTGGAGCCATAGGAAATTACTTGGACTGGGAATTGGCTACCAGGATGAATCTATCTCTCACCCGCAAGACCACGGCCGATGTTGTCACCACTGTAGATGGAACGGAAATTGCCTCTGGACCCGTAATTCATTCCACTGCAGAGATGACATTGCTGAGTCAAGATGGGCATCGAGAGGCTATGATGTTTGACTTAATCAAGGCCCCACAGTTTCAGCTGATACTGGAGATACCTTGGTTGGAATAACATTATCCCTGTATTGATTGGCGAGAGAAGAGACTAACCTTCCCAGAATGTGCTCACACCTGCTACCCAAGGAAAACTCAAAACTCAGTCCTGGCCCCAGTAATTCCAGTAGCCATACAATTACCTGTTGAATACCAATACTTTCAGGATGTCTTCCAAAAGGAACGGGCAAACACCTTACCACCTCACAGATCGTATGATTGTCAAATAGATCTTGTACCTGGAGCACAACTACCTTGCAGCAGAATCTATGCCCTTACGGAACCCGAAAATCTTCATTTGCGCCAGTACCTAGACCAGTACCTTGCTAATGGCTTCATTCGCCCGTCCAAATCCCCTGCATCTTCAGCTTTGTTCTTCGTACCGAAAAAGGAAGGCGACCTTAGAACATGTATAGACTACCGTGCACTGAATCAGATAACCATCAAGAATCAATACCCACTGCCTTTGATCCCAGAACTACTAGACCAGGTGAAGGACGCTTGTATATACACGAAACTAGACCTTCGGGGGGCATATCATCTGGTACGTGTCAAAGAGGGTGACAAATGGAAGACTGCTTTTCGCACCAAGTACGGACTATTTGAGTACCAGGTGATGCCCGTCGGACTATGCAATGCACCAGCAGCCCTCCAGTTCTTCATGAACGATGTCCTCCGAGAGCTTATCGACGTTTGTGTGGTCGTTTACATCGACGACATCTTAGTATACTCTTTATCAGAATCTGAGCATGTAAAACACGTCCGAGCAGTCCTAGAGAAGTTACGCCAATATAAATTATATGGTAAACTGGAAAAATGCATCTTCCACACTACGGAAGTGGAATTCCTTGGATTTATTCTGACCCCGAGAGGAATCCGGATGGATACACGAAAAGTGGATACCATTCTTAATTGGCCTTCGCCAAGTTCAATCAAAGGAGTTCAAAGCATGCTTGGCTTTGCCAATTTCTACCGCAGGTTTATCCCGGACTTCTCGCACATTGTACATCCCATTACAACGCTATTGCGAAAAAACAAACGCTTTGTGTGGACAGAGGAAGCCAAGAACGTCTTCCAAGAGTTAAAAGCTAAATTCACATCTGCTCCCATATTAAGACACCCGCGCCCCGAGCTTCCCTACATAGTGGAAACAGATGCATCCAGTTCAGCCATGGGAGCAGTCCTTTGCCAAAAGGATCCCGAAACTAACCAGCTTCACCCAGTGGCGTTTTGGTCAAAAAAAATTTCAGCCCCCGAATTAAACTATGCCATAACCGACAAGGAGCTGCTGGCCATCAAGTCTGCCTTCAAAGCTTGGCGGCACTATCTACTGGGTGCCAGACATACCATCACGGTCATCACCGATCACCGCAACTTACAATACCTAAAGACAGCCAAAGCCCAATCTTCGCGCCAACTCCGTTGGGCATTGTTCTTTGCCGAGTTTGATTTTGTAATAACCTATCGACCAGGTTGTAAGAATGGTAAAGCAGACGCCTTGTCCCGGATTGGAGTGGGAGAAGCAGAAATAACTTTAGAACCCGTACCCATAATTCCGGAACAGAGAATCCTAGGCCTGACATCCATACAGACACTGGAGGACATTCAAAACAAGATCCACCATCTCTTTGATTCCGTTGCCATAGAGGACTAGGCAAAGAAAGGTCCAGAGTACTCTGTCATCGATGATTTACCTTATTACGAAGGCCGGCTATTTTTACCGCAAAAGGGACTACAGGAACTTGTCATTTCCCATTACCATGACACCTAAATAGAAGGGCATCCGGGTATTGCAAAAACCAAAGCTAAAATTAGGAAGCAATTTTGGTGGCCCACCTGGCAAAAGGATGTCAAGTCATTTGTCATGTCTTGTGGCATTTGCGCACAAAATAAAGGGCAAAAGAAAAAACCTGCTGGATTATTGCAACCATTAGACATACCACCTACCCCTTGGCATACCTTGTCATTAGACTTCATCACGGATTTACCCCCATACCAAGGTTACAATACCATTCTAGTTATTGAAGATCTTTTTTCTAAAATGGCCCACTTCATTCCTTTAAAAGGGATACCTTTAGCTTCAATCCTGGCCAAGGAATTCCTTAAAAATGTTGTCCGCCTGCATGGCTTTCCTTCAGTGTTAATTTCAGATCGGGGCAGTCAATTCATTTCACATTTTTGGAGGAAATGCTGCCAACTGGCACAAATTGATGTTAGGCTTTCGACCAGTCACCACCCTCAGACCGACGGTCAAACGGAGAGGACCAACCAGACTCTTGAACAGTAGCTCCGTTGTATGCTACATCAGTCTGAGGGGAATTGGAAAGACATTCTGTGGATCGCAGAGTATGCGTACAATAATTCTGTACACTCAGGAACTGGACAAAGTCCCTTTTTTACCATTTATGGGCACCATCCTCGAACCTCTGATTTGGACTCACCCCAGCATTTAGAGATGCCCGCAGTGGACCATCTCCACGCTGTTATTACACAAGCCTTTAAAGAAGCAACCATCCATTTGCAAAAGGCTAAGGAAAAATACAAAAAGGATGCGGATCAGCACAGAAGTGAAGCTCCTCAATACCAAATAGGGGACCAAGTATGGTTAGCCACTAAGCACTTACCACTCAAGGGGACTCGGACCTTTAAACCCAGGTATTTGGGACCTTTTTCTGTCAAGGCAATTATTAACCCAGTGGCCGTCAAGTTGGACCTACCTGCTCATATGCAAATCCATCCCGTCTTCCACGTGTCTCTTTTGAAGCCAGTGCAACCAGGAACTAGGCTAACCACACCTCCTGAACCTATCCTCATAGACGGGGAGCCTGAGTTCAAAGTCAAGAATATTTTGGACTCAAAAAGAGTGAGATCAAAACTCTTTTACCTAATTGACTGGAAAGGTTATGGTCCGCAGGAAAAGTCTTGGGAACCTAGTGACCACGTGCATGCACCTCGTTTAGTGAAGAGGTTCCATCGGGAATTTCCAGACAAACCACAGCCAAGGGGGAGAATGACTTTAGGAGGGGCCTTGAGGGGGAGTGCTGTCATGATGCCTGCCCCCGGAACACCAGACCAGGCCCAGCAGCACCGGAAGCAGGCATCATGCCACTTGGAGCATGCCCAAAAGCCAGAGTTAGGGGCTGTTTGGGTACAGTCCTGGTGCCTATGGCGCCAGGCTCATAAAGATAAAGTCAGTCCTGGCGCCATGGGCGCAGACCATGCTGCAGACCATGCTGCATACTCACCTGAGGCAGACCATGCTGCATGAAGACTCAAGCCAAATGAGGCTTAGGAGGGACTATTTTACTGAAGGGACTATTTTGTTACTTGGGTGGGGCTGTGGAAGAATACTTACCTGGATCTTCTTCCAAGGCTATTTAAACCACGCCCGGACAGCCACACGTGCTTTGCGTTATTCTGCTTGCTGCAGGGTAACGCTCACCGTGTTTTCAGCAGCTCCAGTCTTCAGCCACGCCCGCTTCAGTCCTGGGACTCCTGAAACAAGAAGAAAAGAAGGATAAAGGTTAGAACAGGAGTTTTAACTTTAATCCTTACCTGAATCCTGATCCATTTCGCCACAGAACTGAAAGACAGAAGTCTTTGAAGCATCGCTTCGCATTCCTACGGCGCCGCGCTGAACTCATCTGCTTGGCGGTACTTCAGCATTCCATCACGCTCTCTCCATCTCGCGGCCGCCCTCCGACACCTAAGAAGACAAAGACACAAGGTGAGCAAGGGGACTCTCTAAGGCTATATAAGCTACCCCCAAGGACTTACCTGATTGACCACGGGAGGTACTCACCTCATCTCCGATTGGCGCAGTCAACTCTGCTTCATCGCCGTACCCCAGCCCCTAAGGGGAGAAAGCAAAGACAATACCAGTTACCCCCCCACAAAACTTACCTGATTTACCACGGGGGTCTCACCTCATCTCGGGTCGGCACAGTCAACTCTGCTTCATCGCCGTACCCCGCCCCCTAAGGGGAAAACCACAATAGACTTACCTGAATCTTACCGAGTGCCATTTGGAAATCTTCGAGTGGATTAATCGGCAACCTGCAAGGAATCGGGCAGAGTGAAGAGCAGACATTTGAACTCTTATGAACAATTGGACTTTAGAGTCAATACTGGAACTCA
This sequence comes from Ambystoma mexicanum, assembly GCF_040938575.1. Lineage (NCBI taxonomy): Eukaryota > Metazoa > Chordata > Amphibia > Caudata > Ambystomatidae > Ambystoma > Ambystoma mexicanum. Next base: position 782,953,420 of record NC_090928.1, on the reverse strand, counting down.
CCAATTCCTCTACGCCAGTGAAGTAACTGGTCATCAACGCGCCCCTGCGGTCGACGCAGGATGGAGAGCTCATCCTTCCAAACCATCAGATGAGACTAAGGAGGGGACATCAAGAGTGATCTGTGGGAAGACAACGGGAGTGGGGAAGGTGGGTTGACACTCAATTCCACGGGTAGTTAATTCCTCTTCTCCTTTGAAGAAGAATATTCTTGCGAGCCAGACAAACTAGGCTGAGCGGGCCAGTCCAGTCAGTCATCTCGGCGCTACACGTCACGCTGGTGGAAATAACAGCGGCCCAGTTCCGGTCGACGCCCCCGTGGGAACCAGGTGAGCATAACAGAATGTCAGATTTTATGGTTTGCTTTACAATCTTTAGAAACCTCCCTTTAGCCACTGATCTCAAAATCGGATTTGATACTAAATGTACATTTCTACATTGGTCGACTTTATACAAATCACACACAAAGATGCCATATTTTATGTAGCAGCTATTCCTCAAAACCCTGCAGCAGTGGGATCTTGTCTCAACTTTCTACAGAATTTTGCCCTTTTTGCTATGAACACAATTTGCAAATTTTATGCAGATTTCCAAAAATGAGTATGTTTAACAGAGGGATGTGCGTGTAAATTTTCACAATTCTAACATTAATACATTTTGCATTAAACCACATATATTGCCATTCCTGTCCAGAACATGTCACACGGTTTTGCCGCCTCTTAAAACGTGCAGCCGAAAATTAGATTAATAACTCTGTCCTGTTTATATTAAACACCCAATTGAATAACAAGTAATGAGTCTTTTAAGAATTGTTCTTTGTTCATGTTTAGCAACAGATGGTCCGCCCCCTTTTGTCTCCGTGCAGTCCAGGGGCATCCCCCTCCTTGTTTGTTCCTTGCAGGAGGCATTTACGACCCCCTTCACACCTCCATTTTCCTGGGCTGAAGCTCTGTCATTGTTCCTTCTCTTTCCCTAAACAAAAGTCTGGGCTAACCAGCGATTAGCACCTCCCCGTGAGTTTCTGCTGAGAGGAAGGCCCTCCTTCTGGGAGAAACCTGCTTTTCCAGTTCTTGTAACTCAGCCAGGCTAATTATCTTTTTAAATCCAGCCAAAACCCATATTTGTTGCATCAAACATAAATACATTTCTTTCTTAGCCTTAAAATCTGTGGGATCAAAAACACAACTAAAATCTGTATTCCTTTTTGGCAACAATCCTTTTTATGTTTGCTAATCCAGCAGACTTTTAGTTTTAGCTCACTTTTGCAGTTTCATCAGTAACTCATCTGACAGCTGTCATTCGGGTAGCCCCGGGTACTGCACCCAGATTTTGGCATAGGCTGTCGGTTTTCAGACAATCCAGTTTGTCTGAAGAATGTTTTGCTCTTCACATTAGGACTTTGTATGTTCACAATGTTTCATTAGATACATGAATTCTAGCACCATGCAAGATTTTCAATGTTGAAAAGTGTGGTGTTATGGGCATTTTGGAGTTTTTAGCAACAAAGCAGATGTCATTTGTAGGCACCTTTTGGGAGTTTCACTTGCAAAGTGCTGCTTCTCTCTCTGCACTCTGTTTTCTGGTCATGGAGCCCACTGGCATATTTTCTGCAGGGCATGCTCTATTCCACCGCACATGCACCATGGGTGGCAGGTTGTGCATCCCTCTTTGTGTGTGCTCAAGCATTCAGTTTTTGTAGGTTTTTGGCACACACAACAGTTTTGCCACCATTGTTGCTGTTTCTTTCTCCATAACTGGCAGGATATTGCTGCATAGCATAGCAGAGTGGGTCAATACATCCCACAGGTGCCAGGTGCCTCAACCACGTCTCTAAGGCAATCATCCCTTAATTTGTCAAGCAACCTTAGCAAAAACCATACTCACTGGTGGGATTGTAAAAATTCCTTCAATTTGGTTTGTACGCCAATATTTTCAAATGTAAACAATAAGGACTCCAATAGTTGAGTGGAGCTTGATTTCAGATTTTATTCCTTCATACAGGGATACCAAGACACACAACACGTGATTGATTTCTTGTAGGACTCCTTCATGCCCATCAGAGATCCATTTCACAATCTCCTCAGTGGAACAGAACTGGGTGTTAAAACACAGGATGTGATTGAAGTGCCTGAGTCCTGGGTAACAACCTCAGAGAGAAAGGGTGGCGTATCCGGGAAGGAATCCTCTGTCGATCCCTAAACTGGGCCAACAGTGTCTGGAAGACTCAACAGGTCTTCATCACTGCTAGAAGAACCTGAACTGGGTTTGAAAGGTGGACCTGCACAAGGTTAAACAATGTTGTAATTTTAGCCGCTTTCAGACTTTTGGAATTTGGAACCGACACAGGAGCAAAGTCCACTATGTTGCCAGAAGTGCCCTCACCCGGAGACATAGTTAGGGGTAAATCAACCACTATTTGCAGGACTGCCGAAGGATCCTAGACCATTGTAGTCTTATTGGCCTTGCTTCTTAAGTTGTACATAAAACCAAACAGGGGGGTCGGATAAAGAAAACACTCACCCTCTGAAGCAGAGCAGGTCCTTATGAATGTGTCATGATACCAACCATGCAGTGTAAGGCAGAACAAACAGCTCTCTGCTCGCTAACATTAGAGGGAGAGTGAAAACAGACTCCACAGCAAAATGGCTAAACAGCCAAACTGCTTCAGACACAGCCCCAGACTCCCACGCATTCTCTGCACCATGTTGACATTTACAATCGATTGTGGGTGTGTTCTCCTCCAGCCAGGTAGGAGTAGAAAACAGACTCTGTGACAATGGAGAATCAAACTGCAGAATCTCCTGCCAAACTGTTTCGCATTCAGCCGCACACTTCCACACCTCAGCTATTGCTTTATCAACATTAGGGTTATCTGGAGTGTCAAGCTGGACGTTAAGAAAAAACATGAAAAACCTCAATTGGGCCCGGTAGGTCATGCTTACCACTCTCAAGCCTTTTACCCCATATCGATAAAAAAAGCAGCCTTCTAAGATCTGAGGCAGCTTTTTTAGCCACCATAATTATATGGCTCTGCCAACTTCCTGTTTTGGAGAATGGCAGGCCTAGATATTTATTTACACTGACAACCTCTATTAGTTCCTTTTAACAAACCAGCTTGCTTTACCAAAAACCAAGATCTTTGTTTTTGACAAATTCAATCTCAGACAGAGGTTATTGAAGAAGGAGTCGGTGTAAATTAGGCTCTGTTGTAGACCGCCGAGCGTGAGATCCATTAACACCGTGTCATCAGCATAAAGCAGGGTGCTGAATTTGGTCCCATTTAAATGTGGAGGGATTAACCTTTGTGAAGCATTATATGGATTAAAATCATATAAAAACAAGGAGAATAATAACAGCACAAATGGCCACTGTAAGGAAGGCATGGTATCAAAGTAAGACAGACACAAGTGATCACAGGTCAATAGTGTTTATTAAACTGTACAACGGGTGAGAAAAACACCTAATCTAAACCTAAATCTAAAATGGGAGTAAGCTATGACCATTAAATAACAAGAATACAGTCCCACTGGAGTCTAGTCAAATAAAAAGGGCCTATACTAAAACAAACGTATTGCCAATCTTTACCACTATGCCTCATAAGAGTGTGGGATAATGTTCACAAGAAAAGAAAGAAGTGTCACAAAATTATATGTCAGGATGTTGTGTACAGCACCCTACACAGCCGGTTGTGAAATTCAGTTCAATCCTAAAACACAGCTAGCTTTGAGAGTTCTGCACAGATGGAGAGAGACCCATTCCCAACAGAACAATTGAGGTTCTAGCACAGCGCACTCCCTGTTGTATTCTAATTGACAATGGGCCTCATTAGGAGGCTGGCGGCCGTGGAATGAACGGTGCCGGTAAGGTACCGGCACCGTTCATTCCGGGCCGCCACATTACGGGTTTCCACGTGGGTGGCGGAATGCATGTCTGGTCCAGACCAGACGATAATACCACCACCCGCGAGCAAACCACGATGCTAACAATGGATCCGTCATTAACGGGTATGTTGTTAGCATCCCCCCCATTCCCATTGAACCCTATGGGGGATCAAATAGGAATGGGGATGTACCGGGTCTGGGTCCTGAGAATGGGAATTACCAGGCCCGCTAAAGTCGGCATGTCCCGGTAATTCCCTATTTTTGGGACCCAGACCAGACCCGGTACCCGGTTTGGGGGTAGCCATGCCAGTAAGAATGGCACCGCTACCTCCAAACTCCTATGTATGGTGTTGTATTCTTATGAACTATGTACAGTGTGGTTGGAGTGTCTATTTTCCAACCACACATCAAACAAAAAGTTCCTTCCATAAATCTTCATGTTGGGCGACTCTACTTCACCCGAGTATCCCCCTCAGCTGGGCTCTGATCCCTTTCACAATATCAGCCACCCTCAGTCGGGCTCAGACCAACTATTGACTGTGGACATCACTCAGTTGGGTTCACACTTGTCGACATAATGTTCACTATTTCTCAATCTCATCAAAAAGCGGGGTTTCCTTTCCCCTAGCTTTCTCTCTGCATCCCTCCTTTGGGTTCACATTTGCCACAGTTCACCATTCAACAAAAAGTCATTCTAGACACCTTAGGTTCCTACCTTTACCTAAGTCTGGGTCTCAGCCCCATTCAGGCTTTCTCTTTAAGCCCCCAGTCAGGCTTTCCCTAAAGCCCCCAGTCAAGCTTCAGACAGTTCATTCACCACAATGTTCAGGTGTATGTTAGGGTTCACCCCAATTAGCAGGCATCCCTCAGTCGGGTTCACGTTTGCCTCCTACAAAGTGTCAAGGGCTTTCGACAATGCAAGTTGTTTGGTTTGACCCTCGTATGACCACCTTGACACTTCACACCGGCCTCCCATAGGGCCTCTTGGTTCTTGTAGTTTTCTCAGTTCAATATATTCTCCTTGTTCAGGAGTGGGGCATTTGTTAGAGTCTTTCCAATGAGCGCTCACGTGGCACCAGACCACTCTAACCCTTATACCTCGCTTGTTCACAAAAAGACCTTTGTCTATTATCTTCTTTTCTTTACGCAAATGTTGCCACTGCAACCATGAGCTTAACACAGTTCGATTTACTATCATTTTCCTCCAACTCACCGACTGTGCTGAGCTCGTTCGGCTTTCTTCCGCTGGAGTCAAGGACGGTACCACAGCAGCAAGCTCTTTTCCCCATCCTGGCTATCAGAGCGGGAGGGCCCTGTGAATCATTGACATCTGCCGCACCAATCGCCAGCTGCAATTCCCAGTCCTACTGTTCCATTATCGAAGGCTTGGTGGATCTGGGTTGAAAAAGGGCAAGGGTAATTCCCTCATTGTCGTCCTTTCAGTTTCCTCTGCCTTTCTCCTTCATATGAACTGCTGTCCCGGAATAGCTGCCTCCTCATGCTTTCGGTCCTGCTCAAAGTGTGCTCTGGTGCTCTGCCTATTGGGGAGGGAAATGAAGGTCAGGTATGTTGTCAAGGTGTGGTGCTTGACTCTGCCTGACCTTATTAGCGGGACAAGACCTCAGGGTGAAGTTAGAACTATATCTTTCCTTGGGTTCAATACATGGGACATATACTGAAGAAAGGGGATTCTTTCTGCCTCCTATTTCATTAATCCTCGTCCTAGGGAGGTTAGTAAACTGGTAGGGTTTGTGAATGAATGGGAAAAATCTGTAAAATAATAGTTTGGAGGTCTGTCGAGGGAATCACCAGAATTATTGTTGTGAAATAAATAGGGGGGATTGTGGGAACTGTGGTGTTTTGACAAAGCAGACTGGGACTCCGGGAAATAATAATCAGAGGGAGGGGGTGGGGGAGAATGACTAGGAGTACTCAGGTAGGCAACAAGAAAATATGGACTCTGGCAGATGTAGGTTCCCGCTATAACCTTGTTTGGGTACCTAATAGGTTTACCAGATGCAAAGGGATTGTTGGATTCTGATGAGGGAGTTCATGGGATGGAAGGGAGGTTAATTTGGAATATCCTACAAAAGCCTCAAGGACTTTGTCTTCCTCGGCTTCTTCCTCTATGTAATAACGCGTCTCACCTGGGGCATTTTCCTGAGCATAACCCTGGGTTCCCCTACCCAGGTGATCCTCTCTCGCTCGCCCACCCCCAAGGGTTCAGATCTAAGAGTGCCAGCCCTTCCGTGGCCACCTGAATAAGGAATTGTTGGGATCTACTCGGGAGAATACCCTCAGGTATCTCACACCACCCTTTCGTCCCCCCTCCTATTTGTCCAAAAGTCCCTTGAGTACTAATTTGCCCTAGAACACATAACCACAGCTAATGTATCCTTGTACATCAGTTGCCATATTTGGAGGAGCCCGGCCGGGACCCCGATCCAGTCAAACCTTTTCCATAGTAAATTACGGTTTATGGAATCAAATGCTTTTGCCAAATCCAAAAAGGCAGTGAAAATGTTGTTATTTGATATGATAATGATAAGATAAGATATGATAGTTTATTTATATCGCGCCTATACAAAATGTGTTCCAAACCGCTTCAAGGCAAGTCAGGGAACAAGGGAAAATACAATGACATTCTTACAGGCCATGAACAGTAAGGATGTGAAATTAACTATCATACACGTCCTGACGACATTTCAGATAGTGCAAGTGCTATGAAATAGATAAGGAAGGGAGGGGGAGAGTGGGAAGAAAATGTACACAGACAGGCAACTACTGTACTAGGCCTGACGACATTTCTGGTAGAGCCAGAGAAAACAAAAGGTGAGGAAGAGGGGTGCAGAAAGGGAGGGGAGGAGCAAAACAAGTGACTATCGTACTTGGCCTGACAACATCCCAGATAGTGCTAGGGGGAGGGGGACAAGCAAGGGAAGGGGGAGAAGACAGACAAGGTTGCTATCATACTAGGTCCAGGGACAATTTGTGATAGATTAAGTTCATAGAAGAAAGTAAGGGGGGAGGGGAGGAGATAGGAAAAGGGAGAGCAGGAGATAACAAAGAGTAAGCAGTCAAAAGAATGGAGAAGCAAGAGGGGAGAACAAAGGTGCTGGTAAGCTACGCCAGGTCTGACCTCGACAGATGCACCGGCAGTGCTTAATTTGTGGGGGTGGTTGCCAGTGCCCTACACCGGCACTCTTTTTTGGGCACTGGAACTCATGCGGAGCCAGCGCACGTGCCATTGCTTTGCTTGTTCTTCCACTTCGCTTTGCTTCGACTATAAATCATCGGGCCTCATTACGAGTTTGGAGGCAGCCATGGTGCTATTAGCACCATGGCTGCCTCCAAACCGGACTCCTTTACTGGGTTCCTGCAATGGGGACTTACCGGGTCATTCCGACATAGGAGGACCCGATAATTCCTCCTTGCAGGAACCATTCCCCATTCCCATTTGAGCCCCCAAAGGGCTCAATGGGAATGGGGAGGGAGGTAATAATGGGCACATTACAAGTGGCCGATTATTACCTCCCTCTTCCCCTCGCAGGACCCGGAAAAGACGTCTGGTCTTACCAGACGTCCGGTCCGGGTCCCGCAAAGGGAACCTCGTAATCGGCACTCACGGAATGAAGGGTGCCGGTCCCGTACCGGCACCCTTCATTCCGTGAGCGCCAGGGTCGTAATGAGGCCCATTGGGATTTGTCATTCTGATCTCGATCTCTCTCGTGCTTGCAGGTTGCAGGCCATGGCTGGCCTGGCCTGGGAGGGGCCAGCAATAGAAATGAACAACAAACTGTTACAAACAGCCAATGAAAACTACCATTCTGTTTTTACTATGCAGTATTTGATATATTCTGTATAGTAACACAGAATGTGCAGTTTTCATTGGCTGTTTATCTGAGCCAGTGAAATTACATGGTGACGTGTTGTTGTTGCCACAGGAGGCAGCGCGGCGGCCACCTTCATTTCACGAGTTACTGTGAAGTGAAGGTGTCGAGGCGTGGCCTCATCGGTCCTGACGTGTGAGAGAGAGATCCTGCCCTGCTGCACTGCGTGGTGCAACCTAGTTGCTTCCTGGGGCCCCCTCTGCCTGCTTTTTCATTTGTGCAGGTGCCAGTGTGCGCACCCGCCCCCCCCCAGCCTGAGGCCCCGACAGGAGACCAAGTCCCAGCTGGCAAAGCAGGTAAGTCACTTGTTGCTGCGTGCGCTGCAGCCGGAGGCTGTCACAGTCAAGTGATCAGGCAAGGAAGGCCCAGGTCGGGGCCCGGGCAGTGGCATGGTCCCCTGGTGGTGTCCTGACTGCTGAGGAGTCAGGACCCCACCAGGGGCCCATCCGCGCCCGGGCTTCTGTCTGTGTGACCTGTGTGCAGTGTGCTGCTGACTGCAGTCAGTGCCAGGTCCAGGCCAATTTCTGTGACCAGGGGCTGCCGGCTGCCGCAGACTGAGTCGGATGACTCTGCCGCGGGTGGCCGGGCCCGTGGATTGTGCCCAAAAGTATGTTTTTTACTTTTTTCTTTGAAACCTGACCTTCCGTGGGGCCGGTGGCCGAGACCCTGCCCCACAGAAGGTAGGTTTTAAAAGAAATAACTTATTTTGAGTGGCGGCTGTGGCCCATCACTTCGAAGTGATGGGCCCCATCCGCCCAAATATACGTTTTTTTCTTTTAAAATCTTTCCTTCCATGGGGCCGCTGCGCTGCGCACCTATTTTTGTCATCATCAGGCTCAGCATGGCCGTGGCGGTGGTGGCCCCACGGAAGGAAGCCTAAGTGATTGAGGCAAGGCAGAACAAAGCCCAGGACCGGTCAGGGCATGGGGGCAGCGTGGTCCCACTAGTGTCTGTCACAAAAAGAATGAATTGTCGTTTGCTACTTTGGCCACTTTTTCATTGGTGCCAAGCCCGACTCGAGACAATTGTATGCCCCAGTCCGACCCTGGATAGGATTCATCTAAGCGAAACATGAACTGTGAAATTTTGCCTGGGTGTTTCCGTTCTTCCTTTTAATGTTATCGGTCTCATTATTTCACAAACGAGCTTCAGCGAGGGGACCTGAAACGGTGCACGTATTGGGCCGAAACTGAACTGGCTGCACTTCGCGAGAAAAGCCAATGCAAAGACGAACTTCTGAAATGCCTTTTCAGGCTTAAAGATACACACATGGAAACTAGACGGGGATAAACATGGTGCACGTGCCCACTAATCTGTCGTCATAAATAAAAGCACTAGTTGAATATTCGTGTATAATTCTCAACCGTCTTTTGCTGTCATTTCTTTACGTAATTCCAGCGCATGTTTTATATCCTGATGTGTGGTTTATACACCAGATGTGGCCCCTTAACCTGGGTACAATATGCTCCGAGCATGTGCTCCAAATGAGAGCACATGCAATCCTCAGATAGGAATCCTCAGATAGGGAAATGGGTGTCTGTTACACCCCACAGTTTAGTGAAGTATGTCAAGAACATGTCAGTGGGAAGGAGGTATCCGAATATGCATTCTCCTCTGGCTCCTGAATATTGGGTGACCAAACATATTTCGTTTTTTAATATGTGTTAAGGTGGAAAGAGGCCCTAAAGCAGAAGTAGCACAGGCTGTTGATTTCACAACGTCTTGCAGAAATGACTTTTTCCAAGTTATACAACACCATGCTCATGCTTGAAGGAAGGGTGAAGGGGGATGCATTTATGAGATGTGATGACTGATAAGGGCTTGAGAGTAAATTGATTACACAACACATCTGGATGAGGTGACTGAAGAATGGGGTGAGGGAGGGTGCTCTTCCTTGATGTAACCCATTAACAGTACTTGGTTACTTTAACAGACTGTCAGATGGGGCAGAGACAAATACAGTGACTGAAACAGAATGTTTTTTTATTTATTTGCATTTTTAAAGCACTCACACAGCCAGGGGGCATCGAGGCACAGTTACAGGAGGAGCATGTTTTAGTTGCGTATTTACTACTAGCCTGTGCCAGCAGTTGCTGCAGCACCAAACATGTGACATGGAGCAGCAGCTTTGTGATGGGCTGGTAGTGAGCCAATCTAGGTAGGTCTAGCACTGAACTGGGGCGGCAGGCGCACCCGCGTTGAGGGCAGCGCCGCGTCCGCGCTGCGGACGGCTCTGTGGACGGCGCCACACCCGACATTATGGGGCCAATATTCTTTGGGCACTGGCACTTACTTTTTTACAAATTAAACACTGTGCACCGGCACCGTTGATGAATGGTGCCGTTGCATCCGGCCTCCCAATTCCAATTGAAAATGGGAATATGGAGTAATAATACCCAGCAATAGGGATTTACCGGGACCGCTGGGGCTGTAATGCCCTCGTAAGTCTCCATTAACGGGTGCCGGTAAATTCATGACACCAGTGGCAGCCATGAAGATGGGAACAGCATTATTCAGGACACACCGTGAATCAATGAAGTCCATAAAAGTCAAATCCAGCATTGGCCACAAGACGGTGATGGTGAAACCAGAATGTATCAGGACAGACCCCTGCAGATGTAGGCTGGAAGGGAGGCAGAGGGAGCAGGGTATAAGAATCAAGCAAAACAGGCAACACCTGTGTGCGAGAAGGGAGGGGCACAGGGGAACATCAGAGGGGCACCAGAGGGATGGGGATGGCCTGTGGGGCAGAGGGAGTAAATACATGTTGGTGCATGATTACTTTCTGCTTCTGTACTTCTCCAAAATGGTATTCACCACAAAGCATTGGTCTATGGGGGCAAAGCCTTTTTGAAACCCAGCCTCAGTGTCAGGGAAACATTCATTTTTCATGACCCATTCTTCCAGTCTCACCACCAGACATTCTGCAAAAATATTGTATGACCCATCTATGAGCACATCTGGCCGATAACAATGAGGGTCTGTCACTGAGCCTTTTTTCTGTTTATTAACATATAAAAAAAACAAATAGCAAAACAAATAACAATAAACCCCCAAACACAACATATGTTTCCCCCCACACCCCTTGTTCCTGCTTGACCCATATATAACTTGTGCAATGTTTATTCCTCCCAGCAGCAGTAGTAAGTAAAAGACCCATGTGATGTGGAATATAATTACGTGCTGTGGTTTCCGCCCTTGATGGTCCCCGCTGCAACAACCAATAACAGCTCCTATCATATGTAACAGGGTGGTAGATCATCAGGGGAGGTTTGCAGATCGTTAAGGAGGGTATCCCATGCCAACCCCATGTCATTTGGCCTCATTACGACCCTGCCGGTCCGGTAACAATGGTTTCAGTAGGTTTACTGGCACCGTTGCTCCCGGACCAGCAGAGTACAAGTTTGCGGGCAGGATGCCCTCCTGCCCGCCAGGTCTGACCTGGCGGGTGGAACAGCACACGCTCGCAGACTTTGACGGTAGCACCGGCACCATTCATAATGGTGCCAGTGCTACTGTCCTCCCCATTCTCACTGAGTCCTATGGGACTCGAATGGGAATAAAGTTTCATTTTCTGATGCCTGGCTTCACGATCGCCAGAGCTGTAATGCCCCTGTGATTCCCTAAAGCCAGGCGCCGAGGAAAAAAACACAACTCCGGTGGCAGCCTGCCATTTCTATCGGCACGGCTACCATCGGGGTAGTAATGAAGCACATTGTCTCCTCAATTTCTCTCCAGTTCATGTGTTAACTGTTTGTCCACTGCCAGCCACCTTTGTAAATCTAGCAACCATTTTATTTTTGTATTTTATTTTAATTGTTTTTTTTTTTATAATGCGCCTACTACCGTACCTGAGTTTGATTTCTAAGCTGGATCCGGGATTCAAACCTCTGTTGCACTGCGTAGTCTTGCTTCCAAGACCAGAGTGTTGTCCCTGTGCTATCCTCCGTTCACATTAGTTCATCAGGGGGCCTTTCGAGCATTTCCAGTAAATGCCCATTCCTTGTCTCACTAACAACAATAGGAAAGCTGCCCTCCACTTCCTATGTCCCCTTTCATCATCCCTCCCGGCAGAAGCCCCAGTAAAGTAACGTTGGGAGAGCATTCTAGTTGGCCTCCCAATAGGGTATTTATTTTAGTGGTCACGTCGTGCCAGGAGATTTGTATTATCGGGCATGCCCACACCATGTGCCAGAAGTCCTGTCTACACCTGGGGCAACAATGTCAGTTATCAAGGTGTATCATGTGTACTTTCTGGGGGTGGTCATATGGATGCAGTGTTGGATGTTACATTGAATTACTTTGAAACGGGTGTTACTGGTCACTTTTCTAATCAATAGGCATATTTCATTCCACACCTTCCCTTCAAATGTTGTTTCCGTATCCTGCTCCCATTTTTCCTTTACCTTTAAATGGGCCTGGGTTTTGCTGTCCTGTAATGCAGCGTATAACCGAGATATAGCGTGTCTTTCAGTATTTTTGCTAAGTATAGTGTGGAGAATCAAAGTGGTTGAGGGTTTGTCTGGTATGGTGCTCCATATGAGCACACCAGTCTTTGTTAGCCTTGCAAAATTCAGGAACTGTCCCCATGGCATCTGAAATCTCCCAGCCCATTCTGTAAATTGTAGCAGGTTCCCAACCTCAAAGAAATCTCTGACTGTGTGACATCCTGCAGATGCATATCTGGCATCACCCATATCCTATATAATCGCTGCCGCCTTAGCATCTGCTCCCTCTACTAACAGTAGTTTAGTACATGTCATGTTCCACGCCTGTCTTAAAACCCTGTGTGATATTTGCTTGGATTCCCCATTGGTGTTGTGTTGATTTCCCCAGTCTCTGACATCCCGCCTAGAGGCATGTTGTAAATGTGATTCTAGGTAATGTAGCTCGAAGTCATGGAGGGCATGTCCCCCTTCTTGATACATTCCATGCAGCATGCTGAGCTCTTATGTGATGAATCAGTGATTCCCCCAGAAAACCTGGCCTGGGACCCTTCTCATGTGGCATGGGAAAGGCCGTCGCTTTCTGATCCTGATCCTGGGCTTGGTGTTCAGCGGGAGGATCACATGGGGAGGATGCAGGTCAGGAAGAATGGGAAAACCCCTTTAATAACTTTCCCAGAGAACCTACCATCTTAATGGCATGCTGTAAAATTGAAACTATGAAAGAGTGATTAGAACATTGGGGGATTCAAGTCCCACAATGCGAAAGGTTCCGGGATGAAGAAGAAGGATGCAGAGGCACTGAACTGCAAGTTGCACTCTTTTGGTGTTAATGACCCACACTTGAGTGGGAATAGGAAGTACAAAAGACCCCCTCTGGTGCAGGTTACAAGGAGAAGTAGTGGGAGGTGGAGTGATTGCAGTAATTCCACATTCCGGTTGCAGCAGACGCTGAAGGCAAGCAGAGATGCCAGAGCCACTGCTACTCGAAGAGTGGATGCTGGTTCTGAGAGGATATCTGCCTTCAAGGACCCTGTGTGCAGAGGCTACACAGGGGCAAGCGTTGTCCTGGAAAGCTTTCCCCCTGATGAACGTATATGCAGATGTTGCGCGGCGGGAAACGTTAATTTAAAAAGCTTCCCCCAGTGCAAGTTGGACTCCGGTGGCAGGAGAGCACCAGAGTGTCCCTGGAATGGGCAACACTTGTTTCCAGACTGGCACGGTCCAGGGGAAGCAAAACAAAGCAGTTTGCTGTGCCGAGCGAAGCATAGGAAGCAGAAGACCAGGAGGGTGCGGAGTGAGCAGACGCTTATGTGGTACCCAGTGTGTTCACTAGCATTGTGTGACCACGGAATGCTCCATGATCATCCGCTGGCCATATACAATTGTTTTGAATATCGAACTGATGTAAAGAAATTGAAGTGGCAGAATAACAATAACTTTAAATACAGAGCAGATACAAATAAGCTAAAGTAGCAGAATAAGAATATCGGAAACAGACTAGAAAGGTGTCATTGTATTTGTAAAGGTCAAAGTAATTGCCAAAACCCTAAGAGGACAATATTGCAAGAAGCTAATAATAACTCCTATTGCCAAAGCCAAGAGAGGGAAATTGAGAAGCAAGTTGATTATACACCCTATTGCCAGAGTGAGATAGAGGTAGTAATTAAACATGTTCCAAACAAGTACTGGCTAAGCCAAAAATGAGTATGCGCGAGAAAAAGTCATTATCAACATTTGGTTAACATACACGGGGGAAAACAAGAGTGGCAGAAGAGCTGCCCTCCTGATAGAAAGTATTCAGGAGGAGAGGAGCATTGCAGTGTGGAACAAACGGCATCAATGTGTTTCATGTTTTCCCATAGTAAGACGTTAAAACTGATGTTGCGGAAAGTCAGAAGACTGCTAATTTGTTTGAAGTAAGCTTTACCACAGAAGTACTTGTTATAGTGTTAGGAGTTTCTTTAGTCCTGGCAGGTGAGTATACCAGGACAGGGACCTTGTACTGGTAGACCTGGGAGGTGAGGGGGCCAGGTAGAAGTCATGGAGGTACTGTGGTGTGGTTACAGAAAACTTTGAAGAAGAAGAAGTGCCAAGATCACTAAAGTATTTTGTGAACTGTTGTGGAAGTATATTGACAAATCATTACTGTTGCTAAAGATGAACTGTGGAAGTGCTTTTGTTTCCTAAGAAGAAGTTCTGTTGAACTCTTTGCTACAAGTGGAGAGACAAAGAGTTGTAATTTCTTTTGAACTGTTGGAAAGTCCAAGTAAGAGACATTTAGAGCAACTAGAACCTTATCACCATAACTTTGTTGTAGAATTGAGCTTTCCTAATTTTTAACTGTTGGTTGAAAACCCTGGTTTGAATCGCGGGAAGGGGATTTCACCCAGGTTACTATATGAAACAGATATCGGTTTTATATTGAACATAACTGTTATTTCTGTAATATTTGAATTGCCATATATTCTCTTCATATGTTAGTTGTATGTATATGTGTGAGGGATGGATTCCTTTTGTTGGAGTGTTTCCTTTAGTTTATTTTGATAGGCATGGACATCCTCTTCAGGATAGGGATAGTGAGGCGTTTATCAAAGCTTTTTGAGTTAATAAAATGGCATCTTATGAAAAACCTTTACCAAGTTATCCGACTCACATTTCTGACCCTTGACACTATCCTGTGCTGTCCTCCAGGCCACAGTAAACCCACTATCTTGTTATCTAGTATCCTGAACAATGGCAGTCTAATCATTTGCAGGATACTAGTAAACAAGAATAGTCTGGGGAGGATTATCATTTTGCAAATCGCTACCCATTTGAGAAAAAGGGATTTTTTTCCCAAAACATTATCCTATCGTGTATGCTGGTAAGTCCTCTAACCACTGGAATGTGTCAGCCACAGAATGGTCGATCTCGATGCCCAAGTATCAGATTCCCATCTAAGACCATCGATTTTTTAATATTGATCTGGAACCCTGAGAATTCCCCAAAATGTTCCAATGCTTCCAGCATATATGGGATGTGTAGTTTACGATTTTGTACGTACAGAAGGGCATCCTCCGCATACAGGGAGATCACATGGGGTTGGTTGTATGCCATTACCCATACATCGCGCAATCGTCTCCTGACTATGGGCCACATCACGGGTTGGGTGGTATTCCGGCAGTAATACCACCCAACTGTAATTGTGTTAGCACTAGCTGGTCCAGCATTTTTAGTGCCGGATCACGGGTTGGGCGTTAACAGTAAATCCCCATTGGGGCATTTTAGGTGCAAAACCGTGCGCTAATACTGCCAGCGGTAATTGTGCTGAAAACAGAGCGCTAATGGGATTTTCACCTCCAGCAAAAAGCTGGAGGTAAAACAGCTAATTTAGAGCCTAACTTGTGATTAGGCCAGCCCTTAAATGCAGCAGTAATACCATTACCGACCCATTTAAGGGCTCCAGCCCAACTCTTTAATGAGACCCTATCTTCACTAGGGGCTCTCGTGCCAGAGCAAATGAGATAGGGGACAGGGGACAGCCCAGGCGAGTGCCTCTTCCCAATTACGATCAACGTGAGACTTCCCTGTCCATGATCACCCTTGCCAGTGGTTCCTGGTATTGTCCAGGAGATATCCGATGATGGTAGAATTATGTACAATTCCCATACCTGGCCTGATGCCCACCTAGCAGCGATTTAACACCCCCATATGCGCCAGCATGTGATTCAGGCCACCCAAGAGAAGCAAATATCTTGCTGGCTACATCAATGAGTGCAATCATTACACAATTATTAGGGTCGCTGGTCAGACCCTTTTTGAAGATGGGTATAATGGTTGATTCGTGCCAGGAAGGGGGGAATACATAGGTGGCAGGTGTGGAGGAAAATAAAGCACCTAAAGATCCCACCCAAGCCAGTGGGTCACTTATGAGTAACACTGGACTGGAGCCACAGCATCAGAACCGGGTACCCTGGAGTCTTTAGCCTTTGCTAATGCCCAAAATATGTCCTCCTACTCCCAAGAGTAAGCTCTGGATTAGAGAGGACCCATAAGACGTGGGTCCTCCAGAGCAGGACCTTCTGTTGCACTAAACTCTACAGAGTAATACTTGGACCGGTGGATTCTGTGAAGAAAAATGTCTAAGTAGATTTAATTGGAGCCATCCAAGAATCAACAGTTGCCCAAATATCTGCAATATTATAGAGTGTTAGCTGTTGAGGAATCTTTTGGTTATCTTTCATATGCATTAGCTCTGTAGTATGTGTCACCTTCCCTGTAAATACTCTTCCGTCTTCAAATGATTTGTTTGGAGGTTTCTCAATCGTGTCCTCTTTTGTTTTTTGCCTCTGCTAGACTGTTGTTATACACATGAATGTGTGTCTTGGACTCTCGAAACCTTCCTCTATCTGACAGGATTGTCAAAATCTGGGTTGCGGTCACATTGAAATTGATGCTCGTGTACAAGTTCCAACTATTATCAACCCTTAGTTGTTCTGCTTCGATCTTCCTTTGTTGGATAAGTAAATAATCACTGCACGAACTCCACTTTATAGTTAAACCTCCCCTGTAGATGGAAATTGGAGCCAAGAGTTGTTGGGTCATATGCACTTTCACCTCCACATCTACTCTTAAATGAAGGTCTGAATGGTCACTAAATCCAAGGTATTCTATAACCAAACAACCACAACTAGAGTGTAGGAAGTTGCATAGGTAAATATAGTCTATCCAAGCGGACCAAGAGCCTCTGCTGCAAGAAGACATTACCCCTACATCACACTGGTTCACTGATAGAGCCGGTTAAATGCCCCATTGTTGCATGAAGTTGTCCCATGGTTGGCCTTGTACCACCAGGCCATCTGTTGGCCCAACTGGAGTTGTATTTCTGTTGTTTAACCTGGCACCCTCTATACAACTGGTGTTGAAATTGCCACCCACAATGATGTTAAAAGGGTGGCCACAATCCAACTATTTTGTGAATAGATCTGCCAGCCCAACTTGCATCATGTTGAGAGATGCCAATTGGGACATTCTGCTGTAAAGGCTACCACTAGTAGTCCATTCTGACTTATTTCTATTTGCTTATAGTTAGCCCTTAGGCCAAGATCAATGGGGATTGTGAGACCTCCTGAAGGGCTTCTCATAGAAACGCTAGTAGCTGGTTTCATAAAGGTGAAAAACCCTCACAGTTCCAAATGAGACACAGCCATGATTTCCTGCAGAAGTAGAATGGTCTTGTCCTGAAAAATGTCTGACAAGTTCAAAGCCTTATCCAGTTTGTAGTATCCACAGACATTCCAAGAGATTAGAGTTACGTTTGAGTTGTTAAAGCTGCAGTGAAGATTGTCTTGAGTTTGCAAACGTCTTAAGTGCTGCCTCAAGCCATGACCAATCCTGGTTTGAGCCTGTTGTGGCACCGTGAGTTCAGTTGTTAATTTCAATCAATCTTTGGACACTTACTCCCTGTTGCAAGACGTTTGTAGAAGCTGCATGTACTATAGGTGTCGCTAAAAAGGACCTTGCCTCTGCCTCGTTGTTAATTTCATAGAGGTCAAATCCTAAAGATCACAAGGTAGTTAGCTCCTCAAAGACCAGTTTTGCTACCAGGTTTGAGTGAAAGTGCCATGCAAATCGATTTCTATCTGTGTCTGAAAACTCTACAAAGTCTATGTTACCAGAGAGCAGCAGGCGCAGCGACGGTATCACTTGGGATTGATCGAAAATCATGATCCTGTTCATAGGTATCTCCCCATTGATGTGAGTAGTGTTAGCCCAGAAAATAGATTTAGAGGTGAACTTATTGCATGACCTTGGAACTTTAGTGAACTGGTTTTGGTTTAATGAAGAAATATTTGATGTTTATAGCAGTGAATCAAGTAACACGTTAATTCCATGTTGTGCCTTTATGGCCTCCTTCACTGCCTGTACCCCTGAAATGTCATTTACAGTAGAGTTTTCTGTATCTGTTGTTCATATCACAGAAGAGGACAGCACTGTAAAATGTGTCGAAGCCCCCAATGGAGGAGCCAAAAAAAACGTAATTTGTTTTAATTATTTTTATTCGGTTTCCCCAAAAACAATTAAACCTCTTCATGGTTTGTTGGTCCCACACTCGGCACAAATTGTGAACCTTACATTTCCTCATTGGACTCATCTGAGAGGTCCTCCACCATCAACAACAACCCCAGGAACTTTAGTGAGGATTTTATTATGTTACTTTTTTTAGCTAGCTGGTTCTTAGTTTTTTTTCTTTTGTTGTTTATTTATTACAATTCTTGAATAACATGCCACATCACCGGTAGGCCTCAAGGCACACAACTTTGTTGCCGTTGGCTTTTGTTTTTGATTGTTGTGTTCTGTGATTTACCCGAGTGGACAAAAGAAGTTGGACTGTCCATGACTGATATTACACTTTGTTGGTCATTAATGATGTCGATGGACTCGTTCCATGTTGGCAACAAAGAGCGGTATCCCAATTGACAGTCGATTAGTGGAAATGGACTGTTTCGGGTCACACTCCCTATTTCCATGTTTCGAAAAATTACTGGGGCTGTCATCAATACCAAACTTTCGTTGTTTAGCTCGGTACTTTCAGAATGTGCAAGTTTAGACATTTTCTTTTTCTTGTTCATGCTGACGATTTTCAGTACTTCCTGGATCTTATTATCAGTGTCTAGGATTTGGAGATCATTTTTCTGCACTGTCTCCTTGTTATTATATAGCCGAAGTAACGATTCTAGC
Organism: Ambystoma mexicanum; assembly: GCF_040938575.1. Taxonomy (NCBI): domain Eukaryota; kingdom Metazoa; phylum Chordata; class Amphibia; order Caudata; family Ambystomatidae; genus Ambystoma; species Ambystoma mexicanum. The sequence goes on along the minus strand of NC_090928.1, from coordinate 782,934,483 downwards.
ACCAGGTGAAGTGCTGAGATTTAGGATGGACCCATAGCGTCAAGATTAGGTAGAATGTTTGAATCTCATCTGCTTTAAATGTTCCCTGGAGTGAAGAAGTCAGTCGTCTTCAGTCCATAATGAGTAGGCGACCTTTCTGTTGGACTTGAGTTCTGATCGACTCTCTGTGGTCGGCGTTGATTCATTGCCATGAAATTAGTTGGTGAACTCTCCCTCCCACTTGTATCCTTCTCATTTAACACACCCATGTCTCTACACAGTCGTTGGAACAATTCATCTAGGATGATAGAATCCTCAAAAACATGATTGGTGTCTTTGGAGCATGAGGTACTTCTCACATAGTCGTAGATCCAAGATTGCCCATATGTATATCGTCCACTTCTTGAATGATGGCTGTAGTAAAGGCAATTATACAAGGTACTTGTAGGGGCAGGTTTTGATCATCTGCCCTTTGTTGACCTTCATTAAGTAAGTCAATCGATTCTGTGGTATCACCTCCACTAGAATTTGATAGCACTAAATCCAAGGGTTTTGGTAGCTTTGTGGTTGACATGTCTCCCCTGTAAAACCTGTTGCTTGCAAGTTTTGTATCAATTTAGTTGCAAATGTGATCTTTGATTACTTTATGTACAGCAGAATGTTCTTGTTAGCTAATTGGCCTTGGAGGGGAGGTGTTAAACACGCATCAACTTTATCCATCGTAATTTTGCTTTTTGTAGAATCCTGCAAGCTACTTAAGTTGCGGGCAGTTGGTTGTTTGTTTCTCAAAGCCGCTGCCATTTGAATTGCTATAGATGTCATGTAGGCACCAAGAGATGCAAGCCTCACTAGATTTCTAGTGTTGGTATAGTTTACAATAGGTGTTGCGAGTGGAAAACACAAAGCTTTTCTTTAAAAATATCTGTGAATTTCCTGTTTCGTGTTCCTTTTTGTGTCTGCACAACAATTGTGAAAAAAATATGGTTAAAGTCGTCTATGAAGAGCTTTTAATAATTCCTTGTAAAATAAGCAGTAAGCGGAGCATGCAGGCAAGCTGACAGGACCTGCTGAAAATGCCCAAGCCGCTGAAAAAAAAGGATTGTTGGTCTTAAGCAGCAACACACAATAAAGACTGCTTGTTCTAGATAATGCTGGTGATGGCAGTGAACGATGAACAATAATAGACAAGCACAGAACTGTCTGTAAAATGTTGCATGGGAGTGAACAATTAGTCAATGAAGTCAATGGGATCAGTGTGTATGATTAGTCACTTACTCAAGTCATCATGGGAGCAATTAGACGCAGCAGCCGTTAGAAACCGTTGCCCTACTACTCTAAGGCCCGGATTTATCGGAGTAGTGTAAACAATGTGGTAACTCAGCTGTGCTCACACCCACAAGGAATACCCGTTTGGAATATCCTACAGTAAGTGAAAGCCGCCGCCCCTCTGCTCCCTATGCTCCTCAGAGCCACCAGAACACTGAAACACTCTTGCTGCACTCAGCCACGCTCTGATATGGTGGGGGGTATTTGTAATGTCCCCCCCACTGGTGAAAGTGAAAGAAAGGCCGCTCCGTTCAGACTCTGCTACAGTATTGCTTTCACTGAAACACTCTTGCCACAATCCAGGCACATCTCTTTCCCTTTCAGCACCCCTTGAAGTATAAGCGTCCTCCCCTCTTCGCCCCGTATGATATTGGTGGTCTGAAAGAGAACACCTCTAGCTATCCAAATAAGACCCCTCACTAGAATAATATGAGTATGTGGTGACATGTATCACACCCCTCCCGATCCCCCACTCGACTTTATCTTCTCGAGCTCTGTTCTTTTAAGGTGTGTCTCCTGGAGGAGTGCTATATTTATTTATTTATTTATTCACATTTATAGAGCGCGCAGCAGCCCAGAGGCATGGTGGCGCTGTTACAGACAGAATGCTTGGTTACATAGTACAGTGCATATTTACAAATTGAAAAACAAAAGAAAGCGCAGCACAGGAAGGGGGAAGTGGAAAAGTGGGACAGAGGGTAGAAGTGTTTTAGTTGAAGAGTGTGGTTTTTACCATTTTCCAGAATGCTGGTAGGGAGGTCTCAGCTCTGAGAGCAGTGGGTAGGGCCTTCCATAGTTTAGGGGCTATATATGGGAATCCAATCCCACTTGCTTTGGCCCTCTTAATGTGGGGTATGTGTAGTTGGTTAGAGTAGCAGTTTCTTGTGGGGCGTGAAGAGGTAGTTATTGAAATGGTCTCTGATAGTTAGGACGGTGCTGTGAAAGTTAAACCCCTGTGCGTGAGTGTAAGGATTTTGAAGGTTATACGCTCGCTTACTGGAAGCCAGTGTGCTGCCTGCCTAGCTTGTTTGATGCGGTCTCTTTTGGGAATTCTCAGAGAAGCTCTTAGGGCATTATTTTGATATTTTTTGCCAAAGTGCCAGCTAGGAGGGTGTTGCAATAGTCTAGTTTAGCCCCAATGGTGGCTCTAGCTAGTGATAGTTTGGTTTTGACAGGTAGGGATTTACCACATTTATGAGTTTGGTGGTGTGAGCGGATGCCGACGTAATGGCGCCGGCCTGCCTAGTCATAGATAGTGTGGAGTCTATGTAGACACCTACATTCTTTACTGAGGAGGATACAGGGATGATGGTATTATCTATGCTGAAGTTACAGTATTGGTTGTCGAGTCTAGCTAGTGTAGCTTTATGTCTGAGAATGATGATCTCGGTCTTGTCTCCATTAAGTCAAAAGCCATTAGCCGCCATCCAGGCTTGGATGGTTGCTTATATATTGTGCAGGACTTCAGTGTCTTGGTCATAGGAGCCGGAGAGTGGTAGGAGTACTTGTGTATCATCAGCAAAATTTGTGTATGATATGCCCAATGCATCCAGTTTATCGAAGAGCAGTTTTGTGAACAGGTTGTAGAGCGTGGGAGTTGTGCAGGAGCCCTGAGGGACTCCACAATGGATGATGGCGGGCGCTGCACTCGCCTGGGTAGAGAAAACCTTCATAGCTCTGCCTTCCAGGAATGGTGTAATCCAAGAAGAGGCTTCTTTGGAGAATTAGCTGCATAGGTGAGATGTGATATGAGAACCTTGTGATCCACAAGATCAAAGGCAGCCGAGAGATCCAAGAGTAAGAGGAGTGCTGGCTTGCCTTTGTCCATGATTTGTTTTTATGGTCTACCAAGGCTGTTTCTGTGCCATGGCCTTTACGGAATCCTGATTGTCTTTTCCCTAAGATATCGTAAAGATTCAAGAAAGTGGTGAATCTGGTTGTGGGACGATTTATCCAAGATTTTTTAAGAGAAACGGGCTGGTGGTTATGGGCCAGTAGTTATTGGGCGAGGCAGGTTCTAGATAGGTTTTCTTAACATAGGGCATACCCAAGCTTCTTTGAAGCTTGCTGGAACGGTGCCCATTTTGAAAGATGCATTAATGAAGGCTGTTAGTTAGGGCAAGGGACACGGCACATTCTTTACTGATATCGGGTGGACAGATGTCACCTTTGCATATGGAGGGTTTGAGGTATTGGAGGAGTTTGATGACTTCTAGTTTTGTGACGTCACAGAAAGAGAATAGCAAGTCGTTAGAGATCATGGAGTCAGGGACTGGCTGCGCAGGCAGGTGTTGGAGAGGTAGGGCTTTGTAATGCTCCTTAATTTTATTTTGGAGTAGATCAATTTTGCTGAGCATTGCAGTTTGTATGCTTGAACACCAAGCTTCATCTTTAATTATATCATCCGGGCTAGTGGAAGGGGTGATGAGTTCATTAAAAATGGCGAAAATGGCCCTGGTTTGGGAATTGGCTTTAGCGTTAGTAGTGGCTTCCTTGTATTGGAAGGAAATCTGTTTGAAGCTTTCCTTGGCCAGGTCACTTGCGTTGGCTTGCCAATTGTTTAGTGCCTCTCATTTGCTCGTACGTAGAGCCTGTAATTCCTCTGTGAACCAAGAGTTAGAATGCAGGGATGTTTTCTCTTTGTTGCATTCGATTGGGGCTATGGCATTAATAGCTTTAGTGAGGGTGTCCATGGAAATGATCGCCAAGGTGTTTGGGTCATTAGAGAAGGGGGGCGAAAGTTCAGAGACTTGAAGGAAGGGACAAAGGTTTTCCTTATTAAGTTTTTTGTAGCTTTTTACCTGTGCTGGAGGCGCATAGGTGAGGGCTTTGGTGGCTGAGACAGTGGGGATAGTCAATTGAATACAGTTGTGGTCAGTCCATGGGTAAGCAACGTTGGATGTGATGGTGGAGGAGCTGTTATAATCGGCAACCCAATCCAGCGGGCGGCCTTTGGAGTGGGTTGGGCGAGTGACTTTCTGTGTGAAACCTAGGTCATTGAGTTATTTGGCTAGGACTGTGGCGGCTTTATGTTTAGGAACGTTGAGACCTAAGTTCAAGTCACCAAGAATGGTTTTAGTGGAACTTTTGATATTTTCGCTAAGTAGGTGAATGAGGTGTCCTTGGAAGTCTAAAGAGATAGAGCATCTTTAGTGATTAGAGCTGTTCCACCTCCTAGCCGAAGTGGTCTATCCTATCTGAGGATGGAGTATCCAGGAGATGGGGCTAGTGCAATGACTGGGCCAGATGCCTCTTGCAGCCAGGTTTCCGTGATAGCAAATAGGTCAAGGCTAGTAAGGAGATCAATGATTTCAAGGGCGTGAGCAGGGAGGAAGCGAACATTTACCAATGCACATTTGGGGGGGTGTACTTTTCTTAGCCAAAAGTGTAGGGGGCAGGGCTGTGGTAGGAATAGTAGTGTGTATTTTGGTGGAAAAGGTGGCTGTGGTGGCAGACAGAAAAGGGGTTAGTGATTCCAGTGAAGAGATGCCAGTGTGATGAGAGGTGTGTATGGGGGGAGATGAGCGAGTGCCCAGCCTGAGGTCCCTGATAGCTGCGAGTGTGGGAAGGCTGAGGTGTTGTAGAGGTAAAGTGCAGCCCCTGAGTCTCGTAAGTCTAACGGCTGGGTAGGCTAGATGAGACAGGGGGGATGAGACAGTCACTGTTGAGACAGGGAGGCACCTGAGGGGCCATGTGTGTAAGGGAGGCGTGTATTGAGTAGAAGTCGGTAGTGGTGCTACAATGCAGAGGCAGTGCCCGGGAGGGGAGGGTGGGGTTATTGATCATTAGCAATGGTAGGGCTATGTGGATGAGGGCGAGGAGGGAAGTAAATGTGGCAGCAGTGAGGTGCCCGCTTAAAGTGGTGAGGCATGTGCTCAGTTGTGTAGAAAGGTGGGAGGCCCGGATATGTGAGTAGGGGTGCCTATGCACCCTGGGCAGCATGGTCAGTGGTGGTCAGTGTGCAAACAGTTGCACTTGCACTGTGCAGATGTGGTAGCAGTGGCAGGCACAGTAGCAGTGAGCTGAGTGCACAGTTGTTGCAGTTACAATAGTAGTAGGCAGATACAGTATAGTAAGCAGTCACAGTAGCAAAGGGGAAATCCACTAACTGTGCAGTCACTTAATTGGTAGGCACGTGAAGTATTAATGGCAATCACAGTAGCAGTGGACTCCCCATCTCCTTTGAACAGGAACCCAAGCATTTTATAGCACGTAATGGCATGTCCCATCCCCTTCACGTCCCCCCTGGGGGTGGCACTCAGTGGGAACATCTCATGGGGAGGAACTCCCCCTCTGGGAGCAGGGACGACTATCCAAGGAGAACACAGTATACACCACTCCAATTCCCCTCAGCTACGCCACCCTTGCCACCCCACATACATGGGTCATGTAACCAAAATCATAAGTACTGGGACCAGGAATAATCTAGTCAACCCAATGGAGAAGTATAGTACAAGTACTGAGACAAGGAAGAGTCTAGTCTACCCAAGGGAGGAATATAGGACAGGTACTGAGATGAGGAGGCAGTGCAGAAGCATGTGTTTATAACATTACAAAGAATTGTGAGGAACCAGGAATGAGACGCGGACACAGAAAAATCATGTTTGTTGTTACAAACATTTATTAAAATAATAAAGGGAGTTGGGAAATGGCTCACTCTCCCTACTCTAGGAAGTATTTCCCTACCTCAACCAAAAATGAATGGTCTGTCGTGTGTCAAGATGTCCAAAGCAAAAATGTCCTGTGTCCGAAATCCTATCCTAGTCCTCTCATTCTCAAAGTAACTATAAGGTGCTAATGGTAATGTCTTTGGCTTGGAAAGTGCACAAATGTTCAAATTCAACGAAAAGGTAAAAATTCAACAAATGTTTACAACGGATAGTGTTAACACTTCCAGCGAATGGCTCCCTTCCGCAGGTTTCTCTCCAGCAAAACTAAAGTTCAAAAGAATAACCAAGTACATTTGTAACCCAAGAGGATGACCACCTCCTAATGGCGCTGCAATCCACTCCAGGGGAAATGGCTCCCTTCTACAGGTCTTTCCACATTCAATGTAATTCGAAATCCTAAGGGCATGAATCTTCCTTGGGATTCTCTTTTCAAAGTCCCAGAGTGTTGGTCCTACACTCACGCAACACCGTTGGTATACTTCCTTGCCAGGTTATTTTGTGCAGTTCCTTTACACAATTTGGGTGCAGGTCCCAGACTTGCAAACACCTGGTATACTCTCCTGCCAGGACTTTTGTACAACACAACTCTTTATGGGTGAAAATCCCACATCCGCTCTTCACCTGGTATACTCTCCTGCCAGGAATGTATGTTACAATTCACTCCTTCATTCAGTACAAGGGGTTATGAGTCTTCCCCAAGTTTTTTTTATTACTGGTGTATTTGTATCTCCCTAAATGCATGGATTATGTAAATCAGTTTCTGATGTAAGCCATAGGGCATTGGCCTCTTGTTTCAGTTAGGGAATTTGTTGTTCAGTTCCCTTGCGGGGCCCCAAACTTCAACTGTAGGCTAACAGGTTTTAGGACGGCTCCTTTGGCTTCTCTGACCCTCATTGGGTCCTTCTCTGCTTCCACTTTCTCTCTTCGCTTCGTGTCGGTTTGGGTTCCCTTAACGGTGCAAAGTTCTTTGTTTGCTTTGCGTCACACTTTGTCGACCCTCCAGCCTGTGGGAATGCTTCTTCAGTCCAGACACTGACTTCCCCGTTCTCTATACCGCTTCCGTCTCACTGACGTCCTTCTTTATTCCCAGCCCTTGCTGGGAAGCCTCCTCCATGGTTCTGCTACGTCTTCACGTTCGCCTGTGCACCTGACAGCTTGGCTTCCCCAGCAGTGGCTAGCCAGTCGGATGTCGGATCTCATCTCCAACTGCTAGACTGCTCTTTTTGGCTACAGTTGAGCAATCTTCATTCTGGTTGCCCTCGTCCTCGTGTCAGGTTTTGTCATTAGGTTGATTACAAAATATTGAAGGATACTGTCAGCAGGCTTTGCGGGTTGTTGAAGGGGACTATCACAATTTGCCACCAAGGCATGAGGAATGGAGGGGAAACCCCTTTATGGGAAAGGGGGATACCATGTTTCATCTGATAGTGTCTCACTCCCCCTGAGGGTAGCCTTCTCTCATGCGATCCTTCCTCTCATAGCGACCGCCAGGGTCAGGATGAGGTTTTGGCTGCTGTCCCCTGGCCAACCTAGGAGAGGCTACCTCCGGGAAAAAAGTGATGACATCATCAGATTCATCACAGGATAGAGACTGTTTGTTAAAGAAGGGGAGAAATGCTAGCCCCCTAGGAATCTGTTGTATCTGGTCTTCCTAGGTACATTGGAATGTGTGAGGTAACTGGCAGAATGTTGTGTGAGTGAGTAGAATGTTTACCCGTGAAGGAGGTTCCAGCCCAGGCAGTTCAGAGATGTTAACCTAGGTGGTGGGAGCCAGTGGGTCTCTATGAGTCTCCCTGAAGTTTCTGTACTCTACTTGATGTAACTTAATAAAAGTAACTTCAACCCAAGCTACCTGATGACTCAAGGATCCTTCATTACAACAATGGCCACGAAACTGGACCCAAGTGTGCTTGAACATGGAGAAGAGTATCAAGAGAAGTAGTTAACTGCTGCAGGGGGTGCAGGAAGAAGTTGATGACCCACTGCCCGCAGAAGTAAGAATCCCACCACTCAGGGCAGGTGTAGGAAAAGAAGAGTATTCCGTATCTCCTGATGACACTGCAGGCTGAGGAGAGCCTGCTGGAGAGGTGCTGATGTGAAGAACAGTGAAAGTGAATGCTGCCAGCCCACCCAGGCGAAGTAAAAGGAATTAGATGTGGCTGCAGGGTGGAAAATAGCAGGTCATGCAGAAGGTCTGGTGTCTGTAATCCCATGAGCTGTGGAAGGTGCTGTGCGAGAGGTGCTCGGCTAGTGGGATTTTAAACTTGTGCAGAGTGCATACTTGCCAACATTCTGTGACCAAAAAGATGTAGGATTTTTGAAGTTTCAAAAATTAATAATTCCCATAACATGATATCACGGGAAAATACATAACATACATTGTTGGCACCATTTAAGCATTCTAAAATACACAACCCATCAAACAGCACAATATGGAAAGATGTTCTAATGTTAAAAATGTATAATTCTGAATGGTAACTTAACACCAAATTCAATTACCTAACTTCACAGAAGGGAATTACACAGAGCTGGTGGGCAACGTTTGCCACTGCTCTATAGCAGCAGCCCAGGCAGTACATATTTATTACAAGTTGAACACTGAATGACATGGTGACTGATACCCCCTTAGTCTGATAGGCAGATGTTGTGTGAAGGTGTTACACTCTGCCACTTGCCTTCGCTGGTGGTTCACCTAAGGGTTGCCCCAGCCAGAGTGCAGAACAGTCACGTAGCTGTCAGGTCAGTGGATTGGTCTGAGCCCAATCAAAGTAATCACCTACCAGTCCACTGTACAGACAGACTCATTAATGTATTGCATGCTTTGTCCTGGAGCTTGCCTTATAGTCACATAAATTACTTGCCAATATAAAAAGCAGTAGGATCTGTCACTGAAATCTGTAGGCGGGAGGACTGCTTAAAAAGCAGTAGCCTACTGCCTAAATCTGCAGGGTTGGCAAGTATGCAGAGTGTTTCAGGGAACGTGTGTACACCAGAGTGCTGCCCGTGTTGGAGAGATGGCAGCAAAATGGTCCGGCACTTACTTGTTGTGTTCCACCATTCACCGGCAAATGATGACGTATTAGAATTCGCCTGTGAGTATGGCGAAGCACAGAGCATGCTGCTGCAGCGAGTGTGATACTCTGTGACGAGTTGAGACATCAGGAAGGTTCGGAGAAAGGGACATTCCGACGATTATTATGGCTGATGGGATCACGTTATTACTGTGCTTGCAAACGGACCTGCCATTTGAAATCAAAATGGTATCGTGGTTAGCGGACTTGTTAACTAAAATGAGGTTGCTGGTGTCTTCTGTATGTGGAGGATATATCTGCCAATCTTTAAAAAAAAGAGAGCGAGAAATACTTACAATGCTGCAGCTTTGCCCTAACTGTGTCCAGTTTGATTTTAGGTTACTGTTTTATGCTATGTAACAGTCGATCCATTAGCAGTATAATTGGAAGAAAAAGTCTAGCAAAGTTTTGTTATGGATGATCGTGATCGCGGAAACAAATATGTTTGTTAACATGGATTTTGAGATCTTGCAGGTTTACAGCTGCTGCGTGCAGCACGGACTCTAGGAAATGTCATAAATGTTTGACAGTAATGGTTGAGTGAAATATCTGAAATGGTTATGGTGTCTGCTATGTGAGAATTAATATTAGCTTTTTTGAGGATTTTCACATTTAAAGTCGATACGTGTGACATGGACTTTTAGGGAAATTTCATGTTAAGATTAGGGCCTGATCACGACTTTGGTATTAGCCCTACCGCCGAACTCCCCTGCGCTAATAGCGCCGGATCACGAGTTCGGCGGTAATGTACTTCCCCATTCCCTATTGAGCCCATTCGGGAATGCCCCATTCCCCATTGGGCTCAATGGGGAAAATTTGCGCTCTTACCCCCGGTGGATTTCCCGCCGGCGGTAATATCGTAATTTTTGTCGGATTTCCCCCCAGCTCAGAGCTGGGGTGAAATCCGCCAAAGTCCTGATTTGCCGGACCCTTAAATCCGGCGGTAATAGCGCGACCGCCGGATTTAAGGGTTACCGCCAAAGTCGTGATCAAGCAATGTGCATGTATGGCTGCAGCGCATGTCTTTCAGTGTTATGTGAATTGTCTGTCTTAGTGCTGCTAGCAGCAGCGTGTACCTTTAGGGACTGTTGCACGTGCATAGCATGTAATAGCTTTTTTTGACTTTGTGCAATGTGATTAAAGTGATTTATGACCTGAAAAATCTATTTGGTGAATTCAACACGTGGGTTACTGTGTGTGCTAGATGAATGAGTGTATCACCATCTATGGGCAATGTGAGTATATTGAAAAGTCACCAACGAGAAAAGTAGTCACCTTATTTTTCTCGTTGGTTCATATGTATATGGTCTTTGTGCTATAAGACCATTTTTGGGCTGGCTGCTCCAAGCTAAAGCAATATGGAACATATCTAAACACTAACTATAACATATAATATATAACTATAACAAATATACAAACAAGATAAAAACTCGTGGTGCCCACCGCTCTTATCCAGTATATTGAAAAGTAACATGCACGCCTCTGTGTCAATGAAATGGTGCCATGGCATTACAACCATTTCACATATGTTATTAGCATGTCACGTTTAATGTCACTTTTAAACCTTTGAAATGTCCTTATCTGAACATTTTCTTCCACCCATATCATTTTTCACCACTGTTATTCTATTTGTATCTTTTTTAAGTTTTAGGTAGGATGCTAAAGACTTACTTGATCTATTAGAAAGTTGATAAATCTTTGCTTTATATTTGAGAAGGTTATCACATGAATATTGGGTGACAATTTTATTATATTGAAATCCGAGTCTCGTGATAGAGTTTAGAATTGAGACTGAGTTGGCGCGTGCAAATTGGGATTCGAGGGCTTTGAGTTCTTTCAAAATATTTTCTGACTGTAATTTGAGTTCTTTCTTTTTGTAAACCATGAAAGAAATAATGTGTCCCCGAAGGACCGCTTTATAGCAGTCCCAGTTGTTAAAGACTGAGGTTTCTTGGTTTGGGTTTTCTGAGAAGTAATAAGCATGATCCGAAATTGCAATACAATCTATGTTGGTATTTATGAGACATCTCGCAAGAGGTTTGGTGATGAATATGTAATCTAATCTAGAGAGGATTTTGTGTGGATTAGAAAAGAAAGTGAATTCCGGGTCTGTAGCATGAGTGATGCGCCATGAATCTATAAGTCCTAATTCAGATATAAAATTAGTGAATTGTGTATGGGATTTTGTGGATTTGTAACAAACACTAGATTATCTATCTACATATGGATCTACAATCTTGTTACAGTTCCCAAATACGATCAAATTGTTGGGGTTAGAAAGGAAAACATGGTTCTTGAGATTTGACCAAAAGGAGGGGTCGGAAGTGGTGGGACCATATACATTAAGAATAGTTAATTCTGTTGAATCCACACGAAGGTTGACCATTACCCATCTACCTATATATGGGGTAATTCATGGAATCAAGTGTAGAAGAGGCGCATGCGGCTGGCGCACAGAGGGAGCGTACGCCAGCTTGCACCAGCCGTGTGTGCAAAAACCCATTTTGACGCACTGCGTATTCATGGTTTAAACATCCATGACCAGCCGTGGAGCAGCGACCCTGCAGCAGCGCCAGTTACGCCCTTAATCCCAACCCTTGCGCCAAAAACATCCGCACAAATCCCCTACATGGCGCAAAGGCCAGTGGACCAGCATACAGACCCCCAACAAAAACACCACTCACCCCTCACGCGACAACCCAATCGCATGTAAAACTCCCTGTGCACCCCTCGGAACACGCATACCCCACTCGCGCCAGCCTAATTGCATGTAAAACTCCTCATGCACCCCTCGGAATACGCGTACCTCTCTTGCACCGGCACAATTGCATGTAGAACTCCCCGAGTACCCTAATCGTGCCAGCCCATTCACGTGGAAAAAGCCCCCCCTGTGGTGTGGGCTGGCTTCAGGGCATGAGGAGGGTGGATGGGCTGCCCGCGGGGCATGGGGAGGGTGGGTGAGCTGCCTGCGGGGCATGGACAGGGTGGATGAGCTGCCTGTGGGGCATGGTCAGGGTGGAGGTGCCGCCTGCGGGGCATGAGGAGGGTGGATGGGCTGCCTGTGGGGCATGGTCAGGGTGGATGGGCTGCCTGTGGGGCATGGTCAGCAGGATGGGCTGCCTGCGGGGCATGGTCAGCAGGATGGGCTGCCTGCGGGACATGGGGAGGGTAGATGGGCTGCCTGCGGGGCACAGTCAGGGTGGATGGGCTGCCTGCGGGACACGTGAAGGGTGGATGGGCTGCCTGCGGGGCATGGTCAGGGTGGATGGGCTGCCTGCGGAGCATGGTCTGGGTGGATCAGCTGTCTGTGGGGCATGTCCAGGGTTGTAGGGGGCTCCCCTGTGGTATGGGCTGCCTGCAGGGGGTGCATGTGGCTCCACAACACACGGGTGCGTGAATATGGGGGTACGCGAGTGTGCTTTTCAAGTGATTCCAATGGCGCGAGTGAGGTATGCGTGTCCCGGGGGTGCGCAAGGAGTTTCACATGTGATTGGGCGAAAATAAGGCGTGCATGCTCGGATCACCCACAAATGCATCTCGCAAGCAGGCCACGCCACAATGGAGCCCCCATCACCCGTGAGCATGCCAACAGGCAGCCCACACAACAACAGAGCCCCCATCACCTGTGAGCATGCCGGTAGGCATGTCTTTAATCATGTTCACCCCCAGTGACGGCAACCTGCCAGCAGGCCCCGACTCATGACCCCCACACCACCCCCAGTGACGGCAACCTGCCAGCAAGCCCTGACTCATGTCCCCCCCCCACACCACCCCTAGTGACGGCAACCTGCCAGCAGGTCCACCCAACCAACACATTGTCACAACAACATGCATGTAGCAAATGCCCACCCAAATCCCACCCCACACTGCCCCCCCGTTAGGGAGAATTCTCATTATATGGCTAATTTCCCTCACCTAGTGAGTCCCCCAGCAGCTTTGCCGGATTTCTGGAGTTTATTTTTTCCACTTGGTAAGAGTGTGCCTCTTTTTCCCACCCTTAGTGTGTTTTTCCATGTGTATTTCATCTGTTTTTGTGATTGTGGACTCTGGAGTACACCACTTCAGTAGCCCCCTTCTTTTGTGTGTTACACAGCACCTTCAGTGCAGAGACAACGGGTTGTCTTTTAGACTTCCCACCGACTCCATTTCTGAGGCTGACTACAGTCGCCCAGAAAAGGGTAAAGTTGCCATTTACTCTACCTAGTCAAATAACCACAGATCCAGTACACCACATCTTACATGGAGTACTGGAAAGGGTTAATCTTTAGCCCTCTTTATCTGTACCTCGTAGAGCATTGTTTCGCTCTTTTAACATTTAGACTTGGCTGGTGGCAGTGGTATCTACCCTAACTTTTCTACCGCGATTATACTACATAAACGTGGTATTGTTTTAGGCTATTATATTAGCCTCGAACATAAACCCGCTTGACCAAATACTCTTTCTTTTGGCTCCGGTTGGGTTTATTCACCATTCCTTTTTTTTAAAGTCCTTCTTGTGTTTTACTTTGCGCAGCAAACCAGGTTTGCCTTCTTTGTTCACTGTCTTTTGGTGGGCTTCTGCCAAGAAGCCCTCCTCCACGCGCCTGGGTGTCTAGGTGGGCTGAATGTGAGGGAGGGGTGTAGTCACCCCCTGCACAGGGTATCCTAGGAAACCCAAGTCGCACTTTGCCATGATTGGCTGAGGTGGTTGCCTGGGCTGGACAACCCCCCTGCTGCGTGATTGACAGCCAGGCTGTGTGAATGGGGGATTTTTCGCATAAAAGGCAGGACTCTTGGGCTAGAAGTCAGAGTCGCCACTGGAACTACAAGGAACCAAAGAGAAGCGGAGAAGAAGATGGCTGCTGCAACTATCCCGTCCTGGTGAAGCCCTGCTGCAGTCCTGAGCTATCTACCCTTCGGCGGCCAGAGAAGATCCAGTCCGGAGTCTTCTTCCTTTGAGCCTGTTGGGGATAACCAGCTCATCTTCCACAGCCAGAAGAACCTCTTTGTGGTCGAAATCGCTGCACACTGCTGTAGTGGTCCGGATAGCCATCTGAAGAGCCTCTCCTGTTTTTAAGGAGTGCACCTTTTATTCACTGTCGCTGCTGCCGTCTTCATCCCTGTGTGGTGCAGACCCCTCCAGATGTCCTCCTTCTTGCCGAAGCTCCAGGAACCGTGGGTCTGCAGGAAACTACCAGGAACAACTGCCGTGGCACCAGCTTCTTCATTAAATAAGGTACTGTGTTCTGCTTGAGGAATTAGGGTGAATCTATTTTCTCCTCCTACAAGGCTTGCCCTTATCTTCCCTCCTTCTTATAATTTTTGCTTCCTCTATTGACAATATCTAAGTACTCCTGGCTACTTTGAATCTTGAACTGTCCGACTGTGTGATCCTCGACAACAGGACACTGGCTCCGGCCTATTTACTCTTGAATTTCTGCCAACAAGTGTTCTCTGATTCTGTCGGCCCTGACAAAAGTATTGCCTATGATTTTTACCCCCAACTCTCTCTAGTTAACTCAGATGCTAAGTGTGTTTTTGCCCCGGGAACATTTCTTGCCGCAGATAGGCGTATCTTTAGTAAGACCGAACTGTCATTACTGTCAAAAAGTGATCGCATATGTATTCCTGGTAACGTCTTTTGGCTCACAACACCGGTCCGTTAAAACATAGGGTACTTACGTTGAGTTATACTGTACTAAGTGAATTGGTTGGTTGTAGTGTATTTTACGTGTGGTGTTGCATTATTAGAAGTGCTGTGTTTATAACAAGTGGTTTAAAAATAAATGTACTTATGTTTTTTTTACCTGAAACCTTGAGTCAGTGTTTGCTTGAGTCACAGTAATTGTAGTCCCTTTGTGTAATCTCTGCTACTGCTCATGTACTCTTGCGATAGGCCTGGCTGCTCCGCTACTGCTACCACTTTAACATAGTAGTACAGGCTTGTACCAAAGGTGAACTTGTATTACCACCTGCAGTCTTAATTGTGTGTAGTGGTCCCTAAGGGCACTGCACGGGATTCTGCCTAACACTGGTGTACAGCGGTGAGGATTTGGAAGTAAAGTGATTACACTTAGAGTGCTGCTATTGCTTGGGTTCAACTAACCACAAGGCTAAAACACCACTAATTCTATTTAACTGAGTAATCATGTCAAATATGGAAATCTACAATGAAGAGGGTCTCTTAAACTACACTGCTGAGGTTTTGAGAACCATGTGTAGGGAGAGGAGTCTCTCTGGTAAAGGAAAGAAATCTGAATTGATTGCAAAGTTAATGGGAAAACAAAGTCTGGAGAGTGGGTCAGAAGGGCCTACCCCTCCAGCAAATGCGGATACTGATGTTTCTGATTCTGAGAGTGCTACTTTAGAAGAAGTAGATGAGTCCTTGTTAGGAAACCCTACAACTCCTTTGCCTGCTCAGCAAGCACACCCTCTGTCCACAGAGACCCCCACAGGTGCTACACTTACTCCTAAGTTTATTGCACTTGAGATAATGAGAATTCATTATGAATTGGAAGTGAAACATATTGATGCACAAACTGTCATGAAACATCAAGAGTTAAGGCTCAGAGAAATGGAGCTGAATCATGAACTAAAAATGAAGAAATTATCTGTAGAAAATGCTTCTCTCCCAGAGTCTTCTAGGTCTTCCAGCACTAAGATACCCTGTATACCAAAGGAAATGATTGGTATAAATGAGACTAAACTTGATGTTTTGGATTGGTTAGCAATGTTTGAGTACAATCATAGATTTCAAGGTATCCCAGGGAACCAGCTGATTCCTTGGCTTTTCTCTAGGCTTACCCCTGTTGCAAGTGATGCTGTAATGGAGTTGGGGGATGAGGCTAAACAGGATTATGAGTGTTTGAAACTAGCATTAATAGCTGGGTTTGGGAAGACCCCTTCCCAGTATCTTAAGAGGTTTAGAATCCTCAAAAAGCATGATGGTACCCCTTGGGCTGCCTGGGTGTGTGAATGTTTGAAAAACTTAGATGGTTGGGTTAAGGGTTACAAAGTGAACACTTATGAAGGTTTGAGGAATCTTGTAATGCTGGAGTCTATTTTTGATGTCTGCTCTCCTGAGCTTAGGCAGCACTTGGCTGATTCAAAGGAGATAGATCCTAAGAAGCTAGCTAAGGCTGCTGACTTGTGGGTTGCCAACAGGGCTACTCACAAGGATTCTGGGGCAACTCAGAAGAAGGGTGAGGGGAAGCAGCCAAAGAAACACAACAAAGAGAATTCCAATAATTCCAATCCAAAAGAGGGCCCCAAACATAACCAGGGTAAACCACAAGGGAAACCGAATCAGGCTAGTGTATCATCTGGTCCCAAACCAGATGGAGGTCAGAACAAGCCCCCATTCCAGAGAGCATTTGGAAAATGCTTTGTTTGAGTGAGGAGATCCCAGATGTAAGGGTAAACCTTCAGGGGTCCACACTGTCTCCTTAGCCTTCTCCCAGGTGGATGGAGTACCTATAGCCAATGGAAACTTTCATTTACTAGCTGATGAGCCCATTAGAGTCTCAGCTAGTGTTTCTTTAGTGTCCTTGGGTCTTTGGGAACAACAGAACTTAGATGTCTATAACTCAATCCCAGATAATATTAAAGGGTATTACAAAGATAGTGTTCTTGTGAATGGTGAGGAAACCCCTGCCATCAGAGACACTGGAGCCAGCATAACTGTGGTTGATGAATGTTTTTTCAAGGTGGAGGATGTTGCTAAGGCACCCAATCACCTAACCAAGTTAGCTAGAGACCCTGTGCAAATTGTTCCCCAGTTACCAGCTCTCATCCAGTGTAATGACATGACTGTCAGAATACCTGTAAGTGTGCAAAATAACGTACCTGGGAGGGTCCTGCTGGGTAATGACCTTAAAACTCTTGGAGTTGTGCCTAGTACCCCCAGATCCCCCAGCAGAAGGAAGCAGGAGCTCACTAGGTCTCAATGGGAGAGAACCTGGAGAGGCTCTCCTGGGGACATGATAGAGGAAACTATCACCCCAAGTCCACAGGACTTACTTACTGCTATTGCAGGTCAGAAAGAGACAAAGGGGGAAACCCAAGTCTGCCAGCAAGAAACCAGCAAGCACTCCTGTGCCCAGAAGGACATCTCCAAGACTGTCCAAAGTCACATCTGTGACTCCTCCACCCGTTGAGGCTGAGTGTGAGGTTTAAACCTGTATGGTTCAGCTAGATACTGAGGAATCAGATCTCGAAGAAGATCTTACTCTGGTAGGAGATCTTGACCCTGTTGACCATCCTGAACTGCAGTCTTTACTGGCAGAAGGTGGGCCCAACAGGGCAGATTTCAGCAAAGGACAAATAGATTGTCCTACCCTGGAAGGTCTTCACCTACAGGCAGCTTCTCAGCTCAATGGGACTGAGCCTGGGAAGTGTAGGTTGCACTGGGAAGATGGCCTCTTCTACAGTGAACCGACAGAGTCAACCCCTGGAGACTGCAAAAAAAACTTGTAGTACCTGTACTGAACCGACTCCAGTTTCTGCAGTTAGCCCACGAGATACCTTTGCTGGTCACTTAAGTTTTAAGAAGACCAAGGAAAGGCTCTCTCTTTACTTCTACTAGCCTAAAATGGCTTCAGAAGTAGACAAATTCTGCAGGAGCTGCCACACTGGCCAAACCTCTGGCAAGAGTGGACCCAAGTATGTGGCACCCTTGGTGCCTCTCACAGTGGTGGGAGTTCCTTTTGAGAGGGTTGGGATTGACATTGTTGGTCCTCTTGACCCTCCCACATCTTCAGGCAACAGTTTTATCCTGGTTGTAGTGGATCATGCCACTGGGTTTCCTGAATCCATACCTATGAGGACTGTTAAGGCTCCGGCTGTGGCTAAGGCCTTACTTGGTATTTTTACCAGAGTAGGTTTTCCTAAGGAGGTGATATCTGACAGGGGATCAAATTTAATGTCCCACTACATGCAAACCATGTGGAAAACCTGTGGAGTCACCTACAAGTTCTCAACTGCCTACCATCCCCAAACCAATGGGTTGGTAGAGAGGTTTAACTGAACTATGAAGAACATGATAGGTGCTTTAGAAGAATCCATTAGAAGAAAGTGGGACCTTCTACTGCCATGCCTTCTCTTTGCATACAGAGAAGTCCCACAGGAGGGAGTAGGATTCAGTCCCTTCGAACTTCTCTATGGCCATCCAGTCAGAGGTCCATTGGCCCTAATTAAGGAGGGGTTGGAGAGTGCTCCTTCCCCCCAAGCCATTCAGAGTGACTGACTATGTGATAGGTCTCCGGAGGAGAATGTCACACATGATGGCAGAGGCAAGTGATAACTTGAAGGCTGGTCAAGCTCTGGTCAAACATTGGCATGACCAGAAGGCTAACATGGTTGAGTTCACTCAAGACCAGCTTGTTCTTGTTATGGTCCCAACACGGCAGAGGGCCTTGCAGGACAAATGGATAGGACCCTTCATAGCTGTGGGTAAACTTGGAGAGGTGAACTATCTGGTGGACTTAGGCAATCCTAAGGAGGCTCCTAGAGTCTTTCACACCAACCGTTTGAAGGCGTATGTCTCTAGACCTGACATAGGAGCTCTGCTTCTAGCTTCAGTTGAGGAGGAGGAGGAGAGTGAACCTCTGCCTGACCTCCTCAGAGGCTTACCTTTAGATGAACAAGTGGAAGGAGTTAATCTCTCTTCCAGTCTCACATCTGACCAGCAGGATGAGTGCAAGTTACTGTTAAATAAGTTTGCCTCCCTGTTCTCACTTTTACCAGGCTTGACACCTTGGGGCCAGCATGACATACTCACTGGTGACTGTTTGCCTGTCAAAAGCAGGGGGTACAGAATGTCAGACAATGTAAGAACCCATATAAGGAATGAGGTCAACACGATGCTTGATCTCAGGGTTATAGAGCCCTCTACTAGCCCATGGACTAGCCCAGTTGTGCTTGTACCAAAGGCAGAATCCAAAGAGTTGAGATTCTGCGTGGACTATAGAGCTCTAAATGCAGTCACAAAGACTAATGCCCATCCTTTGCCTAGGACAGATGAGCTGGTGGACAACCTTAGTGCAGCCAAGTACCTCAGCACATTTGACCTAACGTCAGGCTATTGGCAAATAGCCCTGACAGACCATGCCAAGGGAAAAACTGCATTCTCCACCCCAGTTGGCCTCTACCAATTCAAGGTAATGCCTTTTGGACTAAAGAATGCACCTGCTACATTTCGGAGGATGGTCAATCAAGTTCTGAATGGGATGGAGGACTTCTGCATGGCATACTTGGATGACATTGCAGTGTTCAGCCCTACATGGAAAGAACATATTGAACACCTAGGATATGTATTGCAGGCTCTGGAACAGGCCCATCTGACCATAAAGGCAAGCAAATGTCAAATTGGTCAGAGTACAGTGGTTTACCTTGGACATGAGGTAGGAGGAGGTGAAATAAGGCCATTGCCTAGCAAAGTACAAGCTGTACAAAACTGGGCCACCCCTACTACTCAAACCCAAGTGAGAGCCTTCTTAGGTCTCACTGGGTATTACAGGAACTTCATAAAGAACTATGGGACCATAGCTTCTCCCATGAATGTCATCTCCTCTCCCAAATTCCCTAAAAGGTCAGGTGGAATGAGGAGTACAATCAAGCCTTTGAAGGTCTGAAGAAAGCCCTTTGTCAAGCTCCAGTCCTAAGAGCTCCTGACTACCACCAACCCTTCATTGTACAAACTGATGCTTCTAATGTAGGTATAGGAGCAGTCCTTAGTCAACTGGATGAGAAAGGTAGGGAACACCCGATTTGTTTCATCAGCATGAACTTAAAGGATCCTGAGACAAGGTGGGCAACAATAGAATGTGAATGTTTTGCTATTGTGTGGTCAAGAAGAGGTTTAGACCATACTTGTATGGATCTACTTTCATCATTCAGGCTGACCACCAACCCTTGAGATGGCTGATGCAAATGAAAGGGGAAAACCCAAAGTTACCGAAATGGTCAATCTTCCTGTAAGCATTTGATGTTTCCATTGAGCACAGAGCAGGAAGTCACCACCAAAATGCTGATGGTCTCTCTAGCATGTTTATAACCGACTAGAGGTATGAGATCCATCCAGGAGTGGATTAAATCCTCCAGTCCCTTAGTCTGGGGGGGCGAGTATTAGGGAGAATTCTCATTATATGGCTAATTTCCCTCACCTAGTGAGTCCCCCAGCAGCTTTGCTGGAATTATGGAGTTTATTTTTTCCACTTAGTAAGAGTGTGCCTCTTTTTCCCACTCTTACCTGTGTTTTGCCATTTGTATTTCATCTGTTTTTGTGATTGTGGACTCTGGAGTACACCACTTCAGTAGCCCTCTTCTTTTGTGTGTTACACAGCACCTTCAGTGCATTGTCACAGGGTTGTCTTTTAGTCTTCCCTCCGACTCCATTTCTGAGGCTGACTACAGTCCCCCAGAAAAGGGTAAAGTTGCCATTTACTTTGCTTAGTCAGATAACCACAGATCCAGTACACCCCATCTTACATGGAGTACTGGAAAGAGTTAATCCTTAGCCCTTTTTATCTGTACCTCCTATTGCATTGTTTCACTCTTTTAACATTTAGACTTGGCTGGTGGCAGTGGTATCTACCCTAACTTTTCTACTGCGATTATACTACATAAACGTCGTATTGTTTTAGACTATTATATTAGCCTCAAACATAAACCTGCTTGACCAAATACTCTTTTTTTTGGCTCCGGTCGGGTTTATTCGCCATTTCTTTTTGTTAAAGTCGTTCTTGTGTTTTACTTTGCGGGGCAAACCAGGTTTGCCTTCTTTGTTCACTGTCTTTTGGCGGGCGTCTACTAAAAAGCCCTCCTCCAGGCTCCTGGTTGTTTAGGTGGGCTGAATGTGAGGGAGGGGTGTAGTCACCCCCTGCACAGGGTATCCTAGGAAACCCAAGTCACACTTTGCCATGATTGGCCGAGGTGGTTGTCCGGGCTGGACAACCCCCCTGCTGCGTGATTGACAGCCAGGCTGTGTGAATGGGGGATTTTTCGCATAAAAGGCAGGACTCTTGGGCTAGAAGTCAGAGTCGCCACTGGAACTACAAGGAACCGAAGAGAAACTGAGAAGAAGATGGCTGCTGCAAATATCCCGTCCCGGTAAGCCCTGCTGCAGTCCTGAGCTATCTACCCTTCGACGACCAGAGAAGATCCAGTCCGGAGTCTTCTTCCCTTGAGCCTGGTGGGGATAACCAGCTCATCTTCCACAGCCAGAGCATCCTCTTCGTGGTCGAAATCGCTGCACACTGCTGTAGTTGTCCGGATAGCCATCTGAAGAGCCTCTCCTGTTTTTAAGGAGCGCTCCTTTTATTCACCGTCACTGCTGCCGGCTTCATCCCTGTGTGGTGCAGACCCCTCCAGACGTCCTCCTTCGTGCCGAATCTCCATGAACCGTGGGTCTGCAGGAAACTAATAGGAACAACTGCCGTGGCACCAGCTTCTTCATTGAATACGGTACTGTGTTCTGCTTGAGGAATTAGGGTGAATCTCTTTTCTCCTCCTACAAGGCTTGCCCTTATCTTCCCTCCTTCTTATAACTTTTGTTTCCTCTGTTGACAATATCTAAGTACTCCTGGCTACGTTCAATCTTGAACTGTCCGACTGTGTGATCCTTGACAACAGGAACCCGGTTCCACTTGACGCTGGCTCCGGCCTATTGACTCTTGAATTTCTGTCAACGAGTGTTCTCTGATTCTGTCTGCCCTGACAAAAGAATTGCCTATGATTTTTACCTCCAACTCTCTCTATTTAACTCAGGTGCTAAGTGTGTTTTTTCCACGGTAACATTTCTTGCTGCGGATACATGTATCGTTAGTACGACCGAACTGTCATTGCTGTCAAAAAGTGATCGCATATGTATTCCCGGTAACGTCTTTTGGTTCACAACACCGGTCCATTAAAACATAGGGTACTTACTTTAAGTTATACTGTACTAAGTGAATTGGTTGGTTGTAGTGTATTTTACGTGTGGTTTTGAATTAATAGAAGTGTTGTGTTTATAACAAATGGTTTAAAAATAAATGTACTTATATTTTTTTACCTGGAACCTTGAGTCAGTGTTTGCTTGAGTCACAGTAATTGTGGTCCCTTTGTGTAATCTCTGCTACTGCTCATTTACTCTTGAGATAGGCCTGGCTGCTCCGCTACTGCTACCACTTTAACATAGTAGTACAGGCTTGTACCAAAGGTGAACTTGTATTACCACCTGTAGTCTTAATTGTGTGTAGTGGTCCCTAAGGACACTGCACAGGATTCTGCCTAACACCCCCCACAGTGCACCTCCACACCCATCCATTGTCCCCACTTCCCAGTACAGGCGCCATAGCATGTCATGCACAGAAGCACACATGCATGCACCGAAAGACATGGCCAACATGGCCACACAGCAGCGACACATGACTGAGGCAATGACGACTGACACATGCACCAAACTAATGAGAGCAGACAACACAAATATGTGAACTGATGAAAATGTATTAAAAAACAGAAATCTGCTCCATGTCCAGAAAACAAAATTCAGAATCCAAAGGGTAAAAAAATAAAAAAACATTCCATCATGGGTGTCAAAAACATAAATGAATCAAGTCCACAGTTCCAGAACTATTTATAATGAAAGTTCTTAGGGTCCATGATCCCAAACCCAAATGAAACCTATTAAAAATCCTACAAAAATACAACTACGTACAAGAAGTGGAGCAATGTCCATCAACTACAAAATAAAAATAAAACGAAAGGAAACCTAAGCCTAATTAACTATATAGAATGGCGGAGGACTAGTCCTCCGGCTCACCGTTCTTATCAAGGCTCTTGGCCAGGGCATCATCGAACTCTGAGTCTATGTCCCGGAGGCGGGACTGGGCTCTGTTCTTGAGTGCTTGCAGGGACGCCGACATGCTCTCCTCCAACTCCCTGTGAGTCTCCTCGAGAAACTGTGCCTGGCAAAATGCCCGCCCCATGGAGTTCTCTGCCCTGACCATGGTGAGCCGTGCCCTCTCTGCCCACCGCCGCTCTGCATCCATTTGCTGTCCCATCCGCTGCCACACGGAAGACACACATAGTCCAGGGTCCTCCTGCCCTTCGGCCGATGACTGCCCCCGTGATGTTGTATGCCCCGAGTCGAGACGCCTCCTACGTCGAGCCACGTGCTGCCACATTGATGTCATCTGCCTGTGCCACCACTACTGGCTCTGGGATGCTGACGACCCCCGGGGCTGTCGTGGACATGCCCTGCTGGAAGTTGCCTGCACATCCTCCATTGCCAGGGATCCTGTTGCTTGGGTGACCACCTGTGCGGAACCTCCGACTCCCAACTGTGGCAGGGATGGGATCTCCACCAGCCTGGCCGCAGTGGATGAGGCAGGTCCGCAGGGTGCCCTGGTGGCATCTGTGCCAGAAGACGGCATGGAGGACCACTGGCGCACAGTGGGTGCAGAGGAGGAGGGGGTCACAAGAGCGGCCAGCACATGGAGGAACCTTGCAACAATGAGCCGTCCTAGCCAGTTCAAGATGGCACACAGCTGTTCGTGATGATGTGCATTGTCCTTCCTGGAATCACATACATCATCACAAATCACGCGTGTGCGCATCAAGACACCGACTAGGACGGACTAAAACCCTGTCACGGATTGCCTCGTCCACAGGTAGGGGAAGGTCAATTGATGTGGACACAACCTCTAGCTGTGGACGGGCCTGGAATGAGGCATCCCTGCTGGTGCAGAGAGATGCAGTCCCAGAATCACGGACAGGATTACGCACAAGCACCTCTGCAGTGACCTGTGCTGCCTCCTGCCCCTGTCCCTGTACTGCACCACTTGCACCAGTGGAATCACCCCCACCAGGCCCGATGTGTGGATCTAATGCGGCCTCCTCCTCCTCACCCACGACCGACCTGGATGCCTCTGCACCGTCTTCTGCATTGTCCTGCCCCTGTGGGTTCACACCTGCCCCTTCCGCAGCCGAGGAGCCCACTACCAACCTTGGTCTCTTGGGCCACCCCTCGGCAGCTGCGGCCATAGTGGCGGACGCTGCACCAGTCCCATCACTCCTGAAAGATGGCATAACCTGGTAGGGTGAATGGGACTTGCGTCTCTGGCCGGTGGAGGCATCCCCGCCGCTCTGCGCCAAAGCGCCGTCTCTGCCCTCTTCTTCACTCGCCACTGTGGAAAGGGAGAGATTGAACACACGCATCAGGTTACTGAACGTAAGTCTGCTACACACAAAGCAAATGCACATGAGTGACACTGTCGTATGTCATAGCCATCATCACCTTCCATAACACACGGGTCCTTGCAAGCAACACACATGTAAATAAACCACTGCATGCATCCATCCGTGTCAACCTCTCATCACAGTGCAATCATGGGCCCTCATTACGACCCTGGCGGAATTCGCGGTGCAAAATGCACTGCGGAGCATGGCGGAAAGCCGCCGATAGCGCCATGGGGGTTGGCGGATTTACCACCCCATGCCGACCTTGGCGGAGCGGTAAATCCCCAATCCCCATTTTACCCTTCCCCATTCCCATTCTTGCCCCATAGGGTATAATGGGAGTGGGGAAGGAGTTAATTACGCCGCCGTAAAGTACGGCGGCGTAATTAACAACGAGGTCCCTTAGCGCCATGGTTTTCTCCGCCCGGTAAAACCAGGCGGAGAAAACCTCCATGGCGCTAAGGGAACTCGTAGTACGGCGGACGGGTCCGCCGCGATTACCGCTGGCGGTATCCCACTCCGCCAGGGTCGTAATGAGGGCCATGGACAGCTAGGCCACAACAGTCAATGCACGCATCGAGATGTGCATGTGTCATGCATCCATGGCATTTCCCAGTCACACACTCACCACTCAGTAACACACACATGTACACCATGCATGTTCATGAGGGTGACATCAGCATCCATGATTCACACAACAGACATGGCCAGGTACAGACACAGGCATGCAATCATGCGTGCGTCGTCACATGCAAGTGCACATCATGCATAGCAACACACACACCATTGTTGTTGTACATGCTTGACCAGACTCACATGCTTCACTGTCATGTCCCTGCACACAGACATCCATACATGGGGCATGCCAGACATACGTCCAAGGTGCACGCACCTGACACACCTGAAAATGCACTACTCTGGAGATGAACACATGGACACTTACCAGTCGACTCCGGATGGGTCTGCATCTCGAGGACCTGGTGGTGAAGCGCTGGGTTAATGTGCTCCAGGGCCCTCATCTGGATGTTGGTCAGCTGGTCCCGGTGCCCCACTTCTCCACGAGGATCAACGAGGCGTCACGTCTTCCTGAGGGCCCTGGAACTGAAGTCCCCCCAGCGCTTCAGGGCACGGTCGTAGTCGCGGGATGCCACCCCCTCCACGTTGATGGCACCCACGATGTCCTTCCAGATCTTCCTCTGTCCATCCTTGTCGAGGCACGAACTTGAGAAGAGGGCATCATAATTCCCCAGGACTCGCTCCACCAGGATGCCAACTTCATTTTCAGTGAAGCTGGCAGCCCTCTGCCTCTCTGACTGGGGGTTGCCACTGGCCCCAGATGGTGTTGAGTTGGACATGGCAACCCCAGAGGCAGGTGTGGGTGGGCAACTTGGTCCAGGGGCTGTGCTGTGGAGCGATGGTACACCAGTCGGGAGTCTTCTGGGTCAGCAGAGGTGGTCTCAGGTACAGGATCCCTGGCTATGGCTTCTGTGCAGGCACCAAATAGCAGGGCACGTTGGCAGCAGGCAAGCTGACAGCAGCAGATGGTTTGTAGGAGGCTGCTCTGGGCTCTGGGGGGCAGGCAAATGGCCTTCTGGGCAGAAGCGTGGTCTTCCGTGTGTTGTCGCGTGGCCAGCTCAAAGTTGAGTGATTAAGCACGTAAAAAAACAGCATGTCAGCGTGTAATTCGAGGAAAGGGCCTTAGCACGTAAGCGTGTAATTGACGTGATACGCGCGGGCGTTTCCCTCAGTACGGGTGCAGAGTGAATCCGCACGTGCAAAAACAGGACGTCCGCATGTGAATGTGTGTAATTCGAGGAAAGGGCCTAAGCACGTAAGTGAAGTGACGCGCATTGGGAGTTTCCCTCGGCATTGGTTAAAGATGAGCGCGGCCTAGCAGTTCGCTGTATGTGTTTTTTGTGGAGACCGACGCTTGTGTTGTTACTTCTTGTTGTTTCACGCGACATCACTTCCCAGCGAATCGAGGACGTACCTCTTCTTTTGGCGGGGGTCTTGCCTACGCGTGTTTTTCTTTCCCACGCTAGCCAGACAGTGAGTTGCGCATGCTATTTTTCCCTCTGCGGGGTCCCCTGTGTATCACGTACCCATTTTCAAGGTCATAGTAGCCTGTGTGTCGCACGCGTATGAGTTTTTTGTGTCCCTGGGTGCCACCGCCATGTCACCCCTCCTGCGGCTCCGGGAGATGCAGCTCTTGCATCTGACACTGGCGCCCATGTGACCCGGCAGTCAGTTTCATCTACTGTAACGGGCCCAACGGTAGTGGTAGCTGCAGGTGCAGCTGTGGCGACCACCACCCAGGCTCAGGGTCAGCCAGCGCATGATGCGTTGGCACCTGAGGACTCCCAGGCTGAATTCCAGGTGGTCAGGAGGCACAAGCAATGTGCGCACAAGGATGCTCTGACCGTGGCACATGTCCCTGGGGCAGTGTTGTCATCTGCTGCCCCAAGCAGCCGGGTGTTGGCAACTGCATGGGCAGATGCAGCCAACACCACCCCGGCTGTGAGTCTGCCAGCCAGGACTGTGTCGGTCACAGACCTTGGCACAGCAGCTGTTGCTGCGCTGGGTCCTGTCAGGAGCACCCAGCAGCCACTGACGCAAGTCAGGGCTTCCATCCCAGTTCCACCTGCCACTCCCTTGGTCCAGTCCACCAGCGCCACTGCCCCTACTGATCAGGGCGGCATTTGCCAGTCAGGGTCCGTACCACTGCCCAAGAAGAGGAAGGTTGCTCCTGCGCAAGAGGCTGGGACCCCAGACACGGCTCAGGCCTCCAGCACATGGAGGAAAAAGCCTTTCAACAAGAAGGAACAGGACTGTCTTGTGGGCTATGCGTCGGAACACAAACGCAATATACTAGTGGGCCCAAATTGTCATACTACCCCTGCCCAGGCGGCGTAGTATGGGCACAACATTGGGCACACTGGAAGCAAGTTGCTGATGGTGTTAGTGCATTCGGATATGAGATGCGCACAGCTCAGGACTGCAAAAAGCGTTGGGATGACCTCTGACGCTGTGCTAAGCAAAAGCGTGCCGCCAATTATGGCATGACTCAGGTCAATGAGATCACTGCGGAGTTCATCCCAGCACAATTGATTGAAGGAGTGGGAGAGATGCAGGATTATGATGCCCTGTCCGGTGAGTGTTGTTGCGTGTTTGTCCAGCCCATGTGTTGTTTGCTTGTGTGATGTGATGTGCTTGACTGCCACTACATGCTATGGGTACATGGTTCTCATGTGCGAGTCAGGCAATGCTTCACTAATGCGTGCCTGTTGTGATGTATGCTGCACATGTGAAGCAGACGGGGACTGTCCTCATCACCACACATGCACCCTTCTCACATGCTAGTCACCCGGCTGCCCCTCCGGTCCATGTTCCAGCTGACTGACCTGTCTGCATGTAGCCTGTGGTGTCTTTCAACTCAGCACTCGGACTACGTCATTGCATGACTGACATGCATGTGTGTTCAGCCTGCATGCGGGTACTCCACGCGGGCATGCTTCCTTGCCCCTCCACCCCCAGGCACCTCAATTTCACCATAGCACTGGTGGGTAACATGTTGGACTACTGCAATGGCCTGTTCCACGCTCCTGTGTATACTCCTGTGTACATGCACACTTCCCCCTGCGAACCTGCCAGACACATACTGTGGGGTACATCCTTTGTCCTTGATGCAGGGTGTCTCACTCGGACTGTGCAGATGGCAGATGCTCCCTGGGGACATGAGTGCCCATTCATGCTCAATGTGCATTCCATGCACGCCCCTATGTGTCCTTGGCAGGATGATCATTGTAGTACGTGTCCGGGATGACATACGTATCATGGCATTTGGTCATCCATTCCATGCTCACTCTGGCTCAGTCCTGCATCACACACATGTTTAGGGTGTCATTGTCTGTGTGGGGCACAGGCCTTCCCCTGTTGCAGGCCCCCTGACTCTGTTCAACTGGTGTAGTGCCTTCTGCATGAATGGGTGTACTACTGATGGTTCATCATGTGTCCTGCTTACTGTCCCATTCTCATCTGCTGTGGTGTCAGTTGACTGAGATGATGCAAATGAAGCTAGCCAACACTGCCAATACACAGTTCTCTGGTCAACCTTTCATTGCCATGCAATGCCACGCTGCATTTTCAATAAGGGGGCGGGGGGGTTAACTGTAGCCATGCACCCCAGTGCATGCACATTCCACATGATGGCTGAAGTTGCCCTTACACTACCGTCATGTTAAGTGATTGACTTCAAAACATACATGTTGATGTGGATTGTTGGTAACGTACATATGTACTGCACTGCACCCACCCACTTCTGAGCCATGTTACACTATTCTACATGCCTACTCACTGCTGCAATGTCAAAGTGACCTGGCATGTATGTTCCGATGTTCATCCCTTCACTGTTATGTAACGCACTAGCACAGGTGCATCCTGTGACACATGTACTCTGTATTGGAACACCCTAGCAGGTTTATATCAAAGTTGATTGGTCAATCTGTGGCCTATACTAACTGGTATAGCCCGCAGATTGATTATAGGCCACAAATTGGATTGTAATTACTGTGGAGCTGCCTGCACGTGTGTATGTGTATACTTTCACATGCATCAAAGCAAGCAGCGTTGAAGCTGCTTGCTTTGCTGTATAGGATGCTGTTCATATACACCATATGGGTGTGTATGAACACGGGTGTATTTGAAAACTTTCACATACACATATGCAAGCAGCTTCAACATTGTGTTGCGCAACATTGCACCTACTTAATTAGGTGTGTATGAAAGTGTTTATTTGCACATGTCTTCTCAGCAGCATTTTTGTTCAATAACTAATATGTCGTTATTTTACGTAAATGCTGGTGAGATTTCAGCATTGCGCCCCTTATGTTAAACTGACACAATCCTGAAGGTGCACTGTAAAGTACTGAATCAGGCCCTGAGGGGTGTTCTAGAACCTTCATGGACCGGCTGCTTGGACGGTACTAGTCGTTATGATCCCTCATACCTCATTGAAGGCCCTTGCTTTGCTCGGGACATTCACTATGTCTTCAGGGCCCATGACGCTCAGTACGGCCGAGCTGCAGATCGATGAAGCTATATTGGTGATGATGATGATTTAGTGATGCATGTCTACATGCATGTTACGTGTGTAATGGTGTGTTCTGATTCACTTTCAGCTTTGGCCATTTGGCTGTTCAAACATGCTTATGCTAAGTGCCATCTCTTTGTTGCCATCTCTCATTTCTGCCTATGATATGAGCCTGCCAGAGGTGGTGTGTGATGCAGGTGATATATTACATTCGGTACATGTATAGGCTTTGCAATTTACACGCATCCATTTCTGCTTTCGGGGTGCCGTTGCATATCAATGCCACTGGATGCATGACAGAATTTGAGTTGTGTGTGACATGTCTGCTTCATGTGTTGGCTGTCAATGTAGTGATGTCTATGTGTGTGTGGGTTATGTGCTTCTGACTTGTGTACTCATGTTTGTTTTGTTCACGTTACAGGTGATGACGCAAAGGAGCCAGAGGATGGTGATGTCATTACAGACACAGGCCCTCATTACGACCCTTGCGGAATTCGGAAAACGATGGCGGAAATGCAATACCGCCATCGAATAGCGCTCGGTGCGACTATGACCCGTCACCGCAAAGTACGAAGCCATTAGCGACACCGTAGTGAACGCCAACGCTAACTGCACCAAGCACGCGCGCGCGCGCCATGCCAAACCGCAAACACCACCATGGCGCAAGGGTACGCCAATTCCGACCCTAGCGGACATGTACCTAACGCCATCAAGCATGGCGGAATGTACCATTCCGCCATGGTGAGAAGTACGGCATCGCGAATCAACCGTAAACGGCCCCACTGAGTGCCTGTACACCGCTCCCTGGCCACAAAGTACAACTCCCCGTAGGTGCAATGAAGTCACAATGCAACCATTGAAATGTACAAGTCACCCATGCATGCCAACGAACAAAAGAAACACAACAGGGGCCAATGGGAGCTGCAGGGCACAGATGGCACGAATACAGAAGCCATCCCAATGGACATGACCACAGTCCCCCACCAAGAAACGCACGCAAACACAGGCACCTGTGACCAGCAATATTCCGAGAATCACATCATTCCACCAGTCCACCTGGCTGACCGGCATCTGTTACACAAAACCCAATCCCCCGCCCCTGAGCATGACAACATTCAAACTGTCATATTGGCAGCCCCCATCCCTGACCTCACGGGCTTCGTAGGCAAACGCGCCCAGTACAGTACCACGCAACTAAACTCCGAAGCTGGAACCCAATGCAGATCTCCTCACAATACATCGCCCCCCAAATAGGCATATGCCACATCACTTGCAAAGAAGAACGCTACACGGGCCAAATCAGAATAGAAATTAAATGCACATCAAAATCACCAAGCCCATACAGCCATCAGGCCATGAACTCCAAAACACTTTTCACCATTGTGGGCTGCATCCGCAAGAAATGACCAGCCACTACTTGTGTGACGCCCTGTTCCCTCATGGTACACAGAGCCACATTCACGTACGAAAAGGCAACATGGAAGCACACAGAACCGCAGGGCCGTCCCAATGGGGAGGCACTAGTCCAGCTGAAAGGCCGAAATGTTGCTCCGAGCCACCAGTACTGCGTAAGGGCATGTGGGCCATTGGCGATCGTCCCATAAGATCGTAATGCTGCTCCACTGATTAACACGAAGCAGCAGGTGTCGGGAGTAAAACCCATCTGCAGGAGTGGCATACAGATGGCAGTGGCAAAAGGGGAGGAGATACCTGTCAACCAAAAGAAAAGAAAAAGAACAGAATGGCCATCAGAACTACATTCGAACAACTCACTTCAATGATCACACTAAATCCACAGCCATATGCATGCTAGCCCACTCCAAAGGATCATCACCACCCCAAAACCACTTGCGACTCATAACCATCTATATCGAGGTGCAAACACCATCACAAACGAGTGTACCTGTGCATGCGTCTGTCAAAACAGAATCCATCAGATGGGAATGTTAACGTGCATGGACACAAGTGTCTGAGGGCGCGTCGAGACAGGGAGGGCTCAACAAGGCCAGATAGACGATGGTCCCACTATGGCAGCCCTGCATCACATAGCGTAGGGGAGGCGGATAGATCCCAAGAAGCCCTGTACATGGCAAACTCTGTATCAAATCACCTGCCCATGCATCCATTCATCATTCCCTCATCCCGGGATTAAAACGCCTGAATATTTACTCACATAACATTAGAAATATCCATTGAGTCTGTGCGTTATGCAGCCTGCAAAATCCACAGTGCCCCAGCCCGTAATTCCAGTGTAGTGAAGTAACATGTATTTGGGAACGTCCGGCCTCATCGCCCACGTCGCTATTGCGCATCCCAAACTATTCATATCAATCATTGCATCCTCGCCATGGCCCCTGTCTCAAGGACATTGAACAATAGTACGTTATATTTGCAGTCAGACCTGTGGGCATTTCCTCGCCGCTAGCTGAAAACCGAAAGCGCCGCCCTTCGAATTCCTCATTTGCAACATCACGTCGAAGAGGCATCTGTGGCCGTTTGAAATCACTAATTATTCCATCGAGTGCGGCTGTGTGTGAAAATGGCAACTGCCTTCACCCACAAATGGGACGCCCCGCCCGTCGTTGCAACTCGGTACAGTGATGCATGAGGGCCCACCGTTACTCGAGTACTACGTTCCACTGACCCTTCACAAGTCTGTTCGCGACTGCACAGATAGTATGTGAAACAATGGGACCACAGCAGAATGAACATATCAACCAATCTTACACGGCCATCGGGTACAAATACATGATTGCAATAGCAAGATGCCATTCCCCGAATTGCAGCGTTGTGCGCGGGACGTGCTCGGCCAAAGGGGAGAGCAGTTTGCACAGGTGGAATTAATCACCACAGATGGAGGCCATACAGCCTGAAAACACATAAATTGCACAGCCAGTCTCCTCCCACAACCACACCGAAATGCTACCGGCAGGACTCGCGATGTTGGCCCTGGGGGACCTGATAGCACTGCAAGTACTCCAACTCCAAGAAGAAGACGAACACCAACTACAACCGGCCGCACGGAGGAGACGCAGGAGGAGGAGGAGGCCAAGGCAGGGCCAGCAAGGGCCGCCAGCACAGCCACTACCACCACGCAGGCAGCCCGCAATCCCACGCCTCCGAGCACATCCGTTCAACCTCACTGATGAGCAGATCCACACCCTCTACCGTCTGGACCGGGACACCATAGCCGCCATTGTGGACATGACACAGGCTGACCTTGTCAGCATGATAGATAGCCCAACC
Organism: Ambystoma mexicanum; assembly: GCF_040938575.1. Lineage (NCBI taxonomy): Eukaryota > Metazoa > Chordata > Amphibia > Caudata > Ambystomatidae > Ambystoma > Ambystoma mexicanum. Next base: position 782,901,907 of record NC_090928.1, on the reverse strand, counting down.
GCCATCCCACCCCTACTGAAGGTGGTGTCTGTACTCCACTTCCTGGCCACAGGCACCTACCAGCACACAGTCGGACAGTTGCATGGCATTTCTCAGCCACTGTTCTCACGGACACTATTGCAAGTGCTCGATGCCCTCCTGCAGCACGCAGACGACTACATCTCTCTACCACGCTCGGAGCAGGAAATTACCAACACAAAAGTGGGATTCCATGCACTTGCCGGCATACCGGGTTGCATTGGTGCCATCGACTGCACCCATGTGGAATTGGTCGTCCCACATGCCATGGAGGCCCAGTACCGCAACCGAAAACAATTTCATTCTCTGAATGTACAAATGGTGTGTGACTCCAACAGGATCATTACACATTGTTGTGCCCGATTCCCTGGATCAACCCATGATTCTATGGTCTTGAGGAACTCTACAATACCACGCTACATGGAGCGACACGCAGGGAACAGATCCTGGCTACTCGGTGAGTCTCATTACATGCATGATAATGTGGGGTATGTGATTCGGCAATGACCTGGCAGGAAGGGGGGGGGGTGTGCGTACGTAGCAATGGTATTCCACATCATACGTTTCTCGTCCACATACAGGTGCTGCTGGATATCCACTGAAGAGATGGCTCCTCACACCAGTCCGGAACCCACGGGACCAGCATGAGGAGGACTACAACCATGCCCACTCACGTACCCGTGTAGTCATTGAACAGGCATTCGGCCTACTGAAGGGTCGTTTCCGCTGCCTCAGCAGGTCTGGCGGGGCACTCCTGTACCGCCATGAGAAGGTTGCAAAGATGGTGATGGCATGTGTCATGCTCCACAACATGTGCGTACGTAGAAATGTGCCCATGCCCCCTGACGCAGAACTGCAAGCACCTGATGATGGTCATGATGAGGGTGGGGATGTGGCAGCACCTCATGGAGTCTGCGAGGCACCGGAGGGCCGTGACATTCGTCAGCATCTCATTGATGTATGCTTCTAGCACTCACGCCTGGTGGCTGATACATGGACACGGGACTCGTGGCACTGTGTGTGTCTGGAACATGCACAATATGGACTGTACGCCTATGATGGCCTAGTACACAAAGATCAATGTCCACACATCTCATTGGTTGATCGTGCACTGTTTATGGCATATGTGATATCATGTTGTACACCCTATCGACCCGCCACCCAAGTGAGCCCAACACACCCCCTCCACCCTCCTACCTCCCCCCCGAACACCAGTGTCCAAAGATGCTCATTGTCAGTGGCCAGTCGCTATTGCAAGCCCCCTCTGCGGGTATCAGGGGCACCCCTGCCTGTGGAGCGCAGGTTCCTCCCAGATCTACGTTGGGGGCTGCCCTGGACGGAACTTGCAACGGATGATGTCTCTGCCTGCTCACGTCCATGCATGTCCCTAAGGGTTTGCGAGAGCTCAGTGAGCACACGGCGCACTGCGGCAAGTTCGGCACAGACGTCCTTGGACGTCGCATGCAGTTCCCCCCTCAGGCTCTCGGTGCATCTCTCCATTTGGACTCCCAGGCTCTCGGTGCTACTCTCCATTTGTGCCCTTAGTGTCTCTGTACCTCTCTCCATTTCTGCCCTAAGTGTCTCAGTTGATGTTTCTATGTCTGCCTTAGTGCCCCCACATTCATCGGCATGGTCCTTGAGGAGCGTGGCCAGTTGCTGCTGTTGCACGATTAACTGGTCGAGGGACTGTTGCCTCTGCTGGGCCATGGCCATTTGCGGGGGTGTCACAGAGGGGCTGTTGTCCTCATGTTGCCTTGCCACAGGGCTTGTGGGGGATGGCCAGTCGTCGTCTTGTGGGTGCCCCTGCGTGGTATCCTCATGTTGTACGGGATGGGACAGACAGGGGGATTGGGACAGGTCATGGATGGATCTGACTTCGACATCCCCGTCTTCTGTGTCGGAGCATGCTGCCATCAATGGGGTGTCACCTATGGTGCTGCTGCCACCAGAGGCAGTGCCTTCTGTGGCATCCGTTGGGGGGACCTGTGGTGGTGGTGTTGTGGGCATGCTGGCTGCTGGGGTGCCTGTTGATGTTCCCTCCTCTGTGCTGCCACCTGATTTGTGCTGCTGCGTGTCTTGATGCGTGCAGCTGAGGTGGAGGGTCTTTGGCCGTTGGTCTTGGCCCTCTTTGCAGGTGTGCTGGTAGGGGTGTCCTAAAGCTCGTCGTTTGGATCGGACCCTGTGGTGGAGTAAAGGAGGGCGAGGGTTATTGATGGGTCTGTGGGAATTGGAATGGCATTGTATCACATGCATTGGGGTGGTACCTGAGGGTGATTTGGGTCGGGGCCTTGGAGGTGCTTTCATTTGTGTGTGGAGTGAGGGTGCAGTTGTTTGGCAGCCTGCAGTTAGGGTGTGCCTGCTGCACGTGTAGTGCGTGTTTTAGGGGTTTTTAATTATTTATGTATTTATTGTGGGTTTTAACGTGCGCTATCAGGCCGATGTGTGTGGACGTTCTCCTGGACATGTGTTTCTGTTGCACTATGTGGACGCATGGTACTTCACATGGATGGACTTTGTGGATTTGGCATTGTTTTATTTGGCCCACCTACCTGAATCTTCGGATGTCTGCACTCCTTTCTCCATCCCTCCGACTCCCTCTATGCTCTCCATTCCGATGGTGGAGGCACAGATTTCTTCCCAGGGGGTCAACTTGATGGGTGATTCAGGACCTCCCCCGGTGGCTGTGGCAATGTTGCGGTTGGCAGAGAGTATGCTGCGGACGCGTATCCGCAGGTCGTCCCATCGCTTGCGGCATTGCTGTGGGGTGCGGGGTGCGGTCCCCACCGCACTTACCCGCTGTGCCACCAGAGCCCATATGGCCTTCTTGTTCGCAAGTGCCGTCCTGGTCATTTGCGTGGAGAAGACGATGGCAGCATTCTCCTGGAGGGTCTCTGTTAGCACGGTGAGTTCCTCACGGGAGAAGTGGACCTGCCGCTTGCGGTCGCACGCTTTCTTCGCTACTTTTCCCATTTTTCTTGGTTTCGCTAGGGTGGATGACGGGTTGGGGTGTGTTTCAGGGTAGTGATTTTAGTGGTTGTGTGGTTTTAGTGGTTTTATAGGTGTACGGCGGGATGTTTCCCGTTCCGGGCCCATGTTTTAACTTCCGTTTCCGTATATTTCCGGTCACCGTACTTTCCGGTAGGCACACACTGCGGTGTCCGCTGTGATGGGTGGCGGTATTGCACCTAGGGCGCCGTACGGCGGCGGTGTGGGCCGTTTTGGGGTCATTTCCGCCATCGCGGACTTTGCACTTCCGCCATGCCGTGGTGCTCGTGCCCGATGGGTCGGAATGGGCCGCACTTTGCTCCTTCGTGCAATGGCAGAAACGCTATTTACGCTGTGGCGGTCCGGTCAGTCACTTTCCGCCAGGGTCGTAATGAGGGCCACAGAGTTGCTTTTACATCAGCAACCTGGCACAAGTGGGGTTCATAGGGGGGTAGACCACGAGAACCCATTTGTGCTCCACATCGTCGTGTCCAGGGCTGGCAATCAGTCCAGCTCTGATGAACACTCAGAGCACAATGTTGAGTTGCAGGCGCATCTTGACGATTCATCGCTGATGAGTGATCCTGATGTGGATGATCTTCTGTCTGCAACACCTGCAATGAGGGGCCAGACAGTGTTGGAACGCCCGCCTGTGGTGGTTCTGGCCGCACAATCACGCTCCACAGCAGTTGCTGATGTGCCTGGGGCATCATGTTAATGGAGGGATGTAGTCCCGCAGCCGCGGGCGGTGCCAATCCAGCAAGGACCAGGGCTCCTTGGGTCCCGCAGGTGTAATGTCCAGCAACGCGGTGGCCATGCGCCACTGGGGAATACTGAGTGGGAGCAATCCATGAATGCCAGTTCACAGCGACGGGGGGCAGCTATTGATAAGATCGCTCAAGGCATGGAACGTGTGGCCCAATCCATGCTCCCCCCTGAAAGGCAGATGGAGATCCAGCAGCAGGCAGCACAGTCCACGTACCACTCACTCAGGCAGGGCATGGCAGCCTCAAAGAGGGCACGCTGGGCTGAAATGGTGTCTCTGCACGAAGCACTTGCTCAGGCACAGGCACACAGGGAGGCCCTGAGGGAAGAACACCAATCCCTCATATCTACTCTGGGTGTGCTCAACATGGCCCAGAGGCAGCGGTCAGAAGTTAGGTTGGAGCAGCTTGAGAACACCATCTTGGCTGAGCTACGTGCATGCCGGGAGGTGCTCCAGATGTCATGTGAGGCCATGCATGCTGACCTAAGTAACATTGCCACACAGGACCCGGCTTACCAGACCTGCATGCTTGCTGCCTTGGAGGGGCAAGCTGCAGATGGGCATGGTGAGGCAACTGTGCCATGTCCACCTTCTGATTTCCATCCAGAGGTTGAGTAGGACGACGACTTATCTTCCACACAGGTCGGGCTGTGAGCCTTTGAGCCCATGGAGGTTTTTTTTTATCTCAACATCATTGCATGTGGGTGTTGAGGTGCACCCTGTACCCCCCCCCCTTCCTGGCTACCTACCCTTCCTCCATGGGTCAAATGTGGCCATTTTCTTTTTTACGATATTGTTTGTCTATTGTGCATTCATGTGACGGCGTGGTGCTTTGTGGCTTTTGAAAGCATCCACTGTGTGTTCCAGCTGGGCCCATACAAGCTTGTCTCGTGTATGGGTTTGTGGCTTGGGGTCCTGACACATATGCCACTCCTGCTTCTCCTTTCCATGAGCTTGCAAGGATGGTACGGTGTGACAGCAATTTATACAAGGGCATTAGACTTTTGTAATATCTGTGGGCAGTCTGCTGCTGTACTACTTGTGTTTACACCCCTAGTGGGGATTATGGATGTTTTCTCCACAGCATGTCTGCAATCAATTTTGGTGAGTACATTTTTGAACTGTGCATTTATTGAAGTTGATTGTGATGCTTAATTTCTTGCATGTATACGTGATTGATGCTCTTCATGGTGTAGACGGTAGCCTGCAGCCTTTAGCTGTCAAAGCCACACTGATGGTGGGAGGGGGCGGGTGGTGACAATGTCAAGTTGGTACATGTTAGGTTCAGCCCCTGGGAACTGTGGCAAAGGTGGAAGCATTAGGAATGTGACCCAAGAACCACAACTCATGGTCCAGTCCACTCCTGAGATGGCTGCCTAGACTACTCCTGCGCTCTGTTCCGTTTGGACGGCATGTTGTATCTGTCTTCTCTCTTGGACTTTGCTGCTGCGTCACGGCACAGTTTTCCTACTGGACTAAAGCCCCTTTACTCGTTTTTCACACTCTGGTGCCTTTGGTCCCTGTTTTTCTTCCTGCTACTGTCTTTGTTGCAGATCTGTCCACCCATCTCTCAGGCAGTTATTTCCGCGTACTCGTACGCTGCCTCAGTTAGCCTCTGTATACTTCTGTACCACAGCATCTCTCTCTCTTGATCTCTCTCTCTCGCTCCTCCTATCTTTCATCTATTACATCCATACCTTTATGTTGACTTTGGCATTTTACCAAAGCTATTCAACTGTTCTGGCTCTTAACTTGCTGTCAGCTGTTTCCGGCAATCTCGCATTCACTCTGCCTTTCCAGACTTGTGCTGTCTCTGCCTTTCTCCGTTCACACTATCAAGGATTAATTGGGTTTCAGCTCAACCATCCAGTTGTGCCAGCCTCCTTGGTTATTTTGTACTCAAGTTTCAGCTCTACTCATTAGTTGTGGCATCCTCATTGATTATTGTCTACTCAAGTTCCTACCCATCCTGTTGAACCATTCTACAACTGTTCAACCTTGGAGGTTAATCTATCATTCAGCTTGGACATGTACTTGCCCATATTCTACAACTTCAAGTCATCTACTGGAGACTCTTCCAGGATTGTTTGGCGCCTTGAGGCTCTTTCCCTGGTTTGGGGGTTTGGCTCCTTGGAGTTCTCTGTGATTTGGTATTTTTACTGGTCAAGGTGGCCTCTGAGGGAGCTAGACCCTATTTACACAAAAGGTAGAACAAGAAAACAAAGAGGAACGGGGATCCTGAAGCCAGGTAGACTAGAAGGAAGAAGCCGACAGACCCCAGAGACAGTTCTTCTGAAGTTCAAGGTGATGGGGCTTTCATTGTCGGAAAGTACGCTTGGGCTACAGTGATGGTCACTGTCTGACATTGTCAATTTGGGGTAGTATGTACATGATGTGTTCTGCTGGTCAATGGATGTTCCTGTGTTGGGTTTACTTTTCCGATGTCAGGTGATTGGTGTGGTTTGACTCACTGGGGTGTCCACATGGGCAATGTTCACATGTTATGTGTACAGGACACTGAGGGTCACTTGATTTCACATGCATGTATTGAGTGCATGTCCCTACTGACACACACACTTACACAATGCACCACCACACATACAACCACCCACCCATGCCCACACGTGCACACAGATTGCCTTCTCTGCCATGCTGTATTCCTGCAGCGCATGATCACTTACAATTTTTGGATCGTGTACATGCGTCACTGGGTAATTTTAGTTGCTTGTCCTTTTTTATATGATGCTCAAGGTGTATCCCCAACAAAATGGCCACTCGCTGTGCTGTGTGCTGAGCGGTGTGTTGAAGGGGACACGCACAGCACACGGTTCTGGGATTTGCGGATTTAGATTGCCCAAAGTGCATGCCAACAGGCATTCTGTTTTTTGTTGATGGTACCGATGGTGGCATGCATTTGTGTATGACTTTGTATGCGTGGGAGGTTGTTGGTCAGTCATTTCATTTGTTTCCATGTCAGGTGTGATTGTCTCAGGCCGGTTCCCATTTATCACGTGGCACTTCGTAACTAATTTCTCATGTGTTGTGCATTTGGTTTGCTCTTTTGCTGTTGCATGCCATGTCATGGTGTAGCCAACGAGGGTAATGGGGATTGGGGGGGGGAGGGGTTTGGGTGACATACCAGTGATTTTCATAGCCTGTTTTGCAGGGGGTGGTGGGATATGCACCCTGCATGTGTTCCTTTTGGTCACACCGGATTGGTTATGTTTAAGTAGCTAGGGATGCACACAATGTAGCACTTCCTTGGAAACATTCTCAGAGTGGTAAGGTTGTGACAGTTGACTGTCTCTTTGTCATCATCGATTGTCACCTGGTATGTGCCAGGTCTGTGTGCACTCCGCAAGTGTGGGAGTTTAGGTGAAAAATGTGGCCACAAGTTGGCTCCAGGGTGCCTCGCCACGTGCCCTTTCCCCTCCCATGAGCAGCGCCTGTGCCTGAGCCTGTGGTTGGGGTGTGGGGGCACCACCATGTCCACCGGTACACCCCGCCGTGTTGCAACATTGTGCAGGACACATGCTGCCACAATGATCCTGCACACTACTGGAGGTGCGTATAGTAGCTGCCTGCCAGAGAGATCAAGGGAGCGGAAGCGTGACGAGCACTCCGAATATACGCTCCACTATGGCCCTGGTTGCAATATGGGCTGTGTTGTATCTTACCTGGGGTGGTGTGGTGGGGTTCCGTATTACCATCACATGGGTGCTGAGAGGGTAGGCACTGTCCCCTGGGGAGGTGATGATGGTTGTCATTAGTTGGGTTTGTGTATTTGTCTGTGTGTGACTTGCATGCATATGCACAGACATTTCTACTCACCAATGAGCCATGTGTTGCCATGCTTCCCAGCTTCCAGGTCCCAGCTCAGGGCGGACATTCTGTATATGAAACTGTCATGGGTAGACCCAGGATAGTATGCATAGACAGAGGTGATGATTCCATAGGCATTGCATGCAACCTGTACGTTGATGGAATTCCAGTGCTTGCCGTTGCGGTAGATGTTCTCAGTGGCCCTAGGTGGATGTAGGGCCACATGGGTGCAATCTATGGAACCAAGCACTTTGGGGAAGTGTACCACCCTGTAAAAGTCCTGGACCATGGCCTGCCTTTCTGCGGGTGTTCTGGGCATGTATATGTGCCTGCGGACTGAGGGGCGCGCAGTTATGATTGCCATCACCTGGTGTAACCAGCGTGACTGCATGGGCTGTGAGACACCCCCAACTATGGCAGTTGTCCGCTGAAATGACCCAGTGGCCAAAAAATGTAGGACATTGAGCACCTTTTCTAAGGGGCTTAGTGCTTGGGAGCACAACGTGGGTGATGTGAGGTCATCCTACCACTCAGTGACCAGGTCTAGGATGATATGAGGTGGAAACCTATTCCTGTCATAAACCTCATCATCAGGCATCCAACAAAGGCTGATCCTGGGCAAAAGAAATGCGGAGCCTGGCTATTCTCCTCCTCCTGCGGTGTCCCATGATCACTGCTACGAGAAATGGGACATTCATTGTAGCTGTACATGCATGTTTGTTGTTTGCGCGCACTTTTATACTGCGCGGGCCGCTTCCGCCTGCCTTCGTGTGGCGGACGTGTTTACGCCTGTGCATGTCTTTTGGTGTGCGTGGGTTTCCCCTATTCAATTCCATGAATACGTGTTGTTCGCGCGTGTGTGGGCGTTCCATGTATTTCCCAGCAGTACTTCCCCAGTTACGCCCTCATTTTGATGCGTTGTTCCCCATTCAATGTGTTGCGCCCCCTTTTTGGTGTGTGCGCTACACACTGTGCGCGCCATGCATGGCATTCGGGATATCGCAGTGACGTGTGCGCTGTGCACAGTTTCTGCGCAGCTCCCAGGTAAAACACATGCGCAGACTTAAATTCGATTCGCACACGTGCGCCGGATTTTTCTCGCTTGCGCACCGATTTAAGCTCACAATTATTCCATGAATCGGCCCCATAATCTGATTCATTTGCTAAAACTTGGCAATTAAACTTTTTATTAATTAAAATTATAAAACCATTCTTCTTTCCATTGGCTGCACTAGAGAACACTTGACCCAATGACGCTTGAGTTTAGCCGCTTCAGCATTGGAAAGGTGAGACTCTTGAATGTATGCAATGGACGGTTTGTTTCTATTTAGGTGAGATAGAACTTTCTGCCTCTTTACGGGGTTGCATAACCCTTTAACATTCCACGTTGTCACAGTGAATTCAGGGGATCATAAAAATATCTAACAAGACTTATATAACCAAACACAATACATGGTAAGCAAGACAAATTAAGAGTTGTAATAAGCCAAAATATATAGATCATCAATTGAGGAAAGGTGAAGATCATATGAGCACTCAGTAAAGATACAAAAGGAAGGATATGAAAAGGAAGGGGGTAGACTAACAAAAACATCATGAGGAACATGAAACTTGAGTTAAAGAGAACTTGAGCAGCAATAGTGGCTAACAGGAAGCGGCCACTCCCATTCATGCTGAGCAAAAAGAGGAAAATGGGGGAGGTTGAGCCTCTTGGAAGACGGCTAACTCAGCACCCCACTCTGAAAAATGAGATTGAAGGCGAGGATCAGTGGTAAGTATAGCAACTTGAGAAGCAGAACTTTAAGTAAAAGTTCTAGACGTATCAATTTCTTCTTTCCTCTGGTTTTGGCTAACGTTTCGTAAAGTAGGAGGGTCTTGGAATGAAGATGTGTGTCCTTTGAGGGTCACTTTCAGGATAGCCAGATGAATGATACTGTATCTTGCATTAAGTTGTTTGAGAGCAGGTCTAAAGGCAAGGAGTTCTTTCCTTCTGGCAGCAGTGGCATTTGATAAATCTTGTGTGGTGAAGAGTTTCCTGCCATTCCATGCAAGATGTTTTAGTAGTTTAACTTTCTCCTTTATCATGAGTAAATGAGTATAATCTAATAGTGCAAAAAATCATTGTTCTGGATGGGCTGTTGTTAGAGCCGCCAGAGGAATATGTAGACATGGGTGTTCCAATTCGATGAGCCCTTTCAATATTCAGCTTAATTGATGGTGGTATTTCCAAAAGCTTCACTAGAATGGCATTGACGAAAGAGATTGGGTTGTTCCCGTCGGCGCCTTCTTGTCGTTCAACAATTCGTAAGTTATTCCTTCTGATTTTCAAGGTTTTCTGCGTGCTTCTGTAAGGATTTAACAGTGCTTTCAAGTTCCTGGACTCTTCCTGTAATGTCCTCAGCATTGCACCTTGTTGGGGGTGGAGATTGGTATCTCTTTGCCTTGAGGGTTCTTAGACGTCATAATGAAAATGGCTGATACAATGTTTCAATATTTGTGCAAGAGGCAAATCGTGAAGAGAACATTGTTTATAGATGTATTACTTCCACAATGGCATGTTTCCTTTATTCCTGAGATTATAGCGCGTTTTTTCCAAGTGCTTTGGTAAAATGATGCTCAGACCCGAAACTTTGCTTAGAATTCTTGAAAGCTTGCAGTTATTATGTAGAAGAATTAACAAAAAGCTAAATGGTTTATTGTAGACTTTAAAGCTCAAGCACTTTTCGTGTAAATCTGCACCAGAAGAGACCAAGTATCAGAAAACTAATAAGTTAAAAGTCTTTAACTTCAAGTTATACAGCAGATGATTGGGTGCTAGGATATGAAGATTTGAGAAGCAATTATGATTTTAATATGCTTGTCATAAAAGGAGGCAGTTCTTAATATATATAATTGTGATAAAAATATAAAGGAGATTTGTTGGCTTCCAGAAAGTTGGCAAGACATATTTAGTACAAGTATTTAAAGATGTGGTGCTGATAAAACATATACTTGCTATTTTTGCCAGGAATTAGCATGTAAATGCTTGAAAAATGTTTCCTGCACATTTAAATCAGTTGAAACGCTGATCTTTCAGTGATTATAAACGGTGGCGGGCCCATGTTATGCATAATATGTGTCCCTTTGCACTAGCGAGTCCTCACGCTTTTGTGTACCCGACCAGTTGACTAGAACTTCGGAGAGCGCGTCACGGGACTTCCCGGTTTAGCTGGCCCGTCCCTTCTCATACGCGTCTTACCTCATTAACGGCTGACACGGACCACCAGGGATACATGAATACGTCGGCAGTAAGTTTTACATTCATATTTCACACGCCATACCGATTAAATGTTGTAAAAGTGGATTTCTGAGCGGGAGCTGCCTGGTCAGGCGTCCATCCCGTAACAGCGCTAACCCACGCGCCCAGTGGCTCTGCTTGTGAAAACCATTTCTGAACAGTATGCAGAACACCACAGTGTACCCAAACTCCAACAATTAGCGATTCCCCCCAACAAGAGAAACACAATGGTCACCCATAATGTTTCAACACCATTCAAGCCAATGCCTCCTGGTGTCCCCAGAAGGCAATCACCAGCTACCTAAAGGAGATATGCTTAATAATCAAGACACAGAATACGATGTCTTGACTCAAATTGACATATTACAGTGAATCAGGCTCGTCACCCAGTGTTGGGAGATCGAAAGTACATGTGTTTGTGCTGGCAACCAGACATAGCCCAGTGCTTCTTTTACAAATACACTGACAGTCACTCGAAATTGTGATAGCTACAGGTGCCACTAATAATGTAATTAGTGAAAATAAAAATTATGTACTAGAACAGACATCTGCACTGCGCTCATCTCTGATGGACATTCATCCATATAGGCCCAGTGTATGTGTGCATCTTTCTTGTTCTCCACACATGTAAATATCAAAACCGGGAAGATAGCTTAGGGGAAATGTGCTCGCCTTGGAAGTAAGACGACACGGAGCAACACAGGTTCGACCCCCGGGTCCGCCCTTAGAAACCTCTGGGTATTAAGCGTGTTATAAATAACCTATCATATCTTATCATAATCATGTAGCTAAAGTTGACATGCATGTAATTCACAGAAACATTAAACGTAGCTCCATCCTTAGCCTCAAGACAGCGATGCACATCAGACTTGTCCAAATACTGTACTTTCTCATGACACAACAAACAGAGGGTAAGGATGATAGGACTGAGAGATTTTATTTTCCAGATCCTTTTCGAGGTTATGGAAAGGTACAAAAAAAATTATCAATTAAAACATGTCAAGCCAGTAGGGCAACATTGTAGGGGTACTCCTTATAATTTATTTTTACATTTTTTAAAGCGCTCACACAGCCTGCAGGCATTGAGGCGCTCTTACAGGAATTGTTTGTTTTGTAGTTGCGTAATTGTTTTTTTCTTTCTCTTAGTTGCGTATTTATAACGCGCTTAAATACCCAGAGGTTTCTAAGCGCGGACCCGGGGATCGAACCAGTGTTGCTTCGTGTCGTCTTGCTTCCAAGGCGACGTTGCGCTGAGCTATCCTCCCAGGACAATGTTTAGCTGCTAGTTGAAGATGTGTGCACTACTAGATCAGGACAATACAGAACCAACCAAAGGACCGAACCTGTGATTTCTACCTTTGTGCCAGTCCCTAAGAAAGATTCGGAAGGGTGCATCAAAGCCTGCGTACTTCTGCCCATGCCCAGTCTAGCCATACACAGGGATTGAAATTAGGCCCGAGGACACCAGAAATGATACATCTTGCAAAAGGAACAGCCATTTTCTCCAAGGTGAATAATGTATATGTCCTGAGCCAAGCCTCTATGCGTATCACCTCCTTTGCCACTCACCTGGGACCATACAAGTACAAATGCCTGACTTTCTTTTTTTTTTATTTTTTTTTTTATTTTTGTATATAATCTTTGTTAGATTGCCTGACTTTCAGTGTCTCCGCAGCTGCTGAGATTTTTTTATGCTCAATGCCTCAATTAGATCGTTAATATTCCAGTGTTTTAGTGCGAAGCTACACTCTGCAGTGCAATAAATGCACTCTGAAATTCATTGGGCACATCTTTTCAAGCCAAGGTACGAGGCTCGACCCAGTGAATGCGCAGGCTCCCACTTCAGCCCCATAGCAGATAACTGCACCAATCCTATCTGGGATTTTGCTACCATCTGTGCCTCCTACATCACCTCTCCAAACAGGAACAGGTCTTTCTGTGGACAGCAGCATGTCAGACCACATTTTAGCAAATAAAGCCATGCATACTGAAGGCTGTATGCATTGCCTATTCTGAACCAGATCTGTCAAATTAGTGGACTTGGACAACAGCCAAGTGGCTCATGTTAACACAATCAAGTAAGGTTCGGCTTCCCTTCATACATTCGAATCATGCGCTGGTAGGAGCCCCGGTGACACTGAGCAAGCATATTCCAAAACTGAGAAAGAATATGGAGCAGGGATGTGGGCTTGTGAACATTACAATCTCTTCTTGTAAGGGAAGGCTTTTAACATAATAACCAACTATCAGTCCCTAAAAGAAAAAAGGCCCCCATACATAGCTTGTTGGGGTCTATGGTATCACAATACACATTCAATATAATATCTAAGCCTGAAAAAGATGGGAACCCAGGTGATTATTATCCCGACATCCCTTGTCATTGACACAGACTAAGAAAACATTCCTGATGGAACAATGCATTGCCTCTGTGGTGCACAGTGCCAGACTTGGGTCACTAAAAATGACGGACAAAAATCACTGAAACAAGAGCTGATCTTTCTCATCAACTTCTGCCATCTGGAAGGTGGCCAGCCACGAGACCATTGCGTCACTCGAACATTCCCAATGATTAGCACCAGTGAAAGATTTGTTTTGCATGCATTTACAAGAGGGCTTCATATGTTGTACAATATTTGTTTAATTTTGTTAAGTCCCAAATGGGAAGAATGGTTTATGGTGACATTTCCTACAGTTTCATTGGAGTGTGGTTAATGTTAACACATTGGGGGTCATTCCGAGGTTGGTGCGAAGGGAAAAACGATGTCGGTAAAGGAATACCGGCATCGATTACCGCTATGGGATATTCTGACCTACCAGACCGCTATTAACGGCATCGTAAAGTACAGAGCCGTTAATAACGGTCTGGGCACGTGCACGCGACCCACCATGCCGGCATTAGCGGCATGCCGTAAACTGGAGTAGATCCCAAGGAAGGCGGAAATGCAAATAACGGCCTCATGAAGTCAGAAAAAGTGCTTACCGGCATGCCGTAAATACCGGCATCGCCGACCTACCATTAAATGCCCTGAGCAGTGTTCCCAACTGCCACAGGTGCACACAATCAGCACAGGTGGAGGCAATGGATTCTGGCCCAGTACAAAAGGAGCACACCCACAGACCACACACCACACCCCCTCTCACACCAAGATGATTCCAATAGTAGTAGCATTACTGGAGCTGGAGGACTTGCTTGCATTGCCACAACATCAACAGCAACAGCCGCCACCACAGAGGTGACGCAGGAGGAGAAGGAGGGTGAGACGGGCCCAGCATGCCCCACCAGTGCAACCACCGTTACCACGCCGGCAGCCCCCAATCCCTCGCATTGGGGCCAGTCCTTTCAACCTAACCCCAGAGCAGATCCACACCCTGTACCATCTGGACCGGGACACCATCACCACCATAGTGGACCTGATACACGACAACATAGTGAGCCTCATTGAAATACGCACTGCCATCCCCCCTCTACTGAAGGTAGGGTCTGTGCTCCACTTCCTTGCAACAGGCACCTACCAGCACACAGTGGGGCACATTGTGGGATGTATTAACTCACTCATCCAAACCCTGCAACATCAGCGTGCATTGCTGGCAGCGGAAACATTAGAATGGCCACTGGAAAGCATGCTGCTCGCTCAAAATCACCAGAAATTGCGCAGTGAAAACCTGAAAAATAGGCGGCCATCCACTTTTGCCTATATTAGTGAGCACAGGAGATCAATGCCTAAAACCACCATTGGGCAACCCACAAAGCAGCCTGAAACCACTTGGAAATAGCAATGCTGATTGCAAAAGAAACAAGCTAGCTTCCAAAAATAATCTTTTCTTGATTGTCAAAAATTGCAAAAATCATGGCTAACAAAATCACCTAAAAGATCCAACCTCTTTGTTGGGTGTTCCACATTACTCTGCTGCAAGAATCCACATCAATAAAATGTCAGAAAGAATCATATGCTATCAAGCAAAATCCTATTTTAAAGATACTGATGAAAAGACAGCTGTCAAAAATGGGTGCAATACCGGTACTCACCACTACCCGAAGCCAGCGTTTTAAACCATTTCTTTGTAAAAGTTGAACAGGGAACCCCAAACTATGCCAAAGAAAGACTTGCTGAGGGGTGGAGACAATGTAAAACTATATTCTGAAATGACTTGAAGGAATCAATTGTTTAATGTATGTATTAAAAATGTGGGTTATATTGTAAGAAGAGACCATTTGTAGACATTGGTTGCAGAGTTAAAAAAGTGCTCCCACAATGGGATCAAACAGATTCCACACCCTTTCCCTAGCCAAAAGAAGCTTCCTTCTGTCCTTGGCTAAGAGATTGACAGGCTGGTGTGAACAGGAACTAGCCAAGGCACCCTCTCAGTCAAGACAATGGATACTTTGGGATGAATAGAATATGCTGATTTGGGTCTGACTGGTCAACAACTGCTCTGGGAGAGACAGGACATGTGACCTCTGAGGCAGCCAAGCTTCTGGGGGCGGAGACAAACCGTTGTGTGTATTGAATTGAAAGCAAATATATGTTTTATAAAATTGCGTATAACAAATTTTACCAAGCTGACAAAAATATGAAACTTTGGGATTCTTAAAATGACAAATTCACTCACAGTTCAAGACTAAGCTGGACGCTGTGTGATGTTCTGAGACCAAACCCCGGAATTTATTAATATCGCAGCTGCAGTGTTTTTGCTATGAACATAAGAACTTAGAGTAATATGCCCAGAGAGGATATGCATGCATGTATCAAATTTGGTGCAGAACCAATATTGGGAAACGCACCAAAAGCGCAAATAAGTTGTCATTTCGGAACTAAAGCTCGTAGGAACATGGGCCTTGAACAGAGACATGCCTTCATTAATCTGTGTTGTGTATATGTATTATGAAGAAGTTGTGCACCATGGAAATATGTTTGTTATGAACAATTGATTTTCTAAGTAAAAGCAAAGGGAGTTTTTAACTGCCATTTTAAAGCTAAGATCCTAAGCTTTCCAACATACCCAAAACGACATTCCAATTCATCATAGTTTTTCCGTAATCGCGATTTACGCACGCGGAAAAATTGCCGCGAATTGCAATTTAGCTCCATTTCACCACTTGTAAAAAATAGCTGTTTCTTGTTTGCAACTGCTGAATTTCATTTCCAATTTGATAATCATTCATGAATCATTGCTAGTGTTGACCTGATCCAATCTAAAGTAACTATCACTCATTCTGAATCTCTTTTAGTAAATTAAAATCAATTTAGCAGATTTTCACATCCATTGCAATCACTTTCTAAAGCATTTTTGACTGTTTTAAAATCATTCCTGTTTTCTCTAAGCCTCCTGGGGAGAACTGAATTGAACTGCATTCTTGATTGTATTCCTGAAACCTGTGTGCCCTCATTTCCACCTATTCATATTGCATAGGGGGGAGTGAGCAGTCACAGGAGAAAAGTGACCATATTATCTTTTGATTGAAATCATATCAAGTCTATTTCTGTGTTGCATTCTTTCCCATTATTGCATTTCCTTGAATCACATAAAGTATTCTCTGCTACAGTATCCTTCATATCCATACTCCATAAGTGATTAAAGAGATTGTTACTTTTGTAATATTATCCATTGTTGATTACCGTCCATATTCATAAGTGTGCTATTCAAATATTATTTTGTTCATTAAAGTGTGATATATATATTGTTTAATTATTCAAATAAAGCTTTTAATTTGCAAAACAAACCTACTTCTTGGCTCAGTGAGGTCGTGGAGATCCAAAGAGAGGGGCGTTATATAAGGGTTCATAATCCAGATTGAAACACCTTTTGAAAAATATATAAATAAGGGCTTCCATTGGGCATCCCATCCTAAGCATTGATTTAGTTGGATTGCTGGATTGAAGTCACTTACAGATTGGGGGCTCGTCCGGGATTCTCAATTAGATCTACCACTTGTGCAGCTTAATACAGTGTGCTAACTGACAGGATACATAAATCCTGTTGGGCTACTACGCTGTGCTACACTGTAAAAGCACCCCTCAAAAAGGGAACACTCTAAGGAAATAGTCTGTTTTGCAAAATAAAATAACAAACTTCTGTAAGTCAGGAAGGAAATCAGTTTCCAGAATGGAGACATTGGTAGATATCAAGATAGCTAGAGAGCACCTCTTACATAAGCTATTTGTGAGAGGTTAGTGGACTGAGCAGGACCAGAATGTGTGGTTGCAGGCAATCACACAACAGGTCACTGCAACTGGGTTAGATATCTGGAAAGATCAGGGTCCATTACACATGGCCCTGAGTGAACTATATATGGCACCGAAGGCCAAGGATGAGCACGACAAGATTGTCAGGATAGCGGCATATTTATATTTATATATGGGGGCCATACAGGACAAATGTGCTGACGGCCAAGATCTGGCAAGTAGGCAACTGATGGCATTAGAGAAGGCCCAATCTGACCTGGACTCTTCTGAGCAGAGGCTGCAGAGGAGCCAGGAGTCAGAAAATGAAAGTAGGCAGTATATCATTAAAATCAAATAGGATATGGGTATCCTGCAACCGGAAAGGGCAGACCAGGATACCAGAATTCTGGCCTTGCAGAAGGAGTATCAAGAAGGTTTGGACTCCCTACTGCAGAGCCAGAAAAAGCTGGAGCAACAGCTGGATTTCAATAGGGCATGCGCAGAGCAGGTAGTCACCATGCAAAGCCACCTAGATAGAGAGAAGGCAGAGAGCAACAAATTATTTCTGAAAGACCTGGACACCCAGGCAGAATTTGAGGAAGAGCGCCAGAAAGCTGGCGCCCTTCAAAGGCAGAGGGACGACCTGGCGGCACAGAGGTAGGCTCTTACTCAGGAAAGGGATACCTTAGGCCATGAAGTCCGTAACTTAAAAGGGAAGCTGGAAGAAAATCACCTGGCCCTCCAGGGACTGGGTGATCTCCAAAAAGAGCATCCAAACTTGTTAGAGCACACCAGGAGGGTGGAAGATGCTCTGGCAAGAAAGGAGCAGGCCAGTAGGGACGGGACTCAGGAGGTAACCCTCCTGCAGCAAAGACTGGTCCAGTACTCCAGGACCAACCAGGAAGCACAGAGGGAAAATGAGGCTCTCTGTCAGAACAATGATAGGCTCCATCAACAGGTAGCCATGCAGGAGAGATTGATAGAGTCTAGTAAGGCCTTGATTGAGGAACTGAAAGCACAGGCTCTTGCATGGCAACAGGGAGCAGGGGCTGATAGAGATGGGGTTCGCCAGAGGCCTTCACCTCTCCCAGTCCCTGGACTCTGCCAACCCCATGTCCCCGGGCGCACATGAGCCCAGGGCCACGGGGATGGCAGATTACTATCCAGCCAGACGTATGGGGCTCATAGGCCAGTACCTCCCAGGAATGGAGGGGCGGGCATCCGGGTATGGGCACCGAAGTACAGTGAAGTTTAGTGGGGAACCCCGGGAGGATAGGCCCACTAAGGGCATCCTGAAAACCTCTGCCCAGTTAGGTCAGTGGGAAGGGGGCATCAAATCCTGGGAGCAACAGGAATCAGAAGACTCCTCTGAGCACCCGAGGACACAGGAGACCAGGTCCCCACATTCTGCCAGCCATTCCCAGGCTCACAGAATCCGGGAAAACCTGGGAGATCAGACGGGCACCTCTGGGAGCAGTGCCTCTGAGTCAGAGGATGAATGGACCAGGGTTACCCGAACCAAGAAGGCCAATAAGGCAAAACGGGCCTTGCTTAAGGACCCCTTAAAACAGATTAAGGCAATAAGGCGTGTCATCACGCCTTATCACAAGAACGCCAAGTATTCTGTTTGGGAACACTTGGAGCTCTTTGAGCAAATGATTGAGACTTTCCATTTGAAAGACAGCAGTAGCTGCATTCAGTACGTAAAATGGACATTCTCCCCAGATTACTCCAGTTTCTTTGCGGGGCTGGAGGACCAAAACCATTCAAGATGGTCCACATATAGGGCGGCCATCTTAAAGCACTTTTCTGTTCATAGAAATCCCCAAGAGGCTCCCAAGGCAGCCTACAATTTACAATGTTGGGAGGATCAGGCCCCACAAGAATTTGTGCAGGAGTTGAAGCGTGCTTTTGCACAGACTACCAAAAGGGTGCGCACGGATAGCAAAGAATTTGTTAACACTTTTTTCCATGCGCTACCCAAATACATCATGACCCAGCTAGTGAGAGATTTTCATGAGAAAAGGTCACTAGACTGGGTCATTGAACAGGCCACCCAAATCTATGAGGTGCAGAAAACCATAGAAAATAAAACGAATGCTCCGAAAAGCCCCAAACCGACCGGCACCCCTGCCACTGCTAAGGTGGCAGAGGTAAAGGTTGCCCCCATTTTAGATTTGGAGATGGGGGCCTAAAAACCTGCCTGCACAGAATAATTCTAAGCCCAGAAGGCCCTTGGGCCAGTCACAGACAGGGAGCCAAGGAGGTAGTCCCACAAATGGGGTACCTCACTCCCCTGACTATGTAAGTCACTGCTACAAGGGAAACCGACCCATCCTGGGTTATGTGTGGACTCCTCCAGCTCAAGGGGGATCCAACCAAGGGCCTAACCCAGGGAACTTCCCTCCTAACTTCCTCCAGAAGGGCAGAAATTCACCAAATCCTGGGCAGAACTTTTTCCCCAGGTATCCACAAAATTTCCAACCCCAAAATCATCCATCCTTCTTTCCCCACTTCCCTGAGCTCAGACCATCTAATCCAGGAGAGGGGAGAGCAAGGGTGGAGTGGTACCCAAATCTTCCCAACCTGAGGTACTACCAGAGAAGGGATAGCTAGCCTTCCCCGGATCAGACCAGGGGAGAAAACAGAACCCTGTATCAACCTGAGCGGGTTTCACAGCTCGAGCGCCATGTCCAAAACATGGCACAGGATCTGGGTCACATGCTGAGGGCTCAGCAGAACCCTCAGATGAGCATGCCGGCACAGAATACCCCAAACTCTGAACCTGGTGCTCCAGAACAATGACGGGGCAGCACCCCGATAACTCACCGGTTCCCAGGGAGGAGGCACAAGGGGAAGAGGGGTGTAAAGCCTTGGAGGAAGCTTCCTTCCCCACTTGTAAACTGCCCCTGGAAACCCAGGAACTGGAAACAAAATCTCTACCCCTGAAAGTCTGCCACCCAAGGAGCAGAGAGGGGCTAGGAGAAACAAAGGACCCAAACAGACCCATTTTGTGGAGGAGATACAGATCTTCCAATTTGAGGGAGAGGGATCCTCAGAGGATCCTGGGAAAAGGATCTTCTCCTTCAGAGATGGGGGAACGCCTCCCAAAGAAAAATGGGTCCCAAGGGATTCAAATCCAGACTGGGTAGGTGTGGGGACTGAGCTAGCGCCGCCCATCATCCTACCCCAGAACCAACAACATGAAAATCCCCTGGTTCAAACCCATCCTGGTGGCTGCCTCCAAAAAGGGGGGGCGGCCCGGAACCGGAACCAGGGGAACCCAAAACTTCTCCTATCTCCAGTTGCCAACCTTTTCTTTCAGATTCCCAAGACTCTCCACAGAATTCTGCCCAAATCTCTTCTCTCTCCATGTCCAAAACCAGAAAAGTAGCCCACCAGTTGTCCAAAAATGTGCATTATCTGTGCCCCCTTGCGGAGAAGGAGGGAAGATACTATGCCCCGGTACAAGTACAGGGGCAGGGGACAATTTTGGCACTGGTGCACACTGGATCCCGAGCTACCCTTCTATCCAAAAAGGTTTTTGATGAACTAAATCCAGGAAGGGGGGAGAATTACCAAATCCCTCTCACCTCTCTTCCTGGACAACTTCAGAACTTTGATGGGAAGGAAATTCCAGTCGAGGGGACTGCGGATTTGGACATTACAATTGTGCGACACAAGGTGAAACACCCGGTCATAGTTCTGACTCCAGAGGGCATCCCTTGATTACTAGGGAATGACCTCCTGAGAAAGCTGTCACCCCTAATAGATTGCGTAAAAAAGGTCCTCTGGACCCAGGCTAGCCGACCCATAAAATTGAAACAGAGTGTCAACCATGTTAGTCTAAACGGCACATGCCACATGGTTGAACAAAAATCTGACCAAGTAGAATTTCACTTCCAGAGCAACCAAATTCCAGACGTGACAGTAATAGCAGTAGGACAACAGACTGGTGATGGGGGGTCCTCTCTATTTCTGAAAATCAACCTTCCTTCCAGTTTAAGGTGGTATTCCACACTGGAAGGAAACAGTCTGAAATTCTTTACCAATCCACAATCAGACATTCCCACTCCAATAGTCCAGAAAGATGTGAAATCAGCTCAGAGCCCGGCTGATATTCAGCAAAGTGGAGAGCAGTTGTTCATCCCTGTACAGTTAAATGATGGGAAGGACTCTGTTCTCGCCCGAGTGTGTGTGTGAAGAACGGTAAGAATCAGCGAAGCCATGTTCTGCCAACTCCCAAAAGATCCAGCCATTCCCACATTCAAACTGATAGACAAATGGGAAATGGATTTGGAAGCACCCAATTCCAAACATCTCCTGCCAAGCAGGCGTATGCTCAAAATCTCCATTGGCAACAAGAGCATAGTCCATAATTGTTGGGTCGTGCAAGACGTCACTGCCGCCTTTTACTTAGACAGTGATATTCTCAATCACTTTGCCATTAGATTGGACCTAATAAACTTCAAAACTTGGTCCCGATAAGCGGATAATCCCATGGGTTTTGATGACCTAGAGAAAGCATTTAGGTCAGCTCAACTGCTGCCTTATGCAGTCGAAATTCAGATTGGAGAGGAAGTCACCATCCCAGAAAGGACCCGACAATTCTCCCTGGAAGTGAAAGTTAAAAGAGGACAAAAATTGAAAAACCCTGATGCTTATATTCATCTAAATGCTTCTCTCCAACAGCAAGGGTTGGGGGTAAACCCAACACCATTAGTCAATATAGAACATGACACCATTCCAATAGAGGTGGATAACAGTGACATAAAGAGTATCACTCTAGCCGCAGGCACCATTATTGGAATGGCGGTAGATGACCGACATTTTTCCATTGATTTAGGCAATGAACTGTTAGGACCAATCCCCAAGGACTGTTTTGACAATGACGGTGATGACAACACAACACCAGACAGGATCTTTACCCGGCATGGGGGGAACTTCCTGGTGTACACTTCCTGCCGTTATGGTAAGGAAGATGTGACTTGTGACTTCAGGGGGATGAGGTGATTTTCCAGGTCCATGAGGGCTGCCTTTCCCACCTGAAGCCACCAGTCCAAATCAGCACTCTGACCAGGGACTTCTCCACCCAGCGGGAGGAGGCCGCTGAGATCGCGAAACCAGAAGTCTTTCCAGGCTTCAGGCAGATGGTTGAAGGGAGAGTCAACCCAGCTGATGCCTGCGTGACTCTGGAGCAGAAGCAAAAGTTGAAACAAGTCTTCTTGGATTTTCAAGATCTCTTTGCGGTGGACTCATATGACTGTGGTCGCACCGACATCCACACAACAACAATTCCCAAGGACCCTGGCATGACTCCAGTGTTTGTGAAGCAATATCGCTCGCCTCTCGCATCAATGGAGTCCCTTACTGAAATAATTAAGAACCTTGAGTCCTGCGGGATAATCCGTCCAGTCCACAGCACCTTCAATAATCCAGTGCTAGAGATATTGAAGCCAAACAGCCAGTGGAGACTCTGCGCCGACCTTAGGGAGCTCAACAAACGGGTCCATACTTCCCGATGGCCTCTTCCCTACATTGACCAAGGGCTGGCCCAGATCCAGGGGTCACATGTATTCACTGCAATAGACCTGACCAATGGATACTGGACTTGCCTGTCAGTAGGGAGGACCAATACAAGCTGGCTTTTACCTTTGGGGGCCAGCAGTATACCCGGACTCCCTTCGGATATCTCAACTCCAGTAATGAGGTCAACAATTTCCTACATAAGGCCATGCCCGACCTGGGTGCAAGAGGTAACCTGGCTCATGTAGATGATGTCCTCATTAAGAGCTCAACTGTTGAGGAACACATAGCAGAGATCCGTTATGTTCTGACACAGTTGAGGGCCGCCGGAGCAAAATTTTCCTTCCAAAAAGCACAGTGGTGTAGAACCCGTGTTAGTTTCTTGGGGCATGAGATTACTCCTCAGGGTCTCTGTCCCCAGGAAAAGAAAGTGGAAGCACTCCAGAAACTGAAAGACCCCACAACTCTGCAGGAACTAAGGAGCCTCCTTGGACTGACTAATTACAGCAGAAAGTTCATTGAGGGCTACGCAGAGATCACCAGACCCCTGATTCATCTTTTGAAGGGGGGGTCAAGTGGGAATGGGGTCCAGAACAATCCGAGGCAGTAAGACAACTAAAAAGAAGCCTCTCACAAGCGCCTTGCCTAGCTTACCCTGTCAGAAACAAGGTGTTTTTCTTGGAGACAGGGTTCTCTAAATACATGCTTAACTGCAGTATTATACCAAAAGCATGACAAGGTCAATAAAGTAATCTCCTATGCGAGTAAAACTTTATCCCCTGTGGAGGAAAAATTCAACGACTGTGAGAAGGCACCCCTGGCAACGGTGTGGGCATTGAAGAATTACCGCCCGTTTATCCAGTGGGAACACATCATAGTGGAGACTCCACAGCAGCCTTTGTAATATCTCCAAAGTGACAGAATCCGGGCCGGAAATGTGAGCAATTCCCGAATCACTTCCTGGATTCTGTCAATGCAAGGCTTTCCTGTGGAGGTCAGATATGGCCAAAACAAGAAGAGTCCCCTCGCGCAAGGTCTGGCTGACTTGCATGATTGTGCCAGAGAAAACTGTCTCGAGGACGAAAGTTTAAAAATAAAGGACAGCATGGAGGCATACCTCAATTCCCCACACAAAGGGCCTGATCACGACTTTGGCGGTAACGCCGGTGGTATTACCGCCAGTGGTATTAGCCCTACCGCCGAACTCCCCGGCGCTAATATCACCAGATCACGAGTTTGGCGGTAATGTAATTCCCCATTCCCCATTGAGCCCATTTGGGAATGCCCCATTCCCCATTGGGCTCAATGGGGAAAATTTGCGCTCTTACCGCCGGTGGATTTCCCGCCAGCGGTAATAGCGTGAATTTTCAGCGGATTTCCCCCTAGCTCAGAGCTTCAGAGCTGGTGCGAAATCCGCCGAAGTCCTGATTTGGCAGACCCTTAAATCCGGCGGTAATAGCACTACCACCGGATTTAAGGGTTACGCCAAAGTTGTGATCAGGCACAAAGTCTTTGAAGAAGACAAGTGTGAGGGAATGCCCACTGTCTATGTGGATGGATGCTCTTACCATGTTGACAACAACGGGGAAAAATAACTTGTGGCCGGCGTGGGGAATGCATGGGTGAATGAGTCCCCAGAACCCTCCGCTGGGTACAAGATTGGTCCCCGAAGTAGTCCAGTGGCAGAGTTGATGGCTGTGCATCAAGCCATCCTCACTTCTGTCCACCATCAACTCCACAAACTGGTCATAATCACATATTCAGATTATGTACGGAACGGGTTTGTGGAGTACCTGGTTAACTGGAAAACCAGAGGCGTGCTATGTGCTAACAACAAACCCTTGAAACATGGGAAGTTAATCCAAAATATTGATGATCTGCTCACCTCGAATGGGATGACCATCTACTGGAAAAAGATCAAAGATCATTCCAAAGCAGAGGGACCAGACAAAACTGGAAATTACTTAGCTGATCAGCTGGCCAAAACCGGGGCCATCCAAGGGGATCTAATTGAGATTGAGTCCCTGTTGGGGGAAATCCAGGTCACTGCTATCACTAGGTCCCAGACAAATGTTCACAATGATCTTTCAACTGCACAATGGAGTAACGAGACCCCAGATGCTGATTTGATTATGGCTCAGAAAGGGGATCCAATAATTGGTAAGTTTTATCAACACATTGAGGACCCTGAGAACTTTTCCCTGACGGATACCGATTACAATGGGAAAGAGGACCTCAGAGTGTTGATGAAATGTCCAGAAATGTTCCGAATCCAAGACGGTTTGTTGGTTAGGAAATCCCAAGCTGGCCATGATCAGTGGGTGGTTCCTACCTCATTCCGAAGCCTGATGTTAAGTCAAGCCCATGATGCGGCCACAGCCGGTCAGAGGGGGTTTCATACAACACTTGAAATCTTGAGAGAGGTTGCATACTGGCCACACATGGGGCAAGACCTCAACCAATACTTGAAGGGGTGTCTTGTGTGTGCACAATTTCAGCCAACATCCCTCACACACCGTGCGCCTCTCCAAAAGAGGGGGATGACACTGCCATGGTCAGATTTGCAATTAGATTTCATTGGGCCCATGATTCCCCCCTCTAGGGTGGAATAAGTACATGTTGACGGTGACATGCTTATTTACTAAATGGATGGAATGTCTCCTGGCCCCAAACTGCAAGGCAGAAACAACAGCTGCTCTGATGATCAATCACATCTTTTCGCGTTTTGGACTACCCCAAAGGATTGAGTCAGACTGAGGTAGCCATTTCACCAGCGAAGTAATGACAAAGATGTAGGAGATACTTGGGGTTAAAAGGAAGCTACACATTGCTTACCGGCCAGCCTCTAGTGGGGCAGTAGAACGTTACAACAAAACCATTGTGAGCATCTTAAATAAGTTTGTGGCAGATCTGGGCCAAGTTGGGATATCCGATTACCTCTTGTCCTAATGGCCATCAGATCTACCCCTTCATCTGCAACTAAAATGTCACCATTTGAGCTGATGACTGGACGCAGGATTGTGCTTCTTCAGCATCTGCTCTACAGATTCCAAGAGCAGACATTGATCAATGCCTCCACAACTCATGAGTATGTTGAAAATTTAAGAAAACACCTTCAACATGCTTTTGCCTATGCTCAGCGAAATCTAGAAAGATCAGCCGATAGCATGAAGACCCACTATGACTTGAAGACTACCAGGAAAGAATACAATGTAGGAGACCGAGTCTATCTATACAATTTCCAAAGGAACCAGGCCAAACAGCGAACATTTCTGCCAACCTGGAAGGGACCTTTTGAAATTGTAGACAAGATCTCACCAGTCGCCTACAAGATCTGCATCCTCAAAGGCAGTTTGGCAGAGGGGGGAGATAAGTGGGTCCATATTAATCAGCTAAAGTGTTGCCATCCTAGGCACACTCTGCAGCAACTGGAGGAGTCCTCTGGAACCCCAGAGGGGGCCACTCCAGATCCATAACATTCAAACCCTAAAATATTCCACATATAGTCTATAAAATACAATAATAAGAATGCAAATGTCTCCTGATGATCGCCTGCCCCACTACATTAATAGTGGTGGGGAAATGTCTACGAATATGTTTCTGCCTTTTTGCTTTGTCATCCTAGGAGAGAGAAACCATGCAGACTTTCCAAGGAGGATGACCCGGGGACCGGGAGCAAATATCCGAGGGGCACGGGGCATCGCTCAATACTCCCATCAGGACTGGCGAGGAGAACCGATTGAGCCACCCCCGATGGAGGAAAGGATGCTGAACTTTGCCATCTGTGGAATCCGGAGAGATGATGCGGACATCCCAGTCTTGCGAAGTTCCATCGATGAAAGCGCAATGGCCATCGCAAGAGGGGGGCTTGTGGGATGTATTAACCCACTCATCCAAGCCCTGCAACATCAGCGTGCATTGCTGGCAGCGGAAACATCAGAATGGCCACTGGAAAGCATGCTGCTCGCTCAAAATCACCAGAAAATGCGCAGTAAAAACCTGAAAAATAGGCGGCCATCCACTTTTGCCTATATTAGTGAGCACAGGAGATCAATGCCTAAAACCACCATTGGGCTACCCACAAAGCAGCCTGAAACCACTTGGAAATAGCAATGCTGATTGCAAAAGAAACAGAGCTAGCTTCCAAAAAAAATCTTTTCTTGATTGTCAAAAATTGCTAAAATCATGGCTCACAAAATCACCTAAAAGATCCAACCTCTTTGTTGGGTGTACCACATTACTCTGCTGCAAGAATCCACATCAATACAATTTCAGCAAGAATCATATGCTATCAGGCAAAATCCTATTTTAAAGATAATGATGAAAAGACAGCTATCAAAAATTGGTGCAATACCGGTACTCACCACTACCAGAAGCCGGCGTTTTAAACCATTTCTTTGTAAAAGTTGAACAGGGAACCCCAAACTATGCCAAATAAAGACTTGCTGAGGGGTGGAGACAATGTAAAACTATATTCTGAAATGACTTGAAGGAAGCAATTGTTTAATGTATGTATTAAAAATGTAGGTTATATTGTAAGAAGAGACAATTTGTAGACATTGGTTGCAGAGTTAAAAAGTGTTCCCACACTGGTATCAAACAGATTCCACACCTTTTCCCTGGACAAAAGAAGCTTCCGTCTGTCCTTGGCCAAGAGATTGACAGACTGGTGTGAACAGGAACTAGCCAAGGCACCCTGGCATGTTGCTCTCAGTCAAGACAATGGATTAATAGAATATGCTGATTTGGGTGTGACTGGTCAACAGCTGCTCTAGGAGAGACAGGACATGTGACTTCTGAGGCAGCCAAGCTTCTGGGGGCGGAGACAAACCGTTGTGTGTATTGAATTGAAAGCAAATATCTGTTTTATAAAATTGTGTATAACAAATTTTACCAAGCTGACAAAAATATGAAACTTTGGGATTCTTAAAATGACAAATTCACTCACAGTTCAAGACTAAGCTGGACGCTGTGTGATGTTCTGAGACCAAACCCCAGAATTTATTAATATCGCAGCTGCAGTGTTTTTGCTATGAACATATGAACTTAGAGTAATATGCCCAGAGAGGATCTGCATGCATGTATCAAATTTGGTGCAGAACCAATATTGGGAAACTCACCAAAAGCGCAAATAAGTTGTCATTTCAGAACTAAAGCTCGTAGGAACATGGGCCTTGAACAGAGACATGCCTTAATTAATCTGTGATGTGTATATGTATTATGAACAAGTTGTGCACCTTGGAAATATGTTTGTTATGAAAAATTGATTTTCTAAGTAAAAGCAAATGGGAGTTTCTTCCCTAGAGGGTAAATGGTAGCCTCATGATGACACCTCATGACACGCTGATCCTTCCTCCAGTCAAAAGACAGAGAATCCTCTAACCTATCAAATCCTTAGGGGGTTGGGCATAGAGAATCAGCCTACCCACCCCCTTTGGAAACACATAAATAGGAACTGCTGAGACCCAGATAAGACACTCATTTTTTCCACTACTCACCGATTCCTGCAAAGCACTCTGCCGGACCAGATCCAGACAATATCCAGATAGAGACTCCAGATCTAGATCCAGAGACCAGAACTTAGAATCCAGAGTCTAGAACCAAGCTCTAGAACCCTGAAACAAAGGCCTAATTCACAAGCTGAATCCCTCTCAGCAGGCCTTCAGTATCTTTTGCAACCTGATTCTAACCCCTAAAACTTCCACAGGCCCTAACCAAACCATTCCACAGCCGGGCCGTGCTCTTTGCTTCTAGCTAAGAACCCTGTGCTAGAACCCAGATCCGGACCCAGAAAGCAGTGCTGTAATCCAAGGCCCGTCAGATCCAGTTCAAGAGACCCAGACCGCCGTGCCGTGCAGAATGCAAAACCCAGAGGGCCTGACCCCTGTCCGGTGGCGAGAGTGAAGCCAAACCCCTTGACCAGATCTTTGACGAGGCCCATTCCATTCCAAAGCTAAGAGTGAGTATCTAGTCTAGAACTGTCCATAACCAATCTCTTAGTTTAAAGTAATCCTCTTACATCCATTTCAACTTGGTCAGAACTGCATTATAGAATCTTGTGTCCATCCTGTTGATTTCGAATCTGTAAAGCGCAATCTGTCATTTGAAATCTTGACTTTATTTCTGCAAAATCTACCTTCACAAAAACATCCGTAACTTCTGAACCACACCTCCTAAAGCAACATTTAACTGTCATTTTAAAGCTAAGATCCTAAGATAACAAACCTAAATTCCAATTCCGTAATCGCGATTTACGCACGCGGACAAATTGCCACGAATTTCAATTTAGCTCCATTTCACCACTTGTAAAAATAGCTGTTTCTTGTTTGCAACTGCTGAATTTCGTTTCCAATTTGATAATCATTCATGAATCATTGCTAGTGTTGACCTGAACCAATCTAAAGTAACTATCACTCATCCTGAATCTCTTTTAGTAAATTAAAATCAATTTAGCAGATTTTCCCATCCATTGCAATCACTTTCTAAAGCGTTTTTGCCTGTTTTAAAATCATACCTGTTTTCTCTAAGCTTGCTGGGGGGAACTGGAATTGAACTGCATTCTTGATTGTATTCCTGAAACCTGTGTGCCCTCATTTCCACCTATTCATATTGCATAGGGGGGGGGGGTGAGCAGTCACAGGGGAAAAGTGACCATATTATCTTTTGATTGAAATCATATCAAGTCTATTTCTGTGTTGCATTCTTTCCCATTATTGCATTTCCTTGAATCACATTAAGTATTCTCTGCTACAGTATCCTTCATATCCATACTCCATAAGTGATTAAAGAGATTGTTACTTTTGTAATATTATCCATTGTTGATTACCGTCCATATTCACAAGTGTGCTATTCAAATATTATTTTGTTCATAAAAGTGTGATATATATATTTTTTAATTATTCAAATAAACCTTTAAATTTGCAAAACAAACCTACTTCTTGGCTCAGTGAGGTCGGGGAGATCCAAAGAGACGGGCGTTATATAAGGGTTCATCCTCCAGATTTAAAGAACTTTTGACATAAAAATATATAAATAAGGGCTTCGATTGGGCATCCCATCGTAAGCATTGACATAGTTGGATTGCTGGATTGAAGTCACTTACAACATGCATGGCATATCTCAACCCTTTTTTCCCGGATACTGAACCAAGTGCTGGATGCCCTCCTCAAGCACACGAGAGGGACTACATATCCCTCCCACGGACTCCCCAGGAGATATTTGATACAAAAGTTGCCTTCCATGCACTGGCAGGCATGCCAAATTGTGTAGGTGCCCTCGACTGCACCCACGTGGAGTTGGTGGTCCCCCATGCCATGGAGCCAGTGTACCGCAACCGCAAGCAATACCACTCCATCAATGTGCAGATGGTATGCAACGCCAGCAAGATCATCACACGTTGTTGTGCCCGATATCCAGGATCGAATCATGACTCTTTGGTCCTGCGGAACTCCACGCTGCCACGCTTCATGGAGCGACATGCTGGACGACGTGCCTGGTTGCTTGGTAAGTAGCAGGACTGGCACAAGGCATTGAAAAGGGGGGAGAGATGCACACACCAACATGCTGCCAATGTTGATGTGACTGCACAATGTGCACAGCACCAAACATTGTGCCCAAAACCATCACAAACCGTACAAGACACACAAATCCCATATGAATGAAGTAAGGTTGACGCCTATCACGACATGACTAACAGGAAACCACCCCACATCCCACAACACGTGCACCACCCATCAGCAACCCTCACCCGGCATAACGCCATCCTGCACCATGCAGTGCATATGCACCATTTTGCTGTCCCCAGCATATCACCACACAGGACAAGCATCCCTGGGAGTGCATCAAACTGCACCTACTAGGGAATCCACTGTCCGGCACAGGGCCAGCACACTCACGGGAGTGCTGGATGTCACCATGGGAATGATCAATGCTGATTTACCAATATTGCACAGACTACTGCCAACGCTCCCTCTAAGTAAATCTCGCAGGACACAACACCTCACTAATTTGACACTAACACAGCTGTATGCATACATGATGCATGTGCAACAAGACGGCAGTGCACACCATGTATCATCTTGAAGATGCAACCCACACCATTAGACCATGGCACAGGACACATGGAGGGACAGAAAATGTCGTAAATGCATCCAGGGACATGTGCATGTGTGCAACAATAACATGCTGGCATGTGTGGCTAGTACAGCTGTCCTTCATGATTCCCCTGACATTTACCTTCATTTTCCTCTCATACAGGTGATAGTGGCTATCCCTTGAAGCCGTGGCTCCCCACCCCTGTCTGAAACCTACAGAACTGGCACGAGGAGGACTACAATCGTTCCCGTACCCGTGTGGTCATCGAGCAGACCTTTGGCCTGTTGAAGGCACGATTTCGCTGCCTCAGCCGGTTGGGTGGGGCACTCCTCTACAGGCATGAGAAGGTGGCCAAGATCATCATGGCATGTGTAATGCTGCACAATATGTGTATCCGCCGGAACGTGCCCCTGTCCCCTGACATTGAACTGCTACCACCTGATGATGATGAAAGGGAAGATGAAGATGTGGCAGGACATCATCACGGTGCCGATGCACAGGAGGGACGTGCTAGGCGCCAGTCAGTGATTGCACAATACTTCTGACACACATTTCAGCAGAGGGTGACATGATGGTTGGACAGAGGGCACTGGGTGTGTGGGTACATGTACACTGTGCACTGTAAATGATTAAATGACACATGCACATTGATGAATGTCCACTCAGGTCTTCTTCTTCAAACAACTGGTATATTGAATGTAACAAAATAAATGTAAGTGACAAAACCCCCACACACCCTCACCTCCCTCCCCTTCCCCCCACAACTCCCTCACACACCTTCACCCCCCTCCGCCTCCCCCCACAACTCCCCCACACACCCTCACAGGCTCGTTTGAGTGGAACTGCAGGACGACTGTGTGGCCTCCTGCTGAGGTTGTGGGGGACCTGCTTCCAAGGCATCCGCGATGCGCCCTAGCACCTGCCGGAGGGACGAGACCTTGTCGCAGAGGCGGCTGGTGTTGTCCGTAATGGACCGGCCTAGTGCAGCTAATTCTGTACGCCACTCCTCTCTGGCCTGACGGTTGTCCTGTACAAACTCACGAACGAGTTCAGTGAGCAGGTCAGTCCGCTGCGGCCCAGCGGGTGCACCTGTGGATGTGCTGGGAAGGTGGCTGTCATGCCCAGCCTGCTCATCCTCCCTAACACTGAAAACTGGACTGAGATGTCCCTGGGTGTGGTCATGGCTGGACAGCTCTGGGGTGGTGGCGTTCCCGGTATCGATCAATGATACTTGGGGGGATGCAATTTGGTTTGGGGTAAGGACCACATCCATAATATAGTCCTCCATAGTGCCCCAGATGTCCTCCTGGCTGTCATCCACTGTCAGGGGTGCCGTGTCTGCAACCTCCCCAGCCACACTAGACTCCTCCGAATGGGGTGTCTCACAGGTGTCTCCAGGCAGGACAGTGGGTCGGGGTGGTGGTGGTGTTGTGCCCTCCACAGGCCTTGGTGGTACAGGTGCAATGTGTACCTGCGGTGGCTTGGTTGCTGGGACACGACGCACACTAGCTTGTCCCCTGGAGGTTGACGACCGGTTG